>NC_137879.1:23260330-23784832 GCF_963924005.1 Protomyctophum bolini | reverse complement strand
TTACATTACTTAGTATGTGTTGACAAAACTCTGGATTTGCTTGGCAACTTGTCAAACTACAAAACAGCAAGCATCTTCAATGAAAACATAACTGCCAACACATACAACCAAGTGCTATGAATTGCATCTCAAAACGTGTTAGTCTTAGTTAGACCTGAATAATATCACTCCAGATTAACACAGCGAATACAGAGTGCACTTGTACTCTTAAGATTCCTTTTCAAAGTACTTTACCTTTTTATTAGGCATTATAGATAAAATGACAATCTGGGACTAATTATGAGGAATACAATATTATTTTAACCAGTCTGTATTGTAGGGTACAACATAACTATAGCGAACACATATCCACAGAGGTTGGAGGTGGTCTCCCTAGTCCCTACTCTTCCATTGAGAGATTTGTGTCCTGTCAGGTAGGACACATACTGATTGACAATGTCAATGTCAATGATGTTATTTGAAGCAGATGGTGCAACATCTTGTAGATCAGACATCGTTGCAATTACCTATGTGCATAGGGAACTTTAAAAGGACTAACGCCATGGTAATGCGGTATCCATCCATACTAACTGTGCACTACAGTGCCACCCCCAGGGCATCCGTATCCCTATTTCTGTTTTGAAAGTAGGGTTGAAGCCCGACTGGAACTGGAATGTAATGCTGCTTTTGCTGCAGAAATGCGGGCGTTGCACTTTATGCCGCCGAATCCCGTGAGAGCATGGGTGGTGCACCTGTCTCCTCCAACGGCTGTGTCCCTGACAGGACCTGGAGTGCCGCAGATGTTTACGCTAGCGTGCCCCGCAGGCTCGAGGAGCATGGTGCCACAGGGAACATTCTCTCTAACATTTGTCTCATGCAGATGTCACCCTCAGACCTTTCCCTCCCATGCATCCTTCTCCATAACCAGTTATATCCGGTACGAGTACTGGGAGCATAGGTTTTGTTAAAGGTATTGTGTTCAGCCATGTAACGCGGTACCCATTCCGGGCCAATCCATCAATGTACAGCTCTGGATCCTACCGTTTGTGAAATAACATGCCCTGTGCTCATCTTGGTTATAGAAGCAAGCGCACTGTATTTTTCCACTAGCCCTCTATGCCATATCTCACTCTCGACTGTGTGTACAGTAGGCCTCCCAAGGGTGCAGCCGAGACACATCGATCACATGAAGAACCACACAGGCTGGTTGCTATATCTAAATCTTCCAACAGTCTGTCAGTTTCACTTGGCACCGATTAAAGGCTCACCCCTACACTTGAGTATGGCTTTTTTGTGTCGACACGCCCAGCTAAATGGAGGTCTGTGTCGTTAATCTAAGTGAAGGTAACTTGTTTGTCCCCGTCACCCTTTTGCCTCATTGGGCTTTTGGATGAGCAAACCATTGGGAGCAGTGTGTGGCCCATGAGTGTGTAATCAGAGGGAAAATCACTTGTTCGTGTAAGCATGAGGCTGGTCATTAGCATGGTTGTGAAAGAGGAGTCAGAGGACTAAGGGAATGCCCACATTTGTTCCATTTATTTTGTTTTATCTGGCTCTTAAAGCCGCCTCTGAAACTCCAGCTGCATCTTTTCTGATACTACATGCTGTACAAGTAAATGTTCTTGTAGTTTTAGCGGTGCACAGGGGTCTTGGGCTGGCCAACAAGGAGCAGTTGTCAGTGCAACTCCTCTCCTCCCTTCTCTTGCCCTTTATCACTGCTTCATTTTCTGTCTTCCTCTCTCCTGCTCTTCTATTTTACTATTCTCCCTATTCGCCCTGATATCTTCTGCTCTGCTGTATACGATCCTCCCCAGATCCCCCAGGCCTCATCTCCCCTTCCTTTGCCACTACCAGGAGATTTAAGAGCTGAATCAGAACAGATTGCCTGTCCCAAAAGCCTGACAGCAGAGCACTACTGATCACACACCCCCACCCCCCACCCAGCTGATCTGCCGATGTACAGTCAGCTAGTGACAGCCACTCATCTTTTCTCATCTTTGCTTACTTTGTGTGTCTTTTGCCTTCAGTTATTCGTTGCACTTCTTGTCCCTTTTGCCTGTCTTCAATCTTACTGACGCTTTCTCTTCACCGGGGGTCAGTTACAGCTTTTCTTAACGTCTTTTGTTCAGAACATAGCCAGTGTTTTGTTTTGTTTCTACACCTTTGTTTCAAGGAGTCAGTTCAAGTGGTACTGCGGTCGTTATTGTTTGGGGCTCTTCAATGAACATATATTAGCTTTTGAAATTAGCCTTTACATTTTGAAATGTGATCATTGTAGTCTACACAAGGAACAACTTAGACCTTGAACAATGATCTCTCTGCACACACGGGTCACTAAATGAATGCATGATGAAGGATCAGTTTACACTTTACATGAAAAAGAATGTTCCATTTCATCTCCCTTCTACATTTACCATGTGACATGGCAGCCCTTTTGTTCTTACTTAATAAAGTATGAAGTCAGAACAAAATGGCCACTGTGTCCATTATTAGAGGAAGATTTTAAAAAGACCTGTAAAAGACTTGCATTGGTTGCAGTTTTCTCTGTCTGTTCTTGGCCTGTTACAAAGTTCTTAAAGTATTTTATTATGGTATCTCACCTGCAACACCAATGTAGGAATCTACATATATTTTTTCAAATTATTAATCGAGACCCATTATTCACAGTTTTACTACTGTTGGCCCTCGCTCTTACGATTTTGCCAAAGTAGGTACATAGCAAAATGGCCAACTCTAGGGCCAAACATCTTGATACTGCAGGGTACTGTGAGTATAAAAAAGTACAACAATAATTCCACAGTTGGACTGTTGTTTGATATGTTCCTGGGGGAAGGTAGCAAGACAGTAACATGGAATCTCTGAGCTTCATATTTCACAGCACAAAACAAACTACAAACAAATAATGGTATAGTACGTTGAGCCAGGACACAAGCGACTGAAATATAGCTGTTATAGTACAGTATAACCACTTCAGAGATATATTGTAGGTGTGTTATATGACCATTTAATAATTGTTTGAAGAGATTTACTTTATTAACATGTAAAAAAAGAAAAGAAAAGCATCATCTATGTTTTATATAATCAAACCTTTTTGTATTTTTATACTTGAAAGAGAGAGGATTCATAAGCATGTAACACATGTATTCTGTACATTTGTCTTTCTTCTTCTTTTTTTTATTTATTTTTTACCAATTTTCTTTTACGTCCCAACCTGCTTTTACCATTGACCAAATCATGATTACAGCCTGTCACAGTAATCAAAGAGATGTATAGAAACTATTGGCTGGATAACAATGGAAGCATACAGTAGTAAATCCTAGATGGTTCTGAAGTACTTAAATATATTAACACCACATGACCACATCAGAAAAGCACAGATCATACAGATCCTCATTCCTATTAATAAAAAAAATGCAGTCTGTTATATGACTATCCATTGTACAGTAGCTGTCTTCTCTGTCATAATCAATAGTGCACAAATTACAGTATGTACACCATGCAGACTAAAGAGTTGAAATTATGACCATTAGTTTTTCGATGAATGTGTGATCGTTCAAAATCGTTTGTCGGTGTAATTGTGTATATAAAAAAATAGACCATACATCATATCAATTTTGTGATATTTTTTAGAGAAAAATAACCCAAAATGGCATGCATACTGTATACATTCCTGAGAAATTGCACGCTGCGTTTATCAAGGTCTCATTTTCTTGTCAATAATTCTGTGTATACTTGTGAGTGTATAATAGGGTAAACCAACATTGTACAGTACAATAGATTTTGTATTATGTTGAAATGGGTCGGTGAGACTCATTTTACTGTCGGCATAAAGAGAAATTAAGATGATTATTATTAACACTATGGAAAAGACATTTGAAATATCGTATATAGACTAACTGATGTACCTTAAGTCTGAGAGTGCTGCTTGCTGTGTGGGATAAGTGTTGTTTGTAGTTTGTGAAGAATGATCACCTATACCAAGAACCAGTATAGAGACAACAGTGCAAAATGCCATGCAACTTTGTTGTATCAAAGGAACAGTTGCTGCTTCGTGTGAGAAGAAAAATCCAAGTATGGTACTGAACAATGATCGCTGCTTTTGTACATTACTGTTGTGGTTTTGTGACAATAAAAGTGGACCTCTTATACGAGACGGCTGCCAGTGCTTGGTTTATGCTATGTCCTAAAGGTTCTGCAGTGTTTCTCATGCTATTCGCGGTCATTTCATTGCGTGGGACGTACTAGGACTACCTATGCAACAAATTCTTTCTTCTGTCTTTTTCAGTGTTTGTTCAAAACTAAAACACACCAAGGTTAAGGTTGTTTATTGTCACACGCTCATACAATGCAGCATTATAGGCGGTTAAATTGTTGTTCTGCTTCACGACAGTGTGGATAATGATAGAATATGATGAAATATTCCACCGTCCATCCGGCATTGTCTGGCGTCTACACGAACACAATTGACAAGTGTTCGGGGGAATGTCACTGCATGTAATCCTATGGGCTAGGGCGGCACAAACAGGAAGTGTTTGGCGGGAGGAGTAGGATGAAGGCTCCTCCCGGTGGATGCTCCTCGCTGGCAGGTGAGTCAGTAGGATCCAACAGCAGTGACAACACAGACGTGTGTGTGTGGGGGGAGGAATTAATTGGCATAACAACTAAATTGGGAAGAAAAGGGGGTCAAATATAATTGGCTACTATAAATGTACGGGTGAAAAATCTTCTGAAGAGCCTTTACCTGCCTGTCACCTCGGTAGGTGTATGTGTGCAAGAGGCTTGCTTTTAAAAAAATATATAATAATATGATGATGAAATAGGATGTAGGTTAAACAGTGCAGTATACAGTAATCCTGAAATGTAGCAGTATTGGCAAACGTATCGAATCTGCACAGTCCATATCTGTGCACCGTAATAGTGTAATTCCTTTCTGTTTATCCCATTAAAACTGGGAAAGCATCTGTCAGTCTATAATTTTAGTGTTGAAAGGTTTAAAAGAACTAATATGAAAAAAGGTTAAGACACCTACAGTTACCATGGTTAATTGCATCAGCAATCACTCAGCTCCATATATGGGCACAAAAGGGGCCAGGTCCACTCAGCTCCATATATGGGCACAAAAGGGGCCAGGTCCACATATACAGTAACAGCGGGACAGACAGACAGACAGCAGGGTCTCAGCTGCGTTCGCTTCCCGCGTTTGCGCGTCTTACTGGTGTATAGAAGGCACAGAGGAGATATGATTGCGGTCTATAAACTTCACCAGATATGACTTTACAGCCGAGCCTGTTAACAGGTACGAGTTGAGAGGGAATTCCCTTAAAATCTTACCACTAAACTGTCATTCAGAAAATAGAAATATTTATTTTCTTTACACTTGGAGCTGTCAGAGCATGGAATAAACTTTCAGAGGAAAGCCCAGGCTCCTTCATTCAGTCAATACTTTTAAGAATAGACTTGACAAATTTTGGTCAACAAAAGATTTTTTGCATAATTACAGGGCTGGCTTGTAAGATCATAAACTAGGGATTTTTAAATTGTATTATTAATTGCGGAAATTGTGGAAATTGCGGAAATGGAAATTGCGGAAATTGTAATTGCGGAAATTGCGGAAATGGTGGAAATGGAAATTGCGGAAATTGCGGAAATGCGGAAATGGAAATTATGGAAATTGAGGAAATTGCGGAAATGGAAATTGCGGAAATTGCGGAAATGGAAATTTTGCGAAAATATAGCAATTGAAAGAGAGAAGTTATCAAGTATCATTAATGTCGTAATTGTATCTACTGGCCCCTGGCCCCTTGCCATTTTTGTAATGTGGCCCACAGGTAAATCTATTTGAGTATCCCTGGGGTAGTATGTGTGAACTTGTGAATGTCACAATTGTAAAGAGATATGTATACCGGTATTGGCATAGCTCACAGCACGTCACTTTGTGCTGTGCTGCAAGCTTTGAACCTGCTATTTTTTTAATCTGCTATTTTTAAACATTTCTGAAACATCTTGGAGGTGTGTGAACTACTGATTTAGAAGCCATTTGTAGACTCAGATCTTAATGGGTTATATATCACTTCTTGAGTTCTGGCCTGGAGATAGAATCTAGTTGAGCTGATGCTTCAGCAGATTGATCGGTCCAATTCAAAGTAAGTGTAAGTGATCAGTCCAAAGTGTCTTATAGGGATTCCCTCCATTGTTCCAGTAGAATCCTATGTAGGATCATGCTATTCCTATACGAATCCTATGTATTTTTTGAATAGGGAATTGTGGTAAGTATATTTGTTTTTAGAACAACTGTTGCTTATAACAACCCTTTTAAGAGAGCAGTATGTAGCTGTACCATCCCACATAACCAGTATCTCTTTAATGCCACTAGGGAGAGCTATAAACTACAACTACACAATAAGTATTATTTCCTTATTACTGTTAGAGTGTTTATGTTATAAGTGTTTTTGCCATTTAGTTGGTAGAATATCAGGGACAGCGAAGTGACACCACGACAGAAGTGGACCATAGGCTACATGTAAGCTGTTAAATTTATCTCTCCATATTGCTTTGCATTGGTATGACATTTTTTTAATCATGCTTACATCTTATTCTATAAGCACTGTTTTAGTACCGTAGACATTTTGCTGCTCTTGCAATGAAATGGTCCATCTAAGAAAAGAAAAATGCCTGTAAACTCAATTAGAAACATTTTGTTTTTAATTGTTCATAATTATGCATAACGGGACAGCAAACAGTTTTATGTGCTTTTCTATCAACAATAAATAATTTGATTTTCTGGGCAAGCAAACGGCTAAAATGTTTGAAACGGAAAGAAATTATCATGTGGTGCTGCTCGGATGAATTTACTTTTATTAAGTATGATAATTTATCCTCCTAAAATGCTGCTGTTGTGTGTATATAATAATGATATAATAATGTGACAATCATATACACCTTGAACCCATATAGGGATCATCTATAAACAGCTTTATTTGGTTGTTTGACACCCAGAGACTTTGTGGTCCAATTTGAGCAGAGATGTTTCAAAGTGCACAATCACTGTGAATGAATGAGAGGCTTCATAGCATTGCACTTAATAGTTATACGTCCATTAATATCCTTAGGTCACCAGTGTTCTGCTGCTGCATCAATGACAAAGTATTCTGAGAACAATCAAAACCCTCACCATTTCCCAGTTATGCTGAGGTAAGACAAGTGTACAGTACAGATGTACTGTAGTGAATGATCAGAGAGTAATGTGAATTATCAGAGTACAAAAGTAGCCTTAATGTATGATAATAGACATATCACACTGCTTTTAGTCTCACAGCTGCAAAACAATCCAACGTGTGAAAAAACATTAAATTGATTTTGTATAGTAAATGTTAATTTGTTGTTAGCAGAATCTGTCTTGAGAGATTAGTCACCCATTAACACAGTCACACCGGCCTACTGTAGAGAGACGGAGATAAATGTATTTGCACGGCCAGCTTTTATCACACCTAGACCAATATAATTCCCACATAGGGACAATAAATGTCATCTCGTACCTTGGACTTCAGTGAGCTATTAAACCTAATAAATGTTTTCAACTTTCAGGTTTCAACTTTTTACAACGGAGCCACAACATACAAAGAAAACAGGTGTCTGTTGACTGAGATGTTGACCTAAGAGAAGATAGGCCTACAGTATTTACCGCAAGATTTATTTTTGAAAATAGACCATGGTACACCAAAGAGACGAAACAGCATGGGATTACCACCAGATTTATTCAATCTAGTCCGTGAAAATGCTGCAACATATATAAAACATTTTGATACCAAGCAAGTAAGAATGGAAGCTATTGCACATGGGCTCTGTGAAACAGCTAATGAAGTTCATAAAATGCAAAAAAACAAAGATAAGGCTAGGAGAATAGTAAGACGAGTGTTAGTGCTAGTAATTGTGGGAATAATTGCAGCTCCACTGACAGGCAGTTTAAGCTTGTGGTTATCAGCAGCAATTGGTGGTGTCGTTTTGACAACAGCCCTCTATAAGACAATGAAAGAGAGCGGATCCACAAATACTGTGAAAGAAGTGGGAGAAGAATTCCTGACAATAGTGAAACCACAAACTAATAGCCTGGATGAAATATTAAAAGCGTACAAGGAGTCAAACAGAAATGCCTCCAGAGTGATGACACAGGCAGAGACAAGTCTCTCAGACACGGCAGAACTGCAACGTCTGCTTGAGAGAGTGACTGAACTGTCTGCTGTGAGCACGGACCTGTCAACCCTGTCTGCAAACCTGAGACACATTATTGTGCGACTGGTTGTGTTAATAATTGACATAGTCAGAGTCACCCCAACACCGGAGCAGGATATAAAGCTGAGAGACATTGTCATAAAATTAGCCGAGCAATGTACAAAAACTGTCAGTGAGTTCCAGAAGATGAAGTGTCTACTTGAAAACTATGAATGATGTAAAATCACACCCGTGTGAACTGAGTGGTGCAACTCCCCTCTCTCTCTCCCCCCCCCCCCTCTCTCTGTCTCTCTCTCTCTCTCATTAGCAGGCAACAGTGCAGCACTGTCTCTCTCTCTCTCTGTTTCTGGCACAACAGGCGGGTCGCCCCGTGTCCGAAACGATTGAGAAATTAGTTACCCTGTGGGGGTCCCTCTAGTCTACTGTACTGTACTGTACTGTTACACCTGAAATTATCATATATACAGTTAATATGTATATTATCTATGTGTGTGTTAGGCTGCACAACAGTGACACTTGGTTTTGAAAACCAACCAAATGCAATTTCCGTGCTCAGACACAAGTAGCCAGCCAGCCAGCTAGCCACCCAGGCACACACAAAGCTACTTAAGAAGTGGTTGCACCACTTAAAAATTAATTAAAGACGTGCCATATATTCATAGGTCTGTCATGGACAGTTGCAAAAATGTGTTTGGTATTAAGTTGCAATCAAATGCAAAATGGAAGTTCTTTCTATTTATTTCAAGGCCTATAGAAATAGCGCTCATAAAAAACATGTATTAAATACAACAATACTGTATATCAAGGCCACACCATGATGTAACTTTTTCTCCTTTATTTAGTATATGTGGCCAAGTGTAGAATGAGCAGCATAAAACATTAAGCTTTCTTTTATTTTTTTATAATTTTTATCCCACGATTTTGTAAACCATTTTTCACCGCTGTGTCAATTATCTAATGTGATCCTGGGCTCTACACACCCTTCGCCAACCTAGTCCCCAGCAACATGCCGCTTTCAAAGTACTGTTTCACTATATATTTTCAGTTGAGGTAACTACAAAAGAACAGTAAAGGAAAAACTACAAAGAAATACTTTATAAGACAACTATTCCAGCACCCGTCCAAATAAATGTACTGTTCACCCAACAGATTCTTCTCCCTCTCAATGGGCATTTGTGGATCCAAAGGTTTCTGGTGAGGACTGAACTGGTCAACTACAATACCAATCCCAAAAAAAATACCCATCAAACGGGTTTTATATCATGAATATTTAAAAAGGTAATTATCATGTACATAGTCTGTAATAACGCAGTGGATCATTGACGCTAAAGTAACAGGCTGCAATGTTTAAGCATTGAGTGTTCAGGGAACTAGTACATTGTGAAAATGGCCAACATACAGTGTAAAAAGAAAACGGGCTCGCAACTCACTTTAAGATGCTCCATTTTATTCAGCGACAGGCAGGCAGAAAAAAAACGTATATGATATACCGGTACTTCAAATCAAATCAAACGGTATTGATAAAACACATTTACAAAGACCAAGGGTCAACCAAAGTGATGTACAGGATCAAATAAAGGAAGAGAATAAGACAGAAATAGCATGGTATAACAACACAAACAAAATAGCAACAAATTACACAGTTGTAGTACAATAAAGAAAGTTTTAAGAGAGGACTTGAAAGCTCCTAGGGAGCGAGCAGACCTAATCCGCAGGTTTACTTGACAAAGAACGTGAGGTCGAAAGCATCTTAAAGTGAGTTGCAAACCCTTTTTATGTTGACTGTCTATACAGTTTTGGCTCAGCACCATCAGGAGGATGTGCGTTACATATCTTACTCTGAAGGTTTGACCCAACAGTGTCACACAGCCCTTCTAAATGCAGGTTTTTCTAAAGGAAAAAATAATTAGCTGCGCCATTTAAATAATTACTTTCATTTTACCTCACATGACATAAGTCACATGACAATTTTTATGCAAAGGCTGTTGCTACCATTCTTTCACAGATTTATATGGGCATTGGGCAATATGCTCATGACATGCCTATTCACAAACATGTTTTTTCAGATGGTCACTTCGCCTGTAATGTTTTCCACAGAACTCACAACTGTATGGTTTCTCTTTTCTGTGAATCAACATATGCCTTTTAAAGTGACCGGAGAGATATTTTTGGCAGATTGGACAGAACGTTGGTTTAAACTTCATCTTTGAAGCATTCATATTGGAACTATGGTTAAAGCCTTTACGACTGATAGGTAAGTGATGGGATTTCTCCCCTGTATAAATTTTCTTCTGTCTTTCCGATGGGGATTTCTCTCCTGTATGAATTTTCTTGCGTCTTTCTGAAAGGGATTTCTCTCTTGTATGAATTGTCTTGCGTCTTTCCGAAAGGGATTTCTCTCCTGTGTGAATTTTCTTGGGACTTTCCAAAAGGGATTTCTCTCCTGTGTGAATTTTCTGGTGTCTTTGCAACACCCGCTTCAGGCCAAACTGTTTTCCACAAGTAGAACACGTATGTGTTGGTTTGTTGCGTGTGTGACCAACCATGTGACTTTTGAAATGGTCACGGCGAGAGAACGCTTTTTCACAGACATTGCAACTGAATTGTTTTTCCCCAGTGTGAATTGAAAGAATGTGCCTTTTCAAGCCACTACTGGCAATATTTATTTGGCAGATTGGACAAGTAACTCTGTTATGACTTTTTGTGTGATACTGACATTTTTGCTTGTCTTTGAACCCTTTCCCACAGACATGACAATCGTACAGACTTTCAATCTTCAGAAGCTTTTGAAAGTCAGCATTTGAGTCACATGCTGGTTTTCGCTTTGATCTTCTTCTTGTGTGACAAGTTGTGTCTAGCAAAGATTGTTTTCTACCCTGATCACCCCTGCTCTCATGACTCGTAATGCACTGAATACGTTGGAGATGAACAGAGAGGGTTTTATTTTCTGAAATCGCTGTGTGGTCTTCAGTGGCATCCAGGGTAGATTGAAAACCCTCTTCTCCCACATGGATGGACATGGGTTCATCTTCTTCTTTTATCTGCACTACATCTATCTGGGAGACAAAATCGTGAGCCTCTAATGGCTCCCCATACTCGTCTCCACCATGGCAGCTGTAGGGGTCGTCTTCCTTGCCCGTTTCATGGGACTTGAGCGTGAACGTGAGCTCTTCAAACTGGCGGCTTGTAAGAGAACAGACACTTAACTGGGATTTGTTGCTCTGAGACGCCCCTTCATCTCTGAGAAGCTGTTTAGGAGGAATCTTCTGCTCACATACTGAGAGGTGAAGCTCAGAACATTGTACATCTAGAAGAAAAAGAGCCAGCTGCCATTAATGAGCCTAGTACTGAGGAATTGGACTTGAGAGTGCAGGGGAAGACAAGTGCAGTAGTGCACATAAGTTAATGCAACGAAAACAAGACTTTGGGACAGACATTTAAATAGTTGAAATTGCCAGTAGATGGCAGCGGGGCTACTTGGTTGTGTAAAGTGGTGGGTGTGCACTGTGCACCATAACAATATGTCCCTGTGCTATGAAAAAAAGCCTGCTTAGTCCGGTAAATTCGAAGGATCTACTACTCCACAGTCCACAACACTACAGTGAGTGGAAATACCAGATCTGCAGTGTTGTACAACATTTATATTAATCCACATGGCTGATCTCACAATCTACATGGGTGAGTGTGCGATAGCCTACCTGATGTCAGTGTTTGTGTTGTGCCTTGTTGTTTTGGATCAGCCTCCAATAGTTTGCGTTGTCGCTCTATCTCCTGTGCCAGGCAAAGTTGGTCCTCATACACTATCTCAAGAGAACAGACACGGGATTTGTTGCTCTGAGACGCCGAGAGGTGAAGCTCAGAACATTGTACATCTAGAAGAAAAAGAGGGATAAGGTAAGGTTAAACCAGTGACTTTACTTAATCAAGATAATTGTCCTTTAGTGAAAAGACTAAAGTGCAAATGGATGGAATATATTGTTAAATGGTACATTTACATAGTGCCTTTATCCAAGGCACTTTACATAGTGCATTACATTCACCCTTTCACAAACACATTCATACACCGATTGCGGCCGATTACAAGCCATGCAAGGTACGAACCAGCACATCGGGTGCAATTTGGGGTTCAGTGTCTTGCCCAAGGACACTTCGACATGTAGACAGGAGGAGCCAGGATTCGAACCGCCCATGGGTCGACCTGCTCTACCTCCTGAGCCACAGTCGCCCCAGCCAGGTGTTTGTAATACAAGCTATAAGCAATCAACACTTTTCCAGAGGTTAGAGTGAATTGTGTCTCCCCATGAAGCCAATGTTTGAAAGATGCTCAAAACAGCCCAGTGGTCAGCCATTTGCACAGGTTGTCCATGTCCAACCAAACATTGCCATCAGAGCCCTGTGTTCGGCCTGAGAGTCAGGGGTTACACTCATCAAATTGTTAGGGTTCATTCATCACACTCAACGGGGTGCAGCTTGTGCGCTGTTCGATTTTGACATTGTGTGCAAATTGAAATTATGGCTTAATTTTAGGGTGCACATAAGTTAACGCAACAAAAACAAAAAAGTCTTTGGGACAGACGTGTAATTCATTACTTGAAAACGTGTAATTACTTGAAAATGCCAGCAGATGGCAGCGGGGCTACTCGGTTGTGTAAAGTGGTGGGTGTGAAGTGAATCCCCTTTTCATTGTATACGCCGAATTCCTGGCCACGCCCCCTACTTCAGTTTCTTTCTTTATTTTTTGGGCTGTGCCTGGCAAGGATTTCCGGTAGTGTTGACAGTTTGTTTATCTTTTGTTTGTTTCTTTTTCCTTTTTACCTCCTTTATGATGAATTCCTGTTCTGTTCTTTGACTAGAAGTGTCTATTTGTCCGTCTCTAAATGTTTTGATTAATTGAACAAGGTGGACCCTCTTGTAAACAAGTGTAATGCTTAATTGGGTCGTCCGCTCACAGTTAAGTCTTAGTATTGAGTTTGTGCTTGAAATGTACTGTAATTCTGCACACTGTTAATACATATTTCAATCAATCAATCAAACTCAACTCCAAAGTGTGGATAATAATATTACTACTCTAGCTCTGGTCCACAGTCCACACCACTACATAGCCCTTTTCGGTTCTCTTTTCAGAATTTTGGACGGCAGTGGAAATGCAACAGAGGGTTTAGAAAGGGGCTAAACTGTACAACATTTTGGCTGTTGGTTGATCTCACAATCTACATGGGTGAGTGTGTGATAGCCTACCTGATGTCAGTGTTTGTGTTGTGCTGTGTCGTTTTGGAACAGCCTCCAATAGTTTGCGTTGTCGCTCGATCTCCTCCTTTGCCAGGCAAAGTTCGTCCTCATACTTGGATACTATATCGAGTATTTCTACTGCACTCGTATTAACCCGAGCGGTAATGTCCGAAATAATCAGATTCACTTTTAGAAGAAGCAATGGGTCGTTGCTTGACATTCTGAAAATGGATGCAACTGATAAACCTGCTATAATAATGTGATTGTGAAGCTAAGCTAGCTAACGGCAAACCCACGACCGCGCTTTGTTCCTTGTATGGATTTGAAAGCAGTGGGAGTGGTGACGATAGGTTTGGTTTGCGAGGAGGGGATCTTCCGCGGATTCCGTCGTTTTCTGAAGGGGGCTTCAAGGAAGGGGCCCCCTTTCCAATGCTCGCCGTTTGCATTTCAACTTAAAGGCTCGTTACCACCACCTGCTGCTCCGGAGTGTGAAACAGTTGCAGTGCTTGTTGTTGTTATGTTTTACAGCTGTAGCTATGGTTGTAATTGATCAAGTATTTTGAGATTTTCGACGGATTCACTCTTGATATTTTATAGATGCAAGTTGCAACTGATAATATAGTGCAAACGCAGCTGCACTTTTTCCATTGATGCTGAAGCTGATTTTTGCCTTCTCCAACATGGAGCTAAACAAACCCGGTGATGCCATACAGCTACACTACAGTAAGTAAGTACACAGACTTGTACTGTTGTCCAGAATGTTTTTTTTAAACATTTTGAGGTGAGAAGTAGTCGGTAAATACCAACATATTTATAAAGCAAAAAAGTTAAAGAAAAACAAAACGCTTGTTCCATTTTTGGACTCAATTTCAATTCTTGAAAGTGACAGCATAAAGATAAAACAACTGTATAGCGGAATTGGGAGAAATAACCATTTATTTCAACATGTTTGCAGAAAATAAGTAGGTTTTCTTTGTCTACACACACAAAAACACTGAAAATAATCTCATTCTGGCTTTTAATTGCTCTTTTCTGTTAGTTGAGCAATATATTATTTATTTTCCTCTTTAATCTAAAATCTAATTGGATGACCTGTAGGACATTATCAAATTAGGCTGATCCTGTTTCAATTAATGTTTTATTCGACACAAATGTGTATTAAATACACCAACACCACTTCCAAAATCTCGCTTTGCATCAGGCATGTACATGATTTAAAGCAATACTTTTATCAGTTTTATGCATTCCTATTTCCTATCTATTAACAAATTATGACACATTGCTTCTGCCCAACAGTGTGGAAAACAATATTCTTGTTATTACTTACATAGAATATTAAAGCAAATGTCTTCCCCTCCATCTGATTTCACAGGGAGAGATGACCTTGTCCCAGAAGTGGACATCAGTAATGTCCCCTACAAAGGACTGCTTGGTATGAAACCCCCCACCATATGTGTCCTGTTCCTGTCCTAGTATTATACTTGGCAGACCAGTTATGGAGACATTTGACCTGAGGTAAGCTCGCACTTGTTATTGACCCATAGTTGAGTCAGACCAGTGCTTGACTGCCATGTCCAGCACAGCGAGTTCCACTCGTTCTTGTTGTCAGACAGACCAGAGAAATCGTGCTCCGCAGCAAGTCGTTGTCATGAGAGGGTGTGGCCAGAGAAAACGGGAATTGGCCTCGGTGTCTGAGAATGCTGAGATCGGAGTTTGGGTTTCAGATGAGAGTTTCACATGGGATGATGTGATGCATCGCCGTCCTCTGGGAATGTCAACACCTTCCCTGATAGATCTGAAAAAGCAGGAGGATAATGGGGTGTATTTTCAAATAATTATTTTTTCAAACAATTATTAGTGTTTACTGTTACATTCTCAAAGTATCCCTCATGCAACAAAGACTCACCTTGAACATATGCTTTGTATCTTGGGAGAAGGATGAACAAAACCATTACAGTTGTCATTATGTTGTCACTACAGTTCCTGGGACATGAAGATGTATTAATAGTGATGACAATTATGACATTTTCTACCTGTCAAACTATTGAGCCATTCAACATTAAGACTGTATAACATCAATGTAAGGTATTTTACCTTGAGGCTTGTTTTTGCGTCAATGATGAAATTAACATAGTTCTACTTCCTAGCACTTCTCTTCATGAACAGCAGCTTCTGAGACTGACTGGGTTTGGCCTCGGTATGATCAACAAAACATTTAGCCTCTCAATTTTGATTGGCTCCTTCTCTTAGTATGCAAGGAAACACAATGTACAGCATGGCATATTGCCCAGAATGCCTACTATAATCTACAACATATGGCCTTTTGGCTAATGGTTCTGAGGGAATATTCATTTGAACAAAGGAATTTGAGAGAGACATGGCTGTTGTCTCAGTATTCCAGTCAGTCTTAAATCATGAAACTGCTGCATACAAACATTTAGTTTCACCCCTTATTTATCCAAGGGAGTTTTGCTGAGCATGCATGCTCTTTACCCAATGATTGTTTGCTGAGCATGCATTATGTTGCTCTGCTTTACTGTCAAAACTTGGACCTGAAAAAGCCTTCTCCTGTTTGCCACTTAGCAGCATTTGGGGGTAAGGGTTACACCGATCTTTAATTCTGTGAATGTGGCTGGGTGCAGAAAAAACCAGACCGCGAGTATCACAGCGCTGGCTGTGGGCATTCGAAAAAGCTTGTTTTGACCAGAAACGACATTCATTGCACCGATTTGGAGATACAGGCCATTTGAAAGTAGCACATAGAGGGCAAATGCATGCGCGAGCATCTTAAAATGCTGCCAGCCAGTGTCACACTTTACACTGGAATGTGATCGGAGATTTATAATGCACACGATTAGAAAATAAAACACTTGAAAGAAAAGTCTGGTCTGATGGGAAATTTATTCCAGAATTAAGATGTATACAAATAATTAAGACACAACCGCTCTGAAGGAGTAATTGGGACAACATGACATGGATGCACTTTGCATTGACTATATGAGAGCACATTATCTCCAAAATGGGTGGGTCTTTCCACATACACGGCATGAGCTGGGCAACAGTTTGTACTGGTTCAAACTGGTTGCTCACCTCAGACGTGCAAAATACAAAGGCCTTTGATAGATGTAATAAAGTGTAACAGAGTCACGACCTTGGAGAAGGCAGGGGAGTGTGTATTACCTGAGAATTATTACAGTGCCATCTTGACGAGGGGCTCCCTGGAGACCCATTTGCAGTCAGCATTGGGTCTGACACCATATATGGAGTTTAAGAACATTGTGAGAGCAATATGTTAAAATGCAGGGAATTGTATAAACGTGTAGAGAATATTTATATTCTCCAATCAGATGCTAACGGGAGACTGCTATCGACTCGATCGTATCAAAACATGGATTAAAGAATATAAAGACATTTTTAACGTAGCCTACGTTCTTGACGGTTCCTGCGGTTCTGGCCAGCTTCGTGTTAAAAACCATGGACAATGCCTCGAACACTATTCAGAACTCTATTCGGAACTATTTTTGTAACCATATATTATATGCGATGTAAATTCTGAATCTCACTAGTCACTATACATGTATCTCTAATTTAATTATTCTTCACTAAACTATAAACCTTTTTCGGTGTGGTCTGGTAAATTATTATTTCTGGCGATAGTATTTTCTGCCTTGGTAACTTGGATTTTAAAGGGTATTTCACTCATTTACTAAGAATATATATTCTTACTCACTGACTCTGGTAACTGATACTTACCTCCTTTTTTCAATTTAATTTTGTCGTTTTCTGTCGAATTCCTGCCCACACACACTTCTGTGTTGTCACTACTACATCGGGTGCTTTTACTTATCTGGCTTCCCTCTCCCGAACACATGTGTTCGCATAGATGTCCGACAAAGCCAGATGCACCACTGTGGATTCGAACCCACAACCTCCGTGGTGGACGTGGTGGGCAGTGAGGTGGCAGTATGGGCTATCAAGGCCAGAAAGGATGTTTTTGCCACTCAGTAGATGTTCCCACATAACTTCCTGGTTTGATGATGATGTCACGCAGATACGCGTTCATTTTGTTATGCAAACCTTTTATTTAAAAAAGAAAAGGAAAGAAACAATAGGGACACCAGGTTGAAAGTGGTTAAAGCTACCCTTATCAATACATATTCATAATTTATGCGAAAGATGTGTATGCTTAACTTTACTATGATTCAACAGAATAGCTGTATTTCATCATTATTAGTCTCTTGTTGTCAAAAGTTTTTGTGTCTGTAGGAATTTTCAAACCTTTATTCAATAGGATATCGATATTGATAGTGGAGAGAGACAGGAAATGGCAGGAGAGAGAGAGATGGGGAAGGACATGCAGCAAAGAGCCATGAATCAGATTCAAACCGAGATTTGGCCGAGACGAGGCCAAATGCTGCAAATGCATATTATACCTTTATACTTCTTTAACCTACAGTATGTAGCAGTGGCATAGTGCAGTTAGTATAATGTTTATAATGTTTGTTTTTATTTTTACATTTCTTGGGACCACATATATCTATGTTCTGTTTAATTGTATCAATTTATTGTAAGTAGTAGTTATTGGGAATCAACGGTATGTGTCATGTGGCCCGTACTCCGTAGGTCATATCTCTTTTTTCCATAGCATGAGGCAGCTTGATGTACAAGTACACCCCCTGGACATGACACATGACATTTGCATGGTTGTCTGCCTTCTGAGCCATTCTTTTTCAGTGCCTGTTACTGTAGCTATACTAGCATTCCTTTTTACATTGTGGTGCTACAGTCAAGCACATTAAATAGTGTAAATTGCACAAAAATTGGTCTTGTAAATTATGAACAGGCAATTATTTATTATGTAAAACACGTCAAAGGATCCTTCCCCAAGTCTTCGTTTATTAATGATTAATCACAAACACAACGTCTACTGACTGGCCACCAGTTTAGAGTGATTATACATTAGTCATACGACGGCATCGCTCAATGACAGCTGATCGGTTTTATTTCAGCTAGCGATACCACCCTAAAACATAGCATAGATTACATTACACTGTGGAATACCATTAATTACTGAACAACAGCAAAGTGCATTTGTTTATGAGGCCCTCTCTTTCTGTAGTTTTCAAACACACACCCACAGACACACAAATGTGATCACAACATTTCATCTGACATACGTTCACATCAGGGATATAATCAATGGTGATTCATCCACTTTTATGCCACCGTGATACTGTAACTGATACAACATGTAAAAACGAAGAAAACTACTATAGAGAAATAAATAATGGACATAACACGATTTGTCAGAGTTGTCTTTTGACGTGAACTTCTGTCATTAACATTTGTGGACTGGACAATTAGGAAATACTGTATGCTGTGCATGACTTTAACATTTCACTTCACACAGTGCAACATCAATGAATGTATGTGTACCGGTACATAAGACTACCAGAGAGCCACAAAATAGCACAGAGGATTGTTTGGGGAAACTACAGACACGAGGCATTACTCTAATCAAGGACTGATTGTTTGATATCTCTTCCATCTGAAAATGTAACGGCTCTAGTAAAATGACCACAACATGGACATGTCCTGCATTAACACTGTGAAGGCCTATGCAGCTCACTCACTACACCAAAGAACACATTTGGTTTAGCACATTGCATCATTCATGGAACATCTTTGCAACGTTGCTCCTTGTGACTGTTTAATGCCTAATATATACTTTGCCGTACTATTGGTGTTGCTCGCCGAAAACAGCGATGCATCAATCAGGCTTAAACCAGAAACAGAGTTGGTACACTGGATTTGGTAACAGTTGTTTTGAAGTATTATTTCTCTGAGGGGACTCTATTGATTTTCCACTGCATAAATGCACTAGGCTGCATACTATTATTGCACATTTTTCCTTCATGTTTTGAGTACTGCTTCATTCAGTAGACATACCGTAGGCCTACCGGAATCTGCCGGCAGGTTATCTGAATTTATAACATGTTCGAATTGGAACTCTACCATGGAATCTATTAATCGGTAAACCTTTACTAGAATAAGCTAGGTTTTGGTTAGCATTGCAACAAAGTATTTAGTTAATTTTGGGTGCATTCTTTTGCTGCTGTGTCATTACATTTGAGATTGTGAAATACTGCATTATATATGGCAGGCTTTGTATCTTGGATCGGAGAACCAATAGGATCCACCGCCGTGTTCCCAGCGGCACCCGTCCCTCTAGACCAGAGATCACGCTGGCTGGGCCAGGCTAACAGCATTGTGAATTAGCCCCTCTAGACCAGAGATCACGCTGGCTGGGCCAGGCTAACAGCATTGTGAATTAGCCCCTCTAGACCAGAGATCACGCTGGCTGGGCCAGGCTAACAGCATTGTGAACTACAGCTTTGTACAGCTTTTGCAATGGAAAAACTACTGGAGGGTACATTGTTGCTCACATGACAACACTTCACAACATGGCCACTAGAGCGACACAGAGGGCTGCAGTACGGATCATGCACACAGGGGAGAGGAAGGAAGCTTGGGGATTCCTCTTGTCCAGGACAGAGTGAAGGTCTTAGGTCTGTTCACTCATCAAAACGGCCCTCCGATATGCTTTCGAAGGAGAAGGGGACAAACTTGAAGCCCTGGCCAACGTAGAATTTGTTCTGGAACTCCACCCTGAGAAAGTCAGACCAAGAAGGAAGAAATCAATAGCTATCATTTCTGTATCTTTCTGTGTAGACAGACAAACAAATTCAGGATATGATGTCATGATCTTTCAAAGAACACTGTGGAACTCGGGTGGAAGCTGCACAGGACCTTGCTCTGTTCAACCTCCATGCTCCACAGTTGAGGCCAGTCGCAGGAGCCTTTGCCTTTTCAACTCCTTGAACTATCGTGCTTCACTTTGTTTTCTAGTGATGTAAAAATCACATATTTTCTACATGACTTACATCAGCAAATATTCCAAAGCACATTCTACTTTAAGCGCAAACATACAAAGATGGGTCATGGCCTGCCTGCTTGCTCAGGAGATAAATTTAATCTTGACCATCAGGTCAAGATTCGTGTCAATGGACAAAATTACATTTTTATTCATAAAAGATAAAACACATTGTGCTAATCTAATCCCAACCCATGATGTGCTCTTATTTCATACCATGAATGTGATTGTAACACTGCTAAAACTGTTATTTTTGAGTGAATCTCTGGGAAATATTTCTGGAATTAAACCCAAAATCAAAGAGTACATAAAGAGTTTATCTTCTTCCTGGCCTGCTCCTTTTCATTTGTGCAATATGTAAAAGAAAGGAAAAAAGGAAATTAATCTGTAAAATGTAATCATGTAAAACCATAGATGGAATGAATAAAGGTGAAAAGTGTAAATGTTGCTGTTGTGCTGGTTGGTAGTTGCTGCCAGTTTTTTGAGTAGTGGTTACTGGGTGTACTAGGTGGTGGCAAAAGCTGGTGTTGTTAGGGAAGGGCGTGGCTAGGGTTCACAGTATGCTATGGTGTTACGCAACTGGGGTATATAAGCTAGTTACAAGGTGGTTTACAGGTGATTGCTAAGATTTACTACTGCAGTGGCTAGTGTTTGCTAGGGTTTTAGGTGATTGCTATGGTGGTGCAGTAGGTGTTTCTTGGGTTACTAGGCAGTTGTCATTCCCGGTGTTGGATGCTGCCGCATGGTGGTAAGGGTGTTGTTTCCTGGCAGTTGCTAGGAGGTATTAGATGGTTGCTCTTGGTAGTACTAGGTGGTTGTTATGGTGTTGCTAGCTTGTTGCTAGGGCATATTTAAGTGATTTCTCAGTTGCTAGGTGCAGTACCATGGCAAAGAGAAGCCTATTGTAACCTCACCTTTCTCTCCCCAAGATAATTTGTTCTACTTGGGTGCATTGTACGCTTCATTTTCTAAGTTGGCATATGCCTTAACACCCTCTGATATCTCCATTTATCCATTTATCCAAAAAACAAAGGCTGGATTCACATTTCCCACTGATGTTGGACCTTGGCAGGCGGTTGTATGAGAGGGAAGTGAGGGGACTGCCCAGGAATGTTTTGTAGCTGTGGCAAATATTTGGCTCACCGACGTTGTGAGAGGACAAGAGGTTAGAAACGAGAGATTCCCTCATTTACTCACAGCTGAGGGGATGGAAAAAATGCTGCTAACCGACACTTAATCTTGTGTGTGTGTGTGTGTGTGTGTGTGTGTGTGTGTGTGTGTGTGTGTGTGTGTGTGTGTGTGTGTGTGTGTGTGTGTGTGTGTGTGTGTGTGTGTGTGTGTGTGTGTGTGTGTGTGTGTGTGTGTGTGTGTGTGTGTGTGTTTCCACATAGACACCTCATCCACCACATCTGAGTGTGAACGGAGCAAAGGTTCCAGGGTGAGTGGACAGCTACTTGCTTATTTTGAACTGTACACTGTAAAATCCTCAGTGTTCCCTTAACTCTCAGAGCTGCCCTTAAGGGTCCATTTAGACTCTCAGAATTACAAAAATTACCTTTTTCCTCCACTCACGCTGGGCAACGAGAAATGCCCAGTGTTCGGGTTGAATTTGCATGATTGTTTCTTTAGGGGAGGCATTTTCACCACCTCTGCTAAAGATTGTAATGTTCACAAAGGGCCAGGGTGCCAAGCAAACACTTTCTCTGGGGATTCAAACCAGCATCCTTAATTCCACTCACAAGCCTGCTGCCCTTTTCTATGCTACTGCCCAGTTAGTCCCATGATCTAAAAGCCAAGAAATGTATTTATTCATATCGCATTCAACATTGCTTCTCAATGTAGCGTCTGGGGCTAAATTATAGTTGGGAACCTGTAGATTGGGGTATATACAGTAGATAGATAGATAGATAGATAGATAGATAGATAGATAGCACACCTTGGCGTCAGAATATGCCTAGAGCAGGTGTCTCTTCCTGGTTTTTAAACAGCTGGTGGATGGAAATGCGCAGTTGTAGCGGCGCGCCGGCGCCAATAAAATGGAAACACTACAAGTTGAAGCCGCGCTCAAACGTCATTTCCATCTACCAGCTGTTTAAAAACCAGGGAGAGATGCCTGCTCTAGGCGTTTTCTTGACGCATCTTTACGCGACAGTGTGGGTGCAGGCATAGGAGAGTCTTTCTTTAATCAGTAGTCCTTGCTGCCTGTGCAGGCCCCGGCAGGCAGGTAAACTCGCACACATGCACACACAGCCACAGTCCCTTTTTTCCTACATTACACCTGGCAATACTGGCATTCCTTTAGGGTGGGGGGGATTATATAAGCATCATAGGGCTTGAGTGGTTAACCCCCGTCCCATACAACATTCTCACACAAATATCTATGAAAAACAATTGTCTAGTTGACAATTTGCCCACTTCCGTCCGATCACTTTGAACTGGTTTACAGCAACGACAGACGAGACCAGCTGTCTGACAGAAGGAAAGGGCTGTGGAGAGAAGCACGTCCTCTTAAACGTAGTTACACTCTCTGAGCAAAGCAGGCATAAAGCATTAGCGCCATGCTTGTGTCCAATAAAAACACACAAGACATTCTCCCCTGCGCTCATTTCCAAGCCATGAGGTAAGGCTGTGCGTTAATAGCACCATCCAGACGAGAGAGATTAAAGAAAATAAACACCATCCTTTCACGGAATGCATAGAAAAGCTCTGATCGGTGGGATGCCATTTAGACGTATGTTCATAAACGTAGTATGTTTATGAACATGTTTTATGTCAAAGATTAAACTCTGCTTTTGCATTCTTCTCATATGCCTGTGTTTTTAATTGATACACCTAGGAAAAAAATTCTATTGGACAAAAATATATGTCCAGTAATAAATACGTTAAACATAAGCCATTAAACATTAAAGCTAAAATATGGGATGCATTTGATTTAATAATTTATATTTTAACCAATGTGTATGATATAGTAGGCCTACTTTAATACCATATACCTAGCCGCACATCTGCAGTGGTTCGAGGTGGTCTCCCTACTCTTCTACTGAGAACTTTAGATCATGGTATCAGGTAGGATACCTGGTTAGCAATGTCAATAAAGTTACTTGAAGCAGACTGCACTGGATTGGACACTACATATTTAATTTAATTAGCAATTTATTAATTTAGATGTATTTAAATCCGATACTCTATAAGCAATAGGAACCTTTGTTATAAATGTATTTCTATACGGTACTTGATATGTTTTACCTAAATATTTTGAGGTAAAACATAGGCCTGATTACTTCCTGGAGTGGTGTGAAAGCGATGAGTTATTCTTTGTTTGTCTGCTCTGTAGCTCACAGAACTGCTGGAGGATCAGCAGGGGTGGAGCTAGTGCGAGGAGGCGATGGAGCCGCATGGTCACGGGGGTTATCTGGAGAGGTATATGTCTTGGCTGTGTTTACATGATTTAAACACTGCGATGCAAAAGGCAAAATAAGTTCAGGAATGCGACCGGGGTCTGTGTTCTGTTGTCAGTGGTGTCAGGCCCATGTGTGTGCGCGTGTGTGTGTGTTTGTGTAAGGTTCTAACCAGTGCAGACGGAGGGCGTGCAGGAAGGCTGAAAGGCCCTCCATGATGAGGAGGATGCAGACAGTGAGCATGGCGAAGGCCCCGAAGATGAACGTCAGGGCGAAGAAGCCGCCTCCGCTCCGGGACGACAGGCCCAGGCGCATCACCATGGTCCACAGCACTTCAGACAGCTCTGTGGACACACGTCAAAACAGTATGTCAATGATGTGCTTCATCACTAATAATGATAATGTTGCTCTGGACAGTGTTGCTCTGCGCGAAGAGAGTAGGGAGGAATGTTAATTTACCTACCGTGTATGAGCGTGTAATGTTACTGTACGTCGCTGTATGAAGTCAAAAGGGCTTGAACATGCATGTTTGTCGGTGTGTACAAATGTACACAGCAAAATCCTTTTAGAAATGGGCCCTTAAACATTGAGCATTTTGCTGCATATGCATGTCCATTCATGTGCATTAGCATGTGTCCCTGACTCCCTAATGTGTTTTTAACCACTGATAACCACGACGAATGACAAAAAATAGCTGATCTGCAAGCTCACAACGTGTCGCATTTGCGACACGTTTTGATCTTGTAGATCTGCTATTTTTTGGCGACACCAGGCTTAATGTGCATGTAAGCGTGTGTGCATATGGGACACTCACGTGCATGGGCCAAGCTGAGGGCCCACAGGCGCAGGTAGGAGGCTGTGTTGGAGATGCATCCCAGGCAGTACTCTATGGTGTGGATGGCCTGGTGCACCGCTACATCGCCAAAATCAAACTGGAGTAGAGAAGACCACACACTTATACCCGGAACGGACACAAATATGCCTTGATTCAAAACAGTTGCATATTGCCATAACATTTTTCCGAATTTAACTGATGCTGTCTAAATCTATGAACCAACGTTGAAGATGCTAGTCGGTATTATGTCCGGTAGCCAGACTTCATGGTTCCAAATGAATACAACAACATTACTATGTATTTATGGAGAAGGATTTAGATCACAGACTCAATGCAGCCAACATTTTGCATGTTCCTCAACAGCCATGCTCTGTTGTTGTTCCAATCTGGATCATCTAACCACTAATACAGAACCAGAACCAGTTTCTACCATGCGCAAGAACTCGGCCCATGCGTCCATCTGTAGTACACTACACGTATCTGTAGTACACTACACGTATCTAGAACTCGGCCCATGCGTCCATCTGTAGTACACTACACGTATCTGTAGTACACTACACGTATCTAGAACTCGGCCCATGCGTCCATCTGTAGTACACTACACGTATCTATGCGTCCATCTGTAGTACACTACACGTATCTCGAGAACCATCCGACCACCCACGACCCGAGGCAGTCTGGTGTCGAGTCGGTCGGATAGGCGGTTGTCCGGAACCACTGATTTTCCCGTATATGGGCATGTCTATAGATGGGACAGACCGAAATTAAAACTCTGTGCACACATATATAATATGGAGATCCAGTTGTGAACCACCGATCTGACCGATATGCCCATATGACATTAGGGAACTCCATATATGAGCATAAAAGGGACACAGGCAGACAGAGAGACACATACAGAGATCTCTGACGTCATAGCCTGGCCTTGACTCCATATTTGGGCATGCCTGACATGACAACTTCATATTATGTGCATAAAAGGGACACAGACAGACATATACAGAAACCTCCATATTTGGACATAAAAGGGGTACAGACAGACAGACAGACAGATAGATAGATAGACAGACAGTCATAGGGTACAACGGGTACTCTGACAACGGGTATAACTGGGTGGGGCATGCTTTTCCAACTTGCATTGTTCCCGACATGCATGCCCACGTTCTAGTTGCTTAACATTTTAAAATGTAACTGGAAGGCCATAGATTTCACAATCTGTGATTACATTTATACTCCAATGTTATGGATGCTAAACTTGATAAATACTGGAATGTGCAGTGTTGTTACTCTTATCATCTTAGTGGTACAGCTTATCAGCTGTACCACTATAGATGCTTTACCATGACAGATCTTTATCGCCCGGCTCTCTGTCTGATACACAGCCAACCATAACAAGCAGTAATTCATGCCAGTGTACCTTTCACAGTGGAAAGGGCTTTCCAAGGAAATTACGTTGTCATCTCAATGGCTGTTCATAACAGGCCACTTTGACCTAGGACCCTTCCTATAGCCTTAGTCCCACTCAGGCAGAGCACAAAGACTGGGTTTGTTTATTTTTCTCCCCTCTTTTCCTCATTGGATCATAGTGCAGGACCGTCCTAGGGCCTAGGTTCCCAGTCTCTACTTGCATACAGGAGCAACGGTAGTCTTTCCTGTGTGAGGTGGGAGTCAGGGGAAACCCGGGACTCAATTCCTCTACGTCGCATTTGTTGGACTTGGCTAGGAACAGGCCTGGCTTCCTCTTTCCATGCTTCCCTTTTGTCCTTGGACCCGTGCAACAAGTTCATGGAACCAGTACTCATTGTTCCCATTTAAAGAGTCTCCCATGTGAGGGGCAAATGAATACAATACCGCCGGCCACCGCCGCATGCCCTAATGGCAGAATGCAAGGAGGTGAGTGGCCGTGACGCTGTAGTACTGTCCAACATTCAGTCACCAGACATTCCAGCCGACCAAAGCCATGCCATTTTCCAGAACTTATGACATACAGCAAAGAAAACGTGGGATCGGTGATGACGAGTAACGGTCACGTGCACACACACACACACACACACACACACACACACACACACACACACACACACACACACACACACACACACATACAACCATGCAACCACCACATGCACATGTGTGGAAGGTGTATTAGTTGAGGACGGTGCAAATGAACTGGATGCATAGACAGACTATCACAAATGGCAAATTTACAGACGGACAGACATCTAAGAAACAGGCAGACATCTAAGAAACAGACAGACAGACAGACAGACAGACATCTAAGAAACAGACAGACAGAAAGACATCTAAGAAACAGACAGACAGACAGACCATGTGTAAGCATGCTCTGGAGGCCACGCCCCACTCTGTTCCTTACCGGCTCTTCCTCTGCGTGCTTGAAATGAAGTAGAGGTCAAAGGTTAGGTTTGTGTCAGCTCGTGCATCTCATCAAATGTTCATTTCACGTTTCCAACATGAATCTCTACAGCATTCCGACATGTGTTCAGCTAAAAATGTAGAATCACTCTCTCACTATGTGTGGAACCAGCAGAATAAGCTTGAATTCATTTAACTGCCATTCTTTTTAACCTTGCATCAACACCGTGAGTTTTGCTGTGGGAGCATAAAAGAAGTGGGCAGATTGAATGTTCAAAATGTTTTCCTATCCACTCTTTACAGACCCAACAGCCTCTGCCGAAAGTGTGGACAGCTTGTCCAGGTCCGATAATCTTATACTCACTTAAAATAATCACACCCAACGTTATGCAATATCAAATTCCGAGCTTTACTGATAGCAACGTCATAACCATTTCATTAAGTGCCCAAACCTTATACGAGGAATTATCATACTGCTGAGCAACGTGCACTATCAAAACATAAACACTGTAATATTTACAGTCTGAGATACACGAAAGACCCCAAGGCTATGAGTCAAAGAAAAACAGGGCGATTTTTCAGAAATTCCATTAGCTGCTTGCTGTAAGGACTCAGGGTCTGGTTCTCATGCAAAACCACCTCAGTGTTTAGGTTTCTGAAATGGAAAATCCATCTCTTATCTATTCCATTTCCATCCCATTCCTTTCCTTTCGGTTCCATCCCTCATCCCTCCCTCTTTCCCTCCACACATTTGTGCCCACATCAGCCCAATCCCTGGGTAACACCCATGAAGAAAGACGGATTATTACCGTAATATGCAGATCTAAGCTGTCCTTGTCTACTTAAAACAAGAAACATGAACCACTTAAACACAATATACTTTGTTGTACGTCAAATAGCCAATAGACTTCAAATAGACAATCTACAAACTCAAAGCCTGTGGATTTCCCGTTTTTGCCAAATTTTGTCTATTTTACTGAATGTTTCCTATTGTGTCCAAAACAGGGATGCTTGGGTTCATGTGGTTAATGGGAGTGGACACATTGGACAGAAGACAACATAATGGAGCTGACATGAATGAACAGATGGGAAGGTGGTGTTTAATGAGCTCACCTCATCTCCCTCTTCCGAGTGCTGCGACAGGTGGTCATGGTCCATGATGCCAGCCTCATCCTCCGTGGGCCCATTGCCCACCCGTACCCCTCCAAATTTCTGTGTGCCCTGTTGGGTGAGTCCCGTGCATGATGAGGTTTGCTCTAAAGACTGCTCTAGATTCTCTGCAGGGGTTTCTTCCCTCTTCTTGGACTAAATACAAAAGCCACAAGAGCTGTGTCTAGTTTAAAGCACGCCTTGGGTATAGTCACTTTTCTTTGTATTAAATTAGAATGGTTCCCTCCAAAACATTGTTATACTGTATAGCATTTTTGGAAAGAACTCTTCAAGCGCTTTGGGTATTTAGAACAGCGCTATATAAATTTGAGCTATTTATTTTTATTACTATTATAAGAGAACAGGTCGGCAGATCAAGATATGTGCTAGGATGTCAGTAGGCACTTAAGTACAGTATACTGTAGACAGCCTTGAGCAAATCTTCAAAATACGTTAAATTGATTGCCAGTATATTAACCTGTCATTGAAATGAATCATATCTTTTATATGCTTTTCCAAGGCATACTTTAAGCATCATTTCATGGCAACACCACATTACACAATACGATGTACGCTGAAATGAATGGCAGAATAGGAGTGAAAGAAAACAAGGTTATATCCAAGGTCATAACAGAGGTCACATATCAAAGGTTATAGGTGGGATCAGATTGACATACCAGGTGCATTTTCCACAGGTGCTGACGCCGAAGCACCATTGTTTTCACAATCAGCATACAGGGTACACATGCAAGCGCAATCAGCACCAACAAAACCTGGATCCCCATCTACAGATTCAAACAGAGAGAGGTAAACAATGTGTTGACCATGTGTCCCAAAAACACTGCTGTCACAGAAAAGACACACGCTTTTGAAGGTGTGAGTTTTGTGCGACAGCAGCTAATTACAGTAAGAAGTGAACCAAGAAAGAATTCAGAGTGAGTGGTTTAGTAGTTTGAGCCTTTGAAAGAAAGCAGATATTAGACAATATGTATCATTTACTATCTATATTACTTTTCCATCAGGGTGATTAGCATCTGCCGTGATACTGCAGCTGGATTTAGCCTCTGACTCATAAGCTGATCTTCTCTGGCAGTATAAGCCTTAGTCCTTTCTATTCTATAGCTAACTGGCTTGTATAAATAAACTCCACTGTAGGAGTGCAACATTTAATTGTCTGATTAATCGAATAATCAAGAAGTGCGTTTCTCATAATTGCCTTTTGTTCTATCAATGAATCAACACACAAACATTATAATAGATATTTTGAGTAAATCAATTAGTCAGATTAACCACTAAAGCCCTATTTTATAAATATCTGATCTACAAGCTCACACTGAACTTAACCTAGTCCTATGTTAATGCTACTGTGCACTAGACTGTTTGGGAAAGAGTGGACTAGACCACTGTGGAGGGGTGTGTGAGGACTGACGAGTGACAGGAGAGGCAGAGGGGTGGAAGGGGGGGGGGGGGGTATACCTGTCCCCGGTACAGCATCTTGTTTGTGGGGTCATTGTAGTTAAAGAGACACATGTTGATGAAATGGATGAGCAGGCTAGGCGCCTCCTTGGAGGTGAAGACATCGTAGGCGGTCCACTTGATGAAGACTAGCAGGATGAGGTAACCAAACAGGCTGGTCATGAACACAATCTCTGGGATGAAGCCCAGGAAGATGTTCAGTGGCTTCTTGAAGTACCTGCAGGTTACAGTAAATCATGTACTACAAACATATCGTCACGGTTGGGTCGAAAACTGTTCCTTTTCAGGATTCAAAAATAGCTAAAGTAGTATCTATAAGCTCGAAACACCTGGCCCGAGTCAAAGTAATTTGGCTCAGAGCTAGGTGTGACTACACACCTGTTGAACACTAGGATAAATCATGCCAGTAAGTCATCCCCAGGGCTTAAAGCCAAACATTTTTTATTTATTTTTTGCAAATCTGCACTGATCTCATTAAATGACCCCTATGAGATCCTCAGGACTGAAATCAGTCTCCAGGACTGAGAACTTTAAGCCCTGCATCCCAATAAACATTCATTGAGGAATACAGCCTTTGTTATGACTGTATTTGGCTGTTTCTTTGAGGCTGTGTACCACATTGTACACCAAAGGCATGGCAAGCAGCGTGTAGCCACATGGAAATAAAGAACTTTTGTCTTGAATCTTGACTGTCGTCAGTCAAACAATTGAGCCTGTTACAGACTACTGTTCTTCCTCTGTCTTGAATGGGGCCAGCTCAAGCCTTTTTGAGGCCCTGATCTGAATGTAATTATCACCACACTTTTGGGACATTGTAATTGGCTAAGACAATGATGTGGTATTATTTAAATAAAAAGGTGGAAAAGGTATTCCACACAGGTTCCACAACATTAAATATAAGTTTTAGTGTCTGCCTTTGGGCACTAGGACCCTGCAACATACATTTTGGAGTGGTACGGTACTTCCCATATAGACAAATACTATAATGACATTGGATCTTCGAGAAGCGTCGCCAAAAAGATTAGTCCTACAACCTATCTCAAACCCTCACCCTAACCCTAACCTCTCACGGGGCAGCACACGGTCGTCTTAACCTTAACCTTATGTCTAACCATAGTAACCAATGACTAGTCTAAACTATGCACCCTGACATGAAGTGCTTAAATGTTTTCTTTCATGTCTGTTTGCATGCCTGGCGGCCACAGGGAATAAGTCAGCCCTGAATGTGTGACTTACAGGTGGTTGAAGAGGCTGAGAGACACTCCAAACAGCATGTGGATCACACCCAGAATCACAGACATCTTCATCTTGAACGAGTTCAGAAAGGTGAGCTTGTTGGAGGCAACGTTCCATATCTGTCGAAACATGCAAAAAAGGCTCAATATTCACATGCTGTGCTATATCTACACCAGTGCACAACTAAGAATGAATTAAGCATTATCTTGTCATCGTTTTCTATGCATGGTAAGTATGTAAAAATTTACCGGGTCAATTCCAAGCGGATAAGGCCCACCAAACACACCAGGAACTGCCGGGTCCAGCTGTAACACCGCGTTTCCATCAAGCGTATCGAACCTAGAACCAATTCACAGTAGATAAACAAATCAAAATAGTCCATTTCTCTGTCACATGTTCTTGGACAAGAACAAACATGGTACATGGTACTTACTACATGAACTACGCAACAAATGCGTGACTTACGTCCAGTTGCCTCCTTTGGCACTAAACATGGGCCGGACACTCCATGAAGAACCAAACATGTTAAGAGATTTGGAGAAGCAGTCGTTATAGATGAGGCCGGTGTACATAGAGAACAGCCCCATCAGAAGGACTATGTAACGACCAGCAAACACCATGTTGAATATCTGCAGGAACAAAAACATTTTTTAATCTTTCACAATTTTTTATAGTTCACAAATAGCAGCACAACACATCACAAATGTGAGCATTTTCGCTACTGTTCGTACAGCGAAGTACTGTATACAGGGCTTTTACACACAGGTTTGTTTTTTATTTATTTTTGAATGCTTTATTAGATTAGAAATATAAACAGCAGTACAGTCAGGCATTTGAGGCAACGATTTTAATTTCTAAATGGAAAATATGTTATTTGGGAACTATCTTAGATCGTCATGAATCCAACTATAGAGTTTAATAGCAGTAGGATTACTACTGTGTATAGGCTACTGCACATCAGATCCTGTAAAGTTTAAATAGTTAAACTTTGCTGCCTGTATTTATTTTAAACCAATACCTCATTGTCAGTCTTCTGGGATACGATACGACTCTCTCGGATGACCAGGTAGAGGGCTGCACAGGTCATCAGCAAACCATGACCCATGTCACCAAACATGACCGCAAACAGGAAGGGGAAGGTGATGATGGTGTATGGTGCTGGAATAAAGAAGATAGATGAGATAATGATAACTCTAACATTAGAAATTTAAATGCCATAGAATCTCAGTCTTTAACGCACAGGTCAAATGTATATTGACCTTTGACCTGTGTGTTAAAGTTAGTTCTTTAAGTTCTTCAAGTGATTTCAACTAACTTTTTAAAGTTAGTTGGAATCAGATATTAATTATATTAATATCAGTGCTTACAACTAAGTAAGAAATCTTTCCTATCGCAATGCTAGGGGCTGAATTGAAATATAACCTGGGTTGATCTCCCGGTAGTTTCCAATGCCATAAGCATCCACTATGTTCTGGAAGCCAGAGGTGAACTTGTTGGTCTTGTTGAAGGTGGGCGGGGTCTGCTTGGTCTGCATCCTGTTGAGAATAGATGGCACTGTGGAGCCACTCCTCTCCTGTGAGACAGACCACATCACAGCTTCATGTCACTCAAGTACTGTAGTACATTTTGTACTTGTGTCGTGTGTAGGGTAGGGCTGGGCGATATGAGCTAGATCGTATATTTTTTGCTATTTGTGTATGCCACCATTGCACAACAAAGTATAATGGACAAATGTATTTAGTTGATTATAAAAACATATCTAATTATTTATTGGGTTGATTTGTTGATATATAAGAAGACGTGACGGGTGATGCAGGAAAGGTGAATGGACAAGATGATTAAAAGGGTCCCCCATATAAGCTACAGACTAATGACAACCAACAGAAAATACACTGACATCAGGTCAGTTGTGCACAGCTGCGGGCAATGTCCATGGCAGAGACGGGAGTCATGTTGTGCTTGGCTGCATGCAACATTGCAAACATTACTTCAGAAATTGCCTGTTACTGTTATTTCAGCAAGCTTTAGATATGAGAGCATTGAAGCAAAGCACTTCAGTGATTGTTGAAAATTAATTCAGCATTACCATAGCTTCATAGGCTGTTGTATAACAGGAATTGCATAACATTGTTGCAAACTTACAATCATACTGTTCACTAGATCCGGTATATAGCGAGCGCAATACAAAATGTACCTTAACTAAACAACAACAGGAAACAGACATAAAATCGAATGGGTGGTGGCAGCCTAAATGCTACGCAGGCTAGTGGCTGGAGGGTCACCAGCTCCTATATCCAGGACAAACCGAGACAATCTGAGCTGGGAAAGGAATCAGTCAAATCCTCTAATACTTAAAAATATTTGCAAACCTACCAAAAATCGAGCAAATACAATTAAACTAATTCATGTGTATTTTGTAAGACAGCCAGGGAGCAAGCGTGTCTCGTCAAACAGCGTGACTCCCATTGAAAATGTATTGCGAGCCGTCTCTCAGGTGGAAATAATATACAAAAAATGTGAGTGTGAAGGGATTCCATGCAGGCAGACTCACCGTTCCTCGGCGCAGGGCAAACTGAATGGAGTCCAGGTCGGAGACGGGACACCACACCTCAGCGATGAGACACTTCTGGGTGACGTCAATGTTGCAGAGGTTGAGCGTGTGGTAGATGGCCTTCATCTTCCTCACCTTGATGAACCACACTCTCATGGTCTTGGAGGCTGCCTGGAGGACACGTTGACGATGGTCCTCTGTTTGGTTCAGTACCTGCAGGGGTTATGAATAGTGTTTGTTCAACCTGGGGTTATGAATAGTGTTCAAACACACATTTGAGGCTCACATTGGGGCTAATTTGTACTATACACACTATTGTATAATGTATAAAATAAGAATTGTCTTTTTAAATATATATTATCATTTTTGTCCAGCGACACAGTTCTGCTGCAATTCGACGGCGTCTAAATTAGGCTTTACATGCCGTGTGAAGCATAATGGAGACTTTTCTTCATGTGTGATAAGGATAACATTGGGGGAGTCCGCAGCATTATAGAAGAGAGAAAGAAACTTGGTAGTTAGGCAAATGAAAGAAAATAGGAAATCATCCACCCCCTGATTTAAGGGTGTATGGTGGTTGGAAATGCATCTTATCTCAGGAAAACACATGGCACCTGAAAACATGAAACTTGTATCAAATTAATGGTCAACATTGAATTTCTGACACTTTGAAAGAATCATTTATATTGTAGAAAATGTGGCTTGTTTTGCAGGTGGAAATGTGCCTAAAACAATCGACTGACCACTTCAAAGTCACCTCTCTCAATGGCAAGTACAATCTCATTTCCTCCTTTCACTCTCTCTGTCTTGAACAAACGCACGTGAACTATCCTACTCACACCCTCTCATTTAACTTTTGACTTCCTTATCTGCTTCAGGGCTATGAGTTATCTATAGTAATTTCCTCTCACTTGGCATTGTTGCTCAATAAATTCCATCTAATTGAGGTTTGTTGTCATTTAGGCCTTGTTTGTGTTATTCAATGCAATGCTCATGTGACCTGCTCATCTTGATTTTGTCATTGTGAGGTGAGACGTTTAATATATATAAGGCCCTTTGTGGTTTTCTCTGTATCTGGTACAATTTGCTAACCCCTGGAACCTTTTCCTAAACGACTCTTTGGTTATACTAAAGCAGGTTTGGTTTCTCATTGCAATTACGCAATTAATCATAATGTCTCAAGGCACGGTTACATGTGATTTACAATGGCTGCAAAGCTTGTATACATAATGTTTGAATCAGAACCTCAAATTAGTAACAGACAAAAACAGACATGCCTATGTGGTTGCCGTTATTGCTGCTGCTGAAATATTATGCTATAATGTTCCATCATTCAAGACAACATACCATCTGGAGGTCATCGATACGGGTGTTGACCCCAGCCAGCATCTCCTTCCTCTCCCCAGGAGTCTCAGGACAGGGGTAGAGAGAAGCACGGAACCTATTTAAAGAAAAACAAAACACCAAACCACATTTTAGACATCTACAGTACATAGAATTGAAAATGAAACAAAACAAAAACAAATATAGTGTCATCTTCACTATTAGTTCATAATCATAATCTATTTCAATCCATTTCCTTCTCTTTACCTCAACCAGATAACAATTGTCTATTGTGATGGACAAACAGGGATAGATGGTCTCAGGCATGGCTGTCCTGACCATTCTAACCTGTATACAGTAGATTTTTAAGTAGTTAGCCTTGAAAAAAGTAACTTTTTTTTAATCGCTATTATCATCATTATTATTATTATTTTAACCTTGAAAATGAAATTCTAGACTAAAATGTTCAAAAAGAAAAGAAAAATATCTACAGCGTGTACAGAGGCTATGAAAAAAAAGTCAGATTTTTTTTTTAAACCTTTCAAATATTTGAATATTTTGTAAAATAGGGCTTATTAAAGTTAGTAGTGGTGTAAAGTACAATTGACCTGATGTTGATAAGGATTTTTCACTACTAACAGTAAACGTATAGTCTTATACAGTATATGGTACCCACCCCTCACAAATCTTCTTGACCCGGTTCTTCAGCTGATCCCCTTGGAAGAAGATGATGAACACAGATTTGTGCACTTGGTCACCCTGTCACAAAGAGAATAACATGTTAATATCTTAAACCAGAAACTACTGTGGCTGCATCTGGCAGAGAGTCAACCTTTGTTTCAGGGTCCTTTTCTATTCTGAAATTCTAGTTTAATTCTAGTATAATCTTTTTTTGTTTATTCATTTTCTTTACAGTACAAAGAAGTATAATCAAAACAATTGACATATACTTCCCCCCCCCCACATCCCCATGGCAGCACAAATACAAACAAAATCTTATCACAAAATGTTTTGACAATAATAAATACAGAACATAAATAATGACAAAACGAAAAATAAAACGAAAATAAAACTTTACATACAGTTAAACAAACAAATACACAATGTCCGTCACAGTTCCCTACCCCCACCCCACAGCTGACTACTCAGTTAACCACTATACATCCAAAGCCTCTTCAATATCACCTTGCTTAATGAAGTCCAAGAACTTCTCCCATATCTTATAGAATACCGCAGGTTTCTTCCTAATTACATATGTTAGTTTCTCATGTGCCAAACTGGTTGTTAAGTTCCTCAGCCAAAAGCCGATCGTAGGGGCATTGACATTCTTCCAACATAGCGCAATTGAGCGTCTGGCCTGTAACAGGCAAAGGTCGGTCATTATTTTTTCATTACTATTTAGTGTACAATTTAATGGATAAACACTGAGTATACATAATTTAGGACAAAGTGGAACTGGACCTGACGTAATCTGAGAGACATAATGGACCACAGACCTCCAGAATGTTTTAATCTCCTCACATTCCCATAAGCAGTGGAACAGTGTACCTTTATGTTCCCCACATTTATAACATAAATCAGGAATGTTTGGATCAAATTTATTTACTTTCTCCAGGGTTATGTAAGTTCTCATTATCCAATTATACTGAATTAGTCTTAATCTAGTATTGATAGTTTGTGTTTGTGCCTTGGAACATATTAAACCCCAATCAATTTCTGAAATTCTAGTATAAAGCAACTCAATGATATTGGGATTCATCAACCATTGTGGCCATGTGAATGAAAACAATTCTCCTTTATGAAATTACACAAAAGAGGAATAACGTAGTGGTACTAGCATCTTTTAGCCGGTACAGTATATGACTGACCGTGGTGGGGTCCTCCAAGGGGTCCTCGATTTCTGCCTGACGTAAAAAGACGTTACCGCGACACACCCTCCACAGCATCCTTTCAAAGGTCTGGAGCCGCTCCCTGCTGATCACTCCGGCAACAAACCTGCAACGCCAAAAGACAATACTGTTCAGAGAATGGTCATTGTTATTCAGGTGCTTCTGTCTATGCCAGTGAGCTCCGGGGACCTCTGATCTCTGAAAGTGTCCAAATGTGTCCAAATAGAACAGTTACATTTGCAGACTCTGGTTGTGTTGAGTTGTGGGGATCTTTGAAGTAAAATATTTTGATAACCAACGGTCTTCTATGCTTTTGTTATGGCTGCTTTATAGTAACATGGCAGTAATTACTAACTATCCTCAAAACCCTGATTTTGCCATAACCTTTTGACAAATGTAATGAAGTGCAGGTACTTTACCCCAGTCTGAGGGGGGCTCCGCGGCCTCCTTCATTGCCTTCCATTAGGGATGACGACTCCTCTAACAGGTTGGGGTCCTCCATCTGTTTAAGTGGTTAGGATGACTATAGTTATTAGTAATTAAAAGCTAAAATGGATGTTCTGCTCTTTTAGCGTTGCATGATAAAACAATTCGGTACCTCATCCTTTTATGTAGAGCAGGTTTGTAATATTGTTTATGTATCATACAATATTTGTCTTTATATAGGCTACAGTATACGGTATAACAACATTGCACTGGAAGGATGCAGAGGGAGCAGAACAATGGAAAGGGAAGGGTGTTGTGGATGAACTGAGCTACTAAACAGAGACAGATAAAAATAAACACACCTCATCGAAGAACTGCTGCGTGCGCCGCAGGATGTGCTTGAGCTCCGTCAGCTCCAGGAAGTTCTTCTTCAGAGCCTCCTGGTTGGTGTTGATCTCCTTCAGCTCATTCTCCAGTTTCTCAAAGGTGGCCTGTCAATCACAGCCAAAATTCAAATTGTATTACGAGGCCGACATTACGCTTCCCAATGCATTGTGTGTCGACTCTGTCAAGAGCTTGCTTTCAAGAGCGCTCGGAAATCTCATCTAGCGTTTCAGATTTTAATATGTCCTCGCAGTAGAACCACAGGATTCAGGTGTAATATTGTCATAGTGCTTTGATCAATAATGATATACAACAACCAGCTAAATACCTCTAAATCGATCATGTCCCTGGGGAAAGGGACCTCTGGGTTTTCTCCAGTGTCCACTGTTGGGATGTTGGCTTTCTTAATCTCCTTCTCCACAAACCCTATAGAAGAGAGGATTCATGATATTCAATACATTTGAATTTAAATATTGACATTCCAAAAGCCGTCCCAAAACCTAAAATCTTTTCTTTTCTTTTCTTTTCTTTGTGGGGGTTATACTTACTCAATTTCCTGTCCATCTCCTCACATCTCCTCACTTCATTCACAAACTTCCGCTGGAAAACATTCACATCCGGATTGAGCTGCGAGTGGAAAGGAAAGAAAAAACAAAACATGAACATATGTACGTCTGTATCCAGAGTAACGTAACAATTAAAGTCCTTAAAAGGACAACATCAAAAGTCATAAGGGGGATTATCAAAACAACAGTGCATGACAATAACTGCAATGAATTTTGCCGCCTCTATCCCTAGACATTATGTGCAAGAGAGACAGCCTACAGTAGGTAAGGAAATAATGAAAAGGGTACATCTATCTATCTATCTATCTATCTACACAGACAGATGGAGAGCTAGAGATGTGTCTGTCTGTCTGTCTGTGTGTGTGTGTGTGTGTGTGTGTGTGTGTGTGTGTGTGTGTGTGTGTGTGTGTGTGTGTGTGTGTGCGTGTGTGTGTTTCCCATTCATAAATACTTACATCCCTGAATTGCACCATTCCTAATTCTCCCAGTTCACTGACACAGCAGTATGCTGCCTCAGACTGAAGAAAGAGCTGGGCCAGGGTCATTTCTTCACTCCTGAAGAGTTCCCCCATAGTGACTACCGCTGCTTTACAGGCTCACACGCCTTCAGCGGTTGAATAAATATAAACCTAAACACCTGGGACAGAAATATACAATTTAATTTTAAATTGGGTGAATTATTTCATTTCATAGATGTTGTCTAATGGGTCTTTTAAACTAAACATTATAGCTACTGCAATGTGATTTGTGACATCAAGTTCCGGCTGTTCCGCAGCCATTCTATTGGCTGATAATAGCCTGCTGCAGAATTGTTAAACACAATTATTATGTGTGCACTATGTTCAAATAATAATAATATGAAAAGATACACATATACGATATAGGCTACCTGGCTACCCTACTGAGTAGCCTATACTGAAACTGTCACTCAGAGGCAGAGCTTGTTCATTATGGCTGCTTAGCCGGCCGGCCGCAGAATATCCGAATATAATGCACGCACGAATAGCTTTAATTACGTACCGTATTAACCACAATAGTGTGAAAGTATTTTAAATAAACGCGTTCATCCCTTTATGCAGGGAATAGGCCGTACTGGCGCAAATGATATAAACAGCGTCCACTCCAGCATCCTTCGTGCTGCTGCACTGCATGCCCTTGGTTGTGTCAAGGACGCCATGACGCTCGCAGCCAGCGCGCAGCATCCCAGACGAGCCCCTCTCATCTATGGCTATGAAATCAGCTGGAATATATGAGACCATCACAGGATAGGCAACATCCTATGCGATGTCAACATACATTTAATATCCCAATTTGTAATTATGTTCATAGGCTATAGTCTATAAAAACTAAAATATACAATACAATGAATGGTAATATGTAAAATATACACCAGATGGTTATTCATTTCATGAAGGCAAAAATGACCAGCCAGAGCCATTGTAAAATGTATCGGCATCAATCTATATATTTTCCGAGTAGGCTACCTTTGCTTCGCGAAAATATAATGATGTCACGTCCTCGGACATCCTTTCAAATCACAAAAAAAAAAAAATAGTGAAAATAACAGTGAAAACGCTCCATTCATTCATACACTTACCCGGCCGTCGGGAGGATCTTCCTAAATTCTCTAGAACTGTCAAAACCCTGCTGTCTCTGACGTCAATGATATATAGCCCGATGCATACTTCGTCGCACGACGGTGTCGCGCTTCGCAAATAGCCGATCTACAAGCGAACAACACTTTGCGTCAGCGACGCCTTCAGAGCTTGTAGGTCGGCTATTTCGACGCGCGACACCGTCGTGCGAGGAAGCATACATTTGGCTATATATATTATTCCGTCATCATGATCACGTGTCCAGTGGCCTATACAGTAGGGATACTAGGGATGCTGAATCAATCCCATAGCCTGTAGGAAAGATGATGGAGGCAGGCAGGACCATATAGGCAGGAAGGAAGCAACTGGCTGTGGTTCGTTTGTTGGTTGCCAGGTAACTGCTGATGTGAGCGTCGCCACTTGGGGGGCAGGGACGTCTTGATGATATCCTGCAAAGGTAGCCTGCAGTAACTATAAGAGATTGAATAGAGTATTGTCTGTTCTGTTGTTTATGTACAGCTTATGCAGAATAACTGGAATGATAAATGTAGTAGGCTAGGCTAGTGAAGTCAAGTCAGATTTATTCATAAAGTGATTTTAACATAGGCCTAGCCTGTATACAAACAGGCCCACACGCAAGGAGGACTGAGTGCATATATAGATGGACATACATAACTGGACTGTGCATCCAAATTAAACAACCTCCACTTACAGCACTAGGTGAAAAATGATGCTCATGGTTAAGTAAAACACGTTTAGCTTGTGTAGCTAAACAAAGCCCTTTTGAAATGCAGCCTACTAAGAATAAAGTCTACCAGATGTGGTGGAATTGCCCACAAGCGGCCAAGAGTTGAGTCAGTCCTAACAAGATCCTTTAGAATTTTTCCTCTTGCAAACAGCGTGAGTAGAAGCTCGCCCCTTCACAGCTCCACATGGTGCACAAGTTTAAATCAGGACACTGGCAGCCTGCCAGGGAGCAATTTTGGAAGCACGGAACTCCCATAATGTACATAAATTACTGCCAGAGAGTTATACGAGGAACAGTTTTTCAAAGTAAGGTTTCCCCCATTCTGATGTGCCACGAGCCATATGCTTTTCATAAGTAGTCTGCATTAAACGGTTTCAAACCCTTGAAAGGAGAAGAAGGGATCACAGAGCTACTGGAATACGCATGAAATCAAACATCGCCATAGTGCTTGGAAGTGCCATGGAGAGTGCACGGCCCATTAGTAATAATACAAAAAAGAAAAGTTCCTCTTTAAAATATATACTGTATACGTAATGTATACCACAAAATCTTATTCCTATACTTACGTTGAACCTTGATCCTGATGTAAAAATAGAAGATGGTATTCCATAATAGGACTGAACAAGCATCTGCAGTGCCACGATTTTTTTCCACCCTAAAACATGATCCTCAGGTATTGTTATAATATATGGAGGAAGAACCTTTTCCAAAAAGTGTACAGTAGGCTATTTGTTAAAGTCATGCTTTTATGTGGACACATGAAAAACTGGAAAAATACAAAAATTGTGGCACTCCATCTTTAGATTAGGTAGCTATGGCGGTACAGCTTGTTTTCGCCACTGTATGGGAGCTGCAAAAATGGACAATTCATTGAGGCTTAAGTATGAACATTTATTCCTGTTCATTTATAGTCTTTTAATTTGTAAATGATAGATATGGCTCCAATATAAATCACCATTTGTGCCGTAGCATAGCATAGCATAGCGTAGCATACCTTGACAGGTGATAATGCCCCTACCCAGGTTGACTATACCTATGTAACTTTCCCCTCCCCCGGATTTGAACCTGGTTTCCTGCTTAAATGCTGAATTGTTTTTAACATTGAGCTAATAGAGCTTGCTTGCTTGCTCAGGGGATGAATTGAATCTTGACCATCTGGTCAGAATTAATGTCAGATCCATAGTTGACCTGACCTTTGACACAATTTAAATGTGGGAGACAAATTACAACCAACAAATTGTATAGGTTATATTGTATTAACATTACATTAGACAAAATTACATTTTTCTCATTGAAATAGTTACATAGTGGGGCTTTAACATTCTAGACTTGGTAAACTGGACCTGAGTTAATTGTCTTTTTCCTCTTTTTTCCGTCTCCACCAAATCTCTTTGCCAAAAATAGCCGATTTACTTTTATATCTAATGTTCCCCCAGAATATGAATGCTGGGGTTCAAGTGGTTAACGCAAGGCACTGGTAGTGTGGTGAAGGTTAGGCAGGGCTTTGGTGTGGTAAAGGTTAGGGCCAGGAATCAGGATGTGGGGAGGGCTTTCACCAGTCTACAGAGCGCCCAACATCATTTCCTTTTCCAATGCTGTCTGACGGCTGAATAGTCACTGCCTATTTTTAAACTGATGATGATGATGATGATGAAGATGAGAACACAAGTTCTGGCAGCAACATCAATACCCAACTGTACTTCTTGCCCTACTGCTATAACTATAGTGTACTGTACACTGTGTGCCATCATCTGCCATGGCGCGGCGGCGCCTGAATGCAATTTCTGCAGAGAATTAATATGCACAGACAGTAGAGGGACATCATAGTTTTCTGTCTCCTATTCTCTTAACTCTCCTCTACAGAGCCTCCCACTGTACTTGTACATTGTACGTTCTGCAGAAGGGAGAGAAAGAGAGGAGTGGAAAAAACGAATAGGTCCTGTCTGACATTCCTCCCTCTGTGCTGTGCCTGAGCTTGTATACAGGGAGCTCTCCACAGCCTCGCTCTAACTATTCCAACCATGCTTAAGAGACGGTGCAGACCAGAGGGGTGTGTCATCGGAGCACAGGGGGGCTGGGTTTCCCCCTCGATGGGTAGGGTCTCACTGACAGGTGGGCGTAGTTAGGGAGGAGACAGGGGTGGGGTTTAAGGGGTGGGGGGAGAGTCCACAGGGGCTGGAGAGGGAAAACCGCCACCGGCTGCAGCTTGACTGGAGGGTTTCTCTGCCTGGCGAGGCCATTCGTGTCCCAGTGCTCATGTGGTAACATCCAGCACCACTCCACTTCCCCCTGCACACTGACAGGCCTGTATCCCGGGATAGAGAGAGAGCGAGAGAGCCAGGGAGAGGGAAAGAGAGAGGAAGAGTGCACGTGTGCCTGAAAGTGATAAAGAGAGACACCGAAAGACGGAGGTGAGAGGGAGAAAAGTGCAGAGGACCAGAGAGGAAAAGACACCCAGAGAGAGAGACAAAGGTGAGAAAACAGAGAAAGACATAAGAACCAAAAGAAGCACCCGTGAAGACAGTTTCCTAACAGTCCTTCTGTGTTGATATCCCGTAAAGATGGCAGCCACCATGGAAGCAGTGGAGATCCCCAGCATCCAGTTTGACCCAGCGCCTGCACAGACCCTCACCGAGATCTCAGACGACGAGATGGACCTCCCCCCGTCCGACGACGAGGAGGAGGACGCTGCCGCGGCCAAGAAGGAGCACTCCACCCTGGGCACCGAGGGGGACACCACCGGAGACGAGGAGGCCCTCAAGCTGGACCCGCAGGAGAACGGGGTGATGGTGCTGGCGCTGCTGGACAAGATCATCGGCGCCGTGGACCAGATCCAACAGACCCAGAACGGGCTGGAGACCCGGCAGCAGGACATGGAGCGCACGGTGAACGGCATCCAGGGCGAGCTCACCAAGCTGTCCAAGACCCACAGCACCACGTCCAACAGCGTCAACAAGATGATGGAGAAGGTGCGCAAGGTGAGCGTCAACGTGAAGACGGTGCGCGCCAACCTGGAGAAGCAGGGCGGTCAGATCAAGAAGCTGGAGCACAATGAGGCCGAGCTGCTCAAGAGACGCAACTTCAAAGTCATGATCTATCAGGTGGGTGAGCAAGAGAGAGAGAGAGAGAACGTGTGTGTGTGTGTGTGTGTGTGTGTGTGTGTGTGTGTGTGTGTGTGTGTGTGTGTGTGTGTGTGTGTGTGTGTGTGTGTGTGTGTGTGTGTGTGTGTGTGTGTGTTATATTACGTACGGTATGTGGTTTATTTGTGTACGGGCATGTGTGCATACAGAGTTGAGTGGTTTGTCTGGGAGGTATGTGGTTGTGCATGTGCATACATTTGTGCGAGTACAGTCCTTGTACATTGTCCATCCCTGTAGGTTTTTTGTGCGTGTGTACTGTATGTGTGAGTGCGTGGCAGTAGGGGTAGTCTGGATCGACACTGGGATGGGTGTGGCATTATAGTGAACCAAGGCATCAAAAAGTGTGTGTGTGTGTGTGTGTGTGTGTGTGTGTGTGTGCGTGTGTGCATATAGCGTGGCGTGGGGATAGGTAGGCACAAGGGTACTTGAACATGAATGAAAGACTTCTCATTACCTCATCACTTTCCAAATTGTGGGGAAAATTATTCAATGGTGGCTGAAGGCACTGACTGCATCGGAGACGAATGGCTTGCCACAAACATTACATAAACGGAGGCTTTAGGAAGAGGTTTTGTGTGTGTGTGTGTGTGTGTGTGTGTGGGGGGGGGTGGGTGGTGCCTACCGCTTACCTCGAGGCATCCCTGGCAAGTGCCCAAGAGCTGTTCTCTATCTCACCATTGCCCCAACGACACCAAACATGCCACTCACAAGTTCAATGTTTAATTTTCCAGTGAGATCTAGTGAGATGTTAAAAGGATCTCACTAGAAAATTTCCCTGACTCTTTATTTCTTTACCTGACACTCTCTGAGACACTCTCTGAGACCTACTGTAGGAATGAATAATAATAATGCATTTGATTTATTACACACTTTTTTATTGACGAGACATTTCAAAATGCAAATATATTTAATTCAATATGCTCAATGCTTTACTCATTTCCAATCCCACTAATGTGTCTAATATATATGCACAAATGACATGATAAGTACAGTAGAGTAATATCTGTGCAATAAACATTGGTATGTGAATGTCCAAGATGCTATTTCACACTACACAGTAAAATCCTCAGTGTTCGTCTATCCAATTGTACACTCTCAGAGTTAAATAAACACTGTCGATTTTACTGTGAACCTTACAGTACCTGTCCTATGCCACACCCAAATATACATTGTACTTTTTTAATCAATATTTTAATTTAGTAGTAGCAACCCACTTTTAAGAGTTAAGAATGCAAGCCTTTACATGTGGACCCAACTCTCTTTCATACAGGATCCATTCGGAAAGTAATTTCACTTTTTCCCCCCTTTTTTTAAACAAAGATGGAAAATACCACAAGGACCCTCAAGGTTCTGTTTAAGGCAGAGGAGTGGTAGGGCTTGGTGAGAAAGAGGGGAGAGAGAGAGAGTGAGAGGAGAACGTTTGAAATCGCAGATAATAAAGTGCACTGTGCCGAGTAGTTTTTTCTTTTCTTTTCCTTTCCTTTTCTTTTTTTCAGTTGAGGGGAGCCCCGAGTGCCGGCTTTATTTAGCCCAGCCTGATGTGTAATGGCTTGCAGCTTTTTGCACAGTGGCGCGAGAACATTCAGAGTTTCCACCCTTGACTCAGACATTATGACTTCGATAGTTCTTTTTTTCTCCTCTCTTCTCTCTATTTCCTAGTCGAGAGATTTGACCAGTTGTGAGGAGAGACATTTTAGGCAACAGTTTTTTCATGACTGAGGATACTGTAAATTACACAAACTCATGCATGCAAGAGCACACACCCACACCCACCCCCCCCCCCCCACACACACACACACACACACACACACACACACACACACACACACACACACACACACACACACACACACACACACACTTTCCTATTATGCTGAGAAGCTTTGGCAAAACAGCTACAGTACATATTTCATGATGATCTGCAGATAGCGCTCTGAATTAGAAAAGGCTTATCCTCATCATCAACTTAAACGGAATTTGATGATTGGATTATTCATTAATCTGCAGGGGCCATAAATCAATAGTTTAATTAACTGATCAAATCCTGGAGCCGTGGGCTGCAACTTTCCAGTACAGTCTGTTTGGAACATGGCGGGCAGGACGGGTTGACATGTTGCTGCTCTTAGCCAACATCGTAGGCCCTGTGGCAAGAGAAACTCCTCCATATCTCTAGCTCTCACACTAACTCAAAACATTGGCTTGATTTATATAGTTGCCAACTATGACATAAGGTCAGATTTATCTTCATTATTAAAAGAAAAAAGCTAACCGCAATGTGTTTCTGTTTTCAATTTATCTGTGTACTGCTCTGTCTGTTGTCCTTCAGGGGTAGATTCTTTCGAAATCAGCACTAGACAGAAAGATTCCACTGACACACCCCCGTGAACTGTAGCACTGTTTTTCTGGCTACTGAAGGCTACATGTCAACACATAAATACTTAACCTTTGTGAGGAGCATTCATTAGTATGGTTGGCATATATACTCCTCTGTATAGAGCTGTCCATGTACAAACACTTCAGCCCCATTTTGGTGTAAAAGTAATGCTTAATTTATACGTGTACATTGTACGACAAAGTATAAATCAGACCTAGCGGACCATGAAATACTGTGTGTGTGTGTGTGTGTGTGTGTGTGTGTGTGTGTGTGTGTGTGTGTGTGTGTGTGTGTGTGTGTGTGTGTGTGTGTGTGTGTGTGTGTGTGTGTGTGTGTGTGTGTGTGTGTGTGTGTGTGTGTGTGTGTGTGTGTGTGTGTGTGTGTGCGCGCGTGCGTGGCGTTTTGAATAGAGAAACTGTCGTGTAAATAAAATGTCTCAAGTTTGATGCCCTACAAGTTACAACAGCAATGTTTTTAACATCAGCAGCGAATAGTAAAGTGCAAGATACCAAGCCCCTATAAGCGTGCTCTTTGTCAGCAGAAGGCGTTTGCTAAAAAAGGAAATAAAAACAATTTATGTGGCTGCAATTAGGTATAATAAATAGGGGGGCTGAGGTAAAAGTTTCCCTGACTGAAATTAAATCTGTTTTGCCACCTTCTCATCACGCCCAATGCACTTGCACTGCCCATGCATTGCGGTTGGTCAAAACGTTTCCATTAGCCATATGGGAATGGTAGGTTGTGAGACATATTTTAGTAGCAATGAGACTAAGCAAATAGAAGCACTTATGTTATATGTCACACACACACAAACACAAACACGCACGCGCACACAGGATTGAAAGGGTCAATGATAGAGCACCCTGACTAATCATGTGCTGGGAGTGAGAGTTTTGTTTCGTGCAAGCAGAAAAAAGAATAATGTGGAATAGGGAGGACATCATTAGAGGTGAATGTAAACTATTCGTAGAAGAAGATACGGTGATATGTAGGATCATCATTCATCCCGGCGCACGTATAGCACATCCTGCCCAACGTGTACAGCCTAGCAACGGATACTAACGCTATAGTGTTTTCTGATGGCTTCAGATCTCTTTCCAAGCGTCTTCTCTTTTGATATGACATCATATCAAAGGCAGCCAGTGTGAGGTACAGGGTGTGGGTGTGATTCAGACGTTCCTGATTGAGCCTGTACTTTTCTTCTTCTTCTTTTTTTTTTTTGACGGAATAAGAATTCAACTGGGATTGATGCCTTGGGGAAAAGCCCTGCCCTGGACCTCTCCTGATAATAAAAACACACTGTAACTCACTGGTATTCGCTGCAAAAAAAGGGGGTATAGCTAGCACAGCGAGAGGAAACAGCTGGAGTGCTTTGTAGTGGATCGTGGGGTGTTTATCTTCCATCTACTACTGGATGTTGACCCGGCAGTCACCGATTCATTCCTCATTGCTGGGCGCTGCCTTTGCTCGGGGCCTCCCGTCCACGCGTGTGGTCCTCCTGAACCTGCCGGGGCCATCTCCATCAAGGTCAGGAGGGAGTGGGAGAGCTAGGGCGTGGCTAGTGCTATGCTAATCCTAACAGCATGCTGTGTTACACACATCCACCGCCAGGCAGTCAGTGTGCCTAGCATAGAGCTATCTAATATCTGGAGAGGGCACAGAAACTCCCTGGCCCACTCATTTCAATTTGCTCAACCAGTGAGTAGGCTACATTTGCCCCTATAGGCAACAAGCCCCCAGAAAGGCTGGACAGTGGTGAAGCGCTGAGCCCTACTGGTCAGAGCTGAGAATGCATTTAGCATGAGGAAACACAGTGCAGCTCGGGTTTAACATTGCGCACAAGTAGACTGTTCTTCCGGGTGCTTCAAAACGCCACTGAGCAACTTCCATCCAAATGAATAGTAGGGGCGGGGCAGTGGCCCTCTGTCCTTTATAACCATTGAGTATTAAAAGGATAGAGACTGATCTGGCGCGAAGCTCCGCCCCCTCCGCTATTCATGTCAGTGGAAGTTGCTCAGTGGCGTTTTTTTCGCCGATTCAGCATTTGGGCACCAAATTTTGGTGCCCAAATGCGGAAGTGCAGCTGGGCTTTAACATTGAGCGCTCGGTTGCACGGGTTTCCTCGTCAAGAATCCACAGTTCCGCCTGCAGTCCTTCCTCTTACCACTAGGGCCCAGCGCTTCAACATTGGAGTGCCTAGCTGGCCCCTTGGTTTATTACTCTATGATAGGGACACCCTCCTTCCGGGTATTCGTCACGTCACTGAGGTTACAACGCAAGCACTTTAGTGTCCAATTTATGCATCGTATATGTCACTAACTACCTCCATGAGTGAGCCTGGGCATTGATCCCATTGGTCGATCCATTAAGTGGTGAGGGAAAATGTCCAGTAAACCAGAGTTGGCCACTTGTCAACTTGCGCCTCCAAAAGCCCTCCCGGTGCTGTGGGCCTAATGCTTGGAATGGATAAGCTAGGATGAGCAACAGAAGTGAGTGGGCTATAATCTGCGACTGCCTAACGCTGTCATCACGGCAGTTGAAAGTGACAGTCTGCTCCTGGTTAGCAAGTGCAGCTGTCCTCCTCCGGGGGAGTGCGCGTGAGTGTTAGCAAATTCAACTTATACCGTGTCCATTAAGCCGTAGCTTTTGTTCCTCAAATTTGTGGACATAATTGGACAGCTGTGTTCATGTGTTGCTGAGACTTACTGCATTTATACTGTGGATCCAACCTGGAATGTAGCAAGTCCATGGCATAGTGTGAAAGAGAGAGAGAGAGACAGAGAGAGAGAGAGAGAGAGTGTACAAGAAAGACTGAAAGAGATAGTAGATATACTGAGGAAGATATTGTGACTGTGAGTGACAGATTTGCATAAGCAAATGGTGGGGCTGTGTGCATACGAGTGTGAGAGAGAAAGAGACTGAACTAGATAAAGTGCCCCTCGGGGCACAGGTCTCCACCAGGGCAGGTTAGGTTGTGGCCTCCTGGTGGCGCTATAATAAGCCAATGTGAAAAGGGTGCCATTTCTTCTTATGCCTTTGATGGCAATTGGATGATTTGAGGCATTTTGTTCCAAAAAAGTGTTTTGCAAAAATCCACCTGTTGGTGGCGCTATAACAGGCCAATGTGAAAAGGGTGGGATATATCCCTCTAGCCTAGTAGGAACGTCTGTGAAAGATTTCACGTAAATTGCAATACGCTCATGATTTGAGGCTTTTTGTTCAAAACAGGCCAATCCTGTAAAATTTGAACGCCAATGTTAGCCAATCAGGATGGAATATGAAATATCGGACAGATCTGTGTTGTGCACATGATTATTTTTGGACAAAATATGGAGGAGTAATAACAAAAAATGTGTTTTACAAAAGTCGGCCTCCTGGTGGCGCTATAACAGGCTGTTCAGGAAAATTTGGGGCAGAGGTTCATCGTTGGCATGTAGGGAGTGTGTGTGCAAAGTTTGGCATCGACAGATTAGCTGTTAACATACTAGTCTCTCCCCATGCCTTCGGCCTGGTGGAGACAATGATAGATACAGCAGTGAGGTCTCCATCTTCTGTGTAGGGAGTGGATGGGTGTGTTGCGATGAAGAGCAGGGGCCATATTTAGACAGCTGAATCACAGCAGAGGCATTCCTAGCTCTCTACTTTACCCTCCTCTCCTTTACTTTCCTATACCCTCTTCTTCTCTTCTCTTCTCTTCTCTTCTCTTCTCTTCTCTTCTCTTCTCTTCTCTTCTCTTCTCTTCTCTTCTCAACTGGAACCAGTCAGAGACTTAGGGCTCCATTTTTGTCGCCGCCGTCACCCGCGACGCAGCCCGCAAGTCAGCCGAAAATTACGAGTATAGGAGCTTGCTCTGTCCTTAAATGGTATTTTGGTCCAGCGTCACCCGCTATCTATTATGCCGACACCGGTATTTGCGCCACACATTTGGGAAGGCGCATAGTGAAGTTTAAAAGCACCCGTAAGCCGTATGCCAAATTAGTTTGGTATAGAGCGTCGCAGTCCCGTCCCCTACCAGGGCCCAGGAAATGATTCCCCGTTCATTTTCCTCATAGACTTCAAAAAGTACAGTATTTATTTAAAGACCTTTTAAGCCTCATACAAAGCCAACTTGTTGTGACAAATCATGACAACAAACAGTTTCATCACCCCATTGTGCTGCGATTGCAGCACAAGTGAGACTTCAAGGAAAGCAACGCATCACTCTTCCATGGGAAGCAATAACACTGGGCATAACGGCAACGGATAAGGGATCTCTTAAAGGCAATGGCATGTGGCACAGACAGTGATTGGTTTAATTATTGTAAAGCCCAAACCACACCTATGCATAATGTAACGGTTAACGAAGGTGTTTTAGGGATTTAGACAGGTAACCAAATTACCAACTTTAGTGGGGGAACACCAACACCCCTTCCCCACTGCTAAATCCCCAAATACTGTATTTAGAAAGCTTGAACGAAAATGGAGCCCTTTCTCTCATTATACTCTCTGGCTCTTTTACCCACCTGGGCAATTCATATCTGGATTGCTCCCTACTACACCCCACCCTACAATTCATAATATCATATACTGTACTCCCTACTACACCCCACCCTACAATTCATAATATCATATACTGTACTCCCTACTACACCCCACCCTACAATTCATAATCACAACTCCCATCCCTCCTTCATCTTCATCTTTCTTCACCTCTCTCTGTTTCTTCTTACTGATACTATCGTATGGCATGCACCTTTCACCAATACCTTGGTATGTTTAGCTGTGCTGTATACAGTGAGCACCCCAATCAACCCCTCCGAGGGCCCACCAAATCAAAAGGCCCCGTGCGAGCGCAGGATTCGCAAGAATGACACCTTTTGCGTTTGCACACCCAGTGAATGATTGCGCTGCGTTCAGCCAGCACTATCGCCACTCGCTACTCCCATAGAGTTTAAGGTTGGATCTGCTATTTTTGAGTCTCCTCCCACAAAGTGGTTAAGAAACTGTTGGACGACCGAAACCACTAGCTAGGGTTCCTGTGTTGCGTTACATTGAAATCGGTGACCTATGAATACGGTTTTAACCGTCGGAAGCAACAGCTGTACCTAATCATCTCGCACAAGGCCCTGGTACTTAAGCGCCAGTAAGTTCCATTGTTGATCCGGGCCTGTGAGCACTATACTCTACTATGTGATCCTGGGTTGGATTTTTGGAATTCCAGGCAGTGTGTTTGCTTTGCCCAAAGCATTACATGTCTGTTCGTTGGTCTACTTTAAGAATCACCTTGAATTCATTGGATTACAAGAACAAGTTACTGTAATACTGTAATTCCTACAACTTTGTTCATTCTTTAGGTTTTCTTTACCTTTTACCTATTGATTGTCTTTTCTTGTCCTGAAGTCGTCGTGTCCCCCCCCCCCCCCCACGTTCTTTCGTGACAATCAAAAGGAATCAAGATGTTGGATCCTGTCGAGCACATCTCACGTTCTACTGTCAGAGCAGATATTGATCATCTCTCTCTCTCTCTCTATGGGCTTGTCCTCCACCACTACCTCAAAACACCTGTTGGCCTCACCCGTCTACTCTCTCTCTCTCTCTCTCTCTCTCTCTGCCTCGCTCCCTCTCTTATACATAACAAGAGAGGCAATCAGCAGCACCTTGACAGCACTGTCAAACACCATCTCATTTCACTGTCATCACCATTCTATCCAAATGAGTCACAAACAAGGCAGGCTGGGAGTGCAGCAGGCGTGCTCGCCTCCCCCAGCGCCCTCCATCAGCCTTCCACAGAGATTCAAAACAGCGGCATCAAAATGATAAAGTACACATTTGGCCACGGGCCTGGGAACGATCAAGGCCCCCGTAACGTCTCGCATGTAAATTCATCAAGGGCAGATCCATTCCTCTTGCGCAGGTCTGTCCAGATCCATATATGGAAATGTGTGCAAGAATACTCCTGTTCTCTCTCTCTCTCCCTGCACAGCTTTACAAGCCAGACTGTAGCTCTGTTTGGTCAGGGAGGTGGGGGTAGGGCTGCGGGTAGGGGGGTTGATCTGGCTTCTCAATACTTTTCATGTCAAGGACCCCCAAATGTATTTGGCCACGGAACCCCATCTGAAAATGTTATGTGCCAGGGACCCCCAGAAGAGTTTTGTTTTTCAAAATTGTCCAATACTTGTGAGCTTATATCTGCTATACTTGATAAGGTATGCAATATGAATGAAGTGGTTAAATTGATTTTGATGCTGTATTAACACATGTTAACCACCACCGTAGGTACAGTAGGAACGACATGCTTGCCTTGCTCTGTACGTTGTGACATCATAGGTTGGAACAGGGCTTGTCGGACTGGACAAGAAAGCAGCTGTCCCGCTTGAGGGAGACAGTCTGTGGGAGAACGGAGAGAATGAGTTTGTGTGTGTGTGTGTGTGTGTGTGTGTGTGTGTGTGTGTGTGTGTGTGTGTGTGTGTGTGTGTGTGTGTGTGTGTGTGTGTGTGTGTGTGTGTGTGTGTGTGTGTGTGTGTGTGTGTGTGTGTGTGTGTGTGTGTGTGTGTGTGTGTGTGTGTGTGTGTGTGGGGGGCCAGGGGAGAGAGAGAGAGAAAGTAAATAGAGAAAGGGGAGAGAAGGAGTGAGTGTAAATGGACGTACAGTAGGGAGAGCCACATGCACAAGGGAGATGCAACAAATGGAATATGTGAGACAGAGAGAGAGAGAGAGAGGGGTGGGGGATGCAATCTAAAAATAGCAGCTATCACATACTTGTTTGATTGTGAGAAGGAAAGGGCCTTTAGGAGATTGTGTTCCTGTTTGTGTCTGCGGACCTGGACCAGCTGTTGCAGACGCGCCCCTATTGGATTGTTTTGTACTGTTTAACAGTAAAGGGCAATCAATTATTGATTTGCCATGTGTCGGAGAGCATTCTTTTTGTTTCCACCTTTTAACCTCTGTCCTTTTACAGTAATTCTTTACTTGAATGATGTTTGGTTGGGGTTGGGGGGGGGGGGGTGTATTTACCCTTGCATTCCATAATAAAATATGCTGCATGTACTGCTCTAGTACTTCATGTATATCAGTTTGCACGAATCGTTGCACAAAGATAGCACAAAGTACTGCTCACGGAAACAGTGAAATCCAAACTCTGAAAGTGTAGAAATGAATCCGGTGCATTCATTCTTACACTTTTAGAGTTTTAGAATGATTTGAATGGATTTATACAGACTTTGTTACCTACTATATGACGGTGATGCAGGTGTACACCATGGTCCAAAAAGGCCCCTTAAGGCAGTGAATGTTATCGACTCTACATCTTCATAATGTTGACCAAAGTTTCTCTATGGCTGTATTGATCATTCAGATCATACAGATCATTCCTCAGCTGCTGCTCATGTTGGAATAATTAACCATTCAGCAAACACAGTAACAGGTTTCCAGAGTTATTTTCTTTCAAAATCTAGTTTCTTTTTTTTTTCTTTCTTTTTTCCAAGATCAGCTGATCACCTTTAATGAAATGCATGACGACGCTGCAATAATGTTGTTCACTTGACTTCAATAGAAGCATTTGTATCCTAGGAAATCATCTTTTTTTGGCCAGAGGTTGTTTCCACATGAGTCAGATTATGATGAACCATACTTAAAAGCCTGCAGCAATGAAAGCTTATGTTTAGTTGTTCATCAGGTTCTCATCATATGATTTCAGATTTGAAAACCGATTGCTTTCATGGAAACTCAGCCGGTAGATGCATGATCAACTTATATCTCCGTTAGATAACAGGGTTTACTTTGGTCTAATTTAGGGTCTTCCCAAATGACACTGACATTCTGCAGTGACATTGACATTCATAAATGTCTTCTTTAATAAAATAAAACGTTTCCGCAAGCTTTAAAATATATGGTACAGTTGAATTATTCTTCTATGCCATTTTAAGTGTTAATGGGTTCAGAACTTCAGGGAGTTGGAGGGGGAGGGGTGGGGGTTATATACAGGAGGAGCGCAAAAGGAAGAAGCCACTTCTTTTTCAGCCCCATAAATCTCTCCATAAACACCGGCCTCCTCCATTGTTATTGGAAAGATTAACAAGGGGTAGCCATGGCAACAGCCACTGTCAACCATCGCTGTCCGAGTCACTGTTAGCCAAGCATGCTGAACTGTACATAGACCAAGACCAGGCCAAGAGTGCAGGGAGGTTCTATATCAGTGGTTCAGAGTGCAGGGAGGTTCTATATCAGTGGTTCAGAGTGCAGGGAGGTTCTATATCAGTGGTTCAGAGTGCAGGGAGGTTCTATATCAGTGGTTCAGAGTGCAGGGAGGTTCTATATCAGTGGTTCAGAGTGCAGGGAGGTTCTATATCAGTGGTTCTCAGAGTGCAGGGAGGTTCTATATCAGTGGTTCAGAGTGCAGGGAGGTTCTATATCAGTGGTTCTCAAAGTTTTTAATTTTTTATTTCAACCCATAACCCAGTGTATACATGTTCGTAGTTCGTACACGCTCAGTGTTAAAGACCTGCAAAGGGTCCTATTAGAACGCCATCAATTAAGGTACCCTGACAGACTGAGGTCACTGGACCACACTTTGAGAGCCACTGCAGTCTTGTGTGTAATAAATTAATAATCAGTTTTCAAATCAGGATTGGACTCGTATTTGAAGAACGGGCTTGTGAGAAAAGGAGAGTTTGGACATTTCATTTATAAGTTTAGAATTTCGGGCCTGATTTGTTTATTAGTGGAACTGTAAATGGAGTGGAACACCCAATAGCATCCATAGAGATATTAATGATAGAGTTCTGCTTGTGGTGCGCTTTCAGAGAGAGATGTGTGTGTGCGTGCGTGCGTGTGTGTGTGTGTGTGTGTGTGTGTGTGTGTGTGTGTGTGTGTGTGTGTGTGTGTGTGTGTGTGTGTGTGTGTGTGTGTGTGTGTGTGTGTGTGTGTGTGTGTGTGTGTGTGTGTGTGTGTGTGTGTGTGTGTGTGTGTGTGTGTGTGTGTGTGCGTGCGCATGTGTGTGCGTGCCTGCGTTCTGTTTTTGCATGCGTGTGTGCACATTTGTGTACTGTATGTTTGCTTGTGTACATGTTTATGCATGAATAGAGTATCCCGTTCAAAACTATGTTGGAAATACAACCTCCAGCGATTGTCAACAATGGCAAGCTGTGTCTTGCAGTCGAGTGTGTGTGTGTGTGTGTGTGTGTGTGTGTGTGTGTGTGTGTGTGTGCGTGTGCGTGTGTGCATGCGTGAGTGCAAATGCAGGACAGATCTCAGGGCAGCCTGCCTAACATAGACATGTCAGTAACCTTGGAAACTCTTTCACAAGCCCTTGTTTTGCCCCAGATTCATGCATGTGTTCCACTAAAGCTAGTGCAATAGATGCTAACAATTGGAGCATCGGCTGCAAAAGACAAATCCTGCTTTCACTCGCCACATTTATTTACACAGCCTTAACTGCGTGGTCTAAAGCTAAGTTGAAAAGTGCCCGGATTGTTTTCCTATCTCACATTGGTAGGATTCCCAGAATAGAAGCTATAGGCTACTATACTGTAGCCATAGAGGGGAACATCTCCCTCACTTGGCCTTTTCCCAAGGAACCTATTCAGAGGAACAAGTGATGCATACCTGTGCCTTCCAGCTATTCTGTTGCTACTGGTATATGCATACACATACAGTCAGACAGTGAACAATTATGTTTAGTTGACGTAATTGTGCAGTCAATCATCTTTGTATGTTTCGTAATGTCTAAGTAAGTGAGACAAAGCAGCTGAGAACTCTCGGAAATGTTACACTTCAGGGTTGGGTACCAGCCAATTCTTTCTTCGACCTTTTTACCTTCTCTAGCTCTCATCCCTGTATAACTGGAGTTTGACTGTTTCCACATAAATAGGAGTTTGTTTAGTACTGTAGTGTGTTTCTACTTTCTAGTACTGTAGGAGTGTTTTTGTGTGTCTAGCTGTGTGTCTGTGACTGCTGTGCAATGTGTGTACCTGTGTCGAGAAAGAGCTGCACAAGGAAGGATGGAAAATACAGACAGAAAGGACAGAAAGAGAAACGAAAGAAAGTGAGTTATAACCAACATACTGTATGAGTAAACCCAATGTTTCTCCAGTGTTGCCTGTATACAGCAACATGCCTGGTGACTCATCAGCCTCCCCTTAGGGACGTGTGGCATGCCATCACTTTATATAGCAAACCCAGATCTCTTTCTCTGTCTCTCCCACCCTCCTTCTCTCTCTCTCTCTCTCTCTCTCTCTCTCTCTCTCTCTCTCTCTCTCTCTCTCTCTCTCTCTCTCTCTCTCTCTCTCTCTCCCTCTCCTCCCTCTGGGTCTCTTGTCGGTGATTACAGAGGGCCTCGGAATGGAAAAAAGACAGCAGCACAAAAATGTTTCTCCCCAGAGGTTAATGCAGTGTACGGCAGTCACACGCAATTCCCATGGTGTTTACATGAGAATTGAGCTCACACAAACACGCACACACGACAATGTATATGTGAATAGTAGTCTCCTCTCTTTCCCTGCATGGCTCTCTCCCACTCTCAATCACTCTCTCAATTTCAATTCAATTCGAAGGGCTTTATTGGCATGAGCTCTCTCTCTCTCTCTCTCTCTCTCTCTCTCTCTCTCTCTCTATCTCTGCCCACCCATTACCCAGTGGAGTCTGCTTGTCGGAGGCCATGCATGGTTGTGCATGATTTTCCTTACCTCAAACTGCTGATGGCGATATTTTTCCTCACACAAAGTATATTTTCATTGGGTGACCGTGACCCGATAGCCCCTGGTTCGACTCCCGACACAGCCAGATTGTTTGCTGTGTGTTATACCCCTGCCCGCTTTCCTTTCTTGCACTATACTGTCACTTTCAAAACCAAACAGAAATGACTAAAACGTAAATAACCTAAATAAATGCTATTCCCAAATGTTACCGTTGAGCTGTGTATAGGCTACTGTATCTATAAATACAGCATTCTGGGTAGAAACTTCTGAAATTCTAGATTATACTTTTGTACTTCTCAGCCACAGTCAAGAAAAGATATTAAACTTTTTTATATCCAAGTGATATTTGAAACGTTTATGATGAATGTGTGTACTCTACAGTAAGTACAGGGGAAAAAGTCCTCCACTAAACATGTTATTATATGGTGTAAAAGTGAACGATTCAAAGCCCCACAAGCCCAACAGAGTCGTCATTTACACTAAGCTGTAAAATCCTGAGTGTTCCTTTAACTTTGAGAGTGTACAAATTTAACCAAATTAACCATTTGGGTGCTTTGGTTATATTTGTACACTCTGAGTTACGGTACATTAACACACAGTATTTTACTGTGTAGGAACACCCCTCGCTCCTGGCCCGACATCAGCTGTTATATCATGAGGATTCCCTGTGTTTCCCTCAGTTTGCTGGAAAATCCCCTCATTGTGTGTGGGTGTGTGTGTGTGTGTGTGTGTGTGTGTGTGTGTGTGTGTGTGTGTGTGGGTGTGTATACACGTACTGTACATGGCTGGCTGCATGTTAGTGTAATTTAATGTCTATTGTCTATGTGTATACCTTACATATCTAAATGCATTAAAACATAATGCATATACTCATGCACATGCACGTACGCGAGCACGTGTGCACTCCCACCGGCACCCACACATACATTAGGCTTTTCCACAGTAGGGGAGTTTCAGGTCCTGGGTTGGGTTTAAACAGGAAAATAGAAACAGAGACGGGTGTGTTAAGCGAGGGATTCCTCTCTCTCTCTCTCTCTCTCTCTCTCTCTCTCTCTCTCTCTCTCTCTCTCTCTCTCTCCGTGGGTCCAGCAAGTAGACACAGATGTGAAAGAGCCGTACACATGGCTGATGAGTGGTTTCACTGTGGGCTGAGGACGGAAAGCTTCCACGGTGCGGTTCTTGTCCCACACACACACACACACACACACACACACACACACACACACACACACACACACACACACACACACACACACAATGAAAGACTGATACTGACAGTCACACACAAAGACAGACAGAGAGACAGGCAGCACAATGTGACATCAAGTCACATCATACATACATTTACAATGTTGTATCGCGCACACACACATGCACACTCACGCACACACTCGCGCACACACCCTCACTCAGGGGTGGGGGATTTGTGCGGTCATACCAGGTACCTCTGACACACGGCTGTTTGTCAGTGAAGTAGCTTTTTCCTCTGGTCTGGAAACATTAACCACTCTCAACCTGGCATCCCTAATTTGAGCATGTCATAATATATAGGCAAAAAGTATCACATTCTTTCAAAAAATAACAGATATACAATGTGATGCATTGTGAGCTTGTAGATCGAATAAGCGAATATTTCTTCATGTTGCTTCATGTTGTTCCCTTCACAGACAAAAGGAGGGATTTCTTTTTAAATCCACCATTACTGGTAGTATCAAATGGGCAAGAGAAAGTCAAAGTTGCCAGTCTTTCATTAAAATGTTTTGCCATGAGTCATTTCGTAAGACTGCATGTTGAAATGGTGGATGCATTCTGGTGGATCATGTCAAAATTGGCTCACAAACACTTTATTGGATTCCAACCGCAGATTAACAATGGAATTTTTGCATCGGGTTTTGAATAAATTAGGTCAAGTCAAGTCATGTATTTATATAGCACATTCCATAGCGCTTAGACTCTCAGACTGTGCTTCTAAATAAAAACCAGAACAGGGAAAGATCAAACAAAATGACAAAACATAAAATAGGAACATAACATCGAGGTTATACTAAATAAGGTAACCGCATACTTTTAAGCCTAGCTAAAAGCTTGTGAATTCAAGTGTTGGAGAATACCAAAGAATATAGGACCATAATGACTGAAATAACCACTTTAGAATTTGATGATGAGTAGACCTCTGATTATTTAAATTAAGGTAGTAGCAAATTATTATTATATGAACACAAGGTAATCTCCTCAAATAAACACACTTTTTTTGACGGAACGTTCCGCCAAGATTGCCATATAGAATCCAACTGTCAACTGCTTCTGGCGGAATGTTCCGTCATATAAGCTATATGATATTGATATCAAACTGGATTGCTCTTTTTTTCCTTCTTCAGCGATCCTAGGCCGGTTTCGCTCGTGCGCACTGCCGTTCACTTCTTGTATACAGGCGGACTAAAAAGATGAATAGCTCTCCATGGTTTTGACAAAACGCCCAATGTTCGGAGGTCTTTTCTGATTGTCCGGTGATCCCGATAGAGGGTATGCGCGTGACATCATCATCAAACCCGGAAGTTATGCGGTAACACCTACTGAGTGGCTAATGAACTACTTTCTGGCCTTGACAGCCCAAACAGAAAAGTCCTATTTGATTTAACTTTATTAAAACATTATTAAACGACGTTAAATAATGTTAAACTCACTTTTCCACTCACTCGATTTGCCATTCACTTTATGCATGCGCATACCCTAACCCCGAACATTAGCACTTTCTAGAGCAAGAGCTAGGGTATTTGTAGTTTACTGGAGTATCTACAATTTCCATTACTTTAACTTCTACTCCACTACATCTCGGATCCAAATATTGTACTTTTACTCTATTTGTTTGTAAACTTTAGTTAGCCTACTACTTACTTTGTAGATTTGGATTATTATCGCAAAAACATGCAGTAACTACTCATCTCAATATTCCGGCCATTTGAAAATAGCCGATCTACAAACGCTGCAATGCATTGTGAGATTGTAGATCTGCTATTTTCAAAAGATTTGTATACATCTTGAACTTGTGAAATGGTACATTCTGCAGAATGAGTACTTTCTACTTTTGGTACTTTAAGTACATGATACCAATGCTTTTACTTGTAACAGACTACATCTACATTGCAGTATTTATACTTGTGTAGCCAGCCACGGCCGGTTCCCCATTCCACAGGCACGTACGTTACCAGTCGACTAAAGAGCCATGGGCCAATGGGCGAGTAGCAACGCAGCAACGCATTACCGTATAACCTACACTTTTACTTAAGTAAAACATTTGAGTACTTTTTCCACCACTGCCCTCATGTAAGCATCTATTGTGAAAGAGAGACCACTGATTTGTGCTGACAGCACGGTGTCTCAGCCAGCTGATCTCAGCAGATGAAACACACACACACACACACACACACACACACACACACACACACACACACACACACACAAACACCCACACGCAAACACCTGGGCTTAATTTGAGACCTGCACTGGCAGTTTATTCTGTTGCGTGTTGCATGTTCCATGTCATTCTTTATATTTCTGATAAAAGAAAGTAGACGACATTTGGAGACCGTTGAGACCTTTGAAAGACCTTATAAAGATTCTTGTTGGCATGAATGATATTTACTATTTGCTATGCCATAAGCTTCAGTATTGCATGACACAATATCACATTAGTGTTCTTTCTCCAAAGTGTGCTTTAAATCTGTGCCAAATAGTATAGTATTATTTGGAGAGAGAATGTACTCGCCTGGAGGCACATGCGCACAAAGTGGGTGGTATGGCTTTTAGCCTGGTGCGTGCATGAAAGAGAGAGAGAGAGAGAGAGTAAAGGCACTGTTGACACCTTTCAGACAGATGACTTGTTTTCCACTAGCCATGAGTCAGTGCATGGTGCTGCACCATTCTCTCCATGACTAAGAGAGCCAGCTAGGAGAGGAATGAGAGGAAACCAGGAAGCAGCAGGCTGAGAGCATGGAAGAAGACACACAGAGAGGAGAAGATAGAGTAAATGTAGGCTGATTGTATGCAACAATAATAAGAGAGAGAGAGAGAGAGAGAGAGAGAGAGAGACAGAGAGAAAGAGAGAGAGAGAAAGAGACAGAGTGGCAGAGAGACAGACAATCAGACAGACAGAGAGAGTGAGAGTGAGAGGCTGCATCCAGAGTTCCAGACCACACTAGCTTTTGAACTGAGGGGAGTTTCTCTGTGGTTTAGTTGCTAGGACAACAGCAGACTGTGTACTAACTAAGCACACGTGCGTGTGTGTGTGTGTGTGTGTGTGTGTGTGTGTGTGTGTGTGTGTGTGTGTGTGTGTGTGAGACTGTGTGTCCACTGTCTTCAGAGTATCTGTGACGATGCACCACTGTGTTCCACTATCCCACACTTACAGTATGAATGCTACACAACACTCATGCACACTCACATGCGCAAACGTACATCTGAAATCAATGTGAAGATAAGATATATTAGTGCAGCCCCATTTTGTAAACAAAACCTAGAATGACTACTCCCATAGCTGGCTAACGATGTTTTGCAACAACCTCCCTTTCTTTCCCGTCTGTCATTTTGCGATTTACAGTCTATGTGCAAAGAAGCTGTGGAAATGTTATTTGTGCAACATTTGCCTGAGCTGGGACAAAATTTAACTTAACCTCATTGCCTAGGCAACTGAACTATAACAAACAAAAACACGCACGCACGCACACACACACACACACACACACACACACACACACACACACACACACACACACACACACACACACACACACACACACACACACACACATGCCCTGAAGAAAAGTCTTCCTTCTCCCTCTTGCACATATGCGTGCACACACACATACTGTACACGCACGACCATTACGTACCTCATTCCACTATTTTCCATGGTTCTCAAACTTCTCGTTGTACCTTCCGGTCTTTGACGCGCCTGCCTCTCAGAGAACAATGTCCCATTAAATTAGGAGGGGTCAGGAAGTCAACACGCCAAGGTGAATGCCTGCACTTCCTGTTACACTCTTTTCCATGTACTTTAAACACGCACACACATGCACACGCACGCAAGCACGCACATTCCCCATTGCATATGCTTCTGTTGAATCCTTCTTACGTAAGCACATTAACCTTTGACCTCTGGTGCTTTGAAGTTAATAATTGGGGTTTCCCAGGCCGACATCGTGTACTGTACATGCTGCTCAAACAGCTAAACAGCTGTAATTACTTATGGGACCACTGTGCTAAATCCCTTCCAGCTGCAGGGATGTCACTCAGCGAGGCTGACCCTGGCCTGTGCTTTGAAAAAGGGCTAGAGTTCTGGTTTGAAATGCTTAGTCGCTGCATGGGTGCTGCGTGCTGCAGTATACTACTTAAAGTTAAAAGTCGAACACAATCGCAATCTGGAATTGGCTCATGTGTTGTTGAACCCCTTTCAACCTGGCGTCTCTATTTTCCTCCAACAAAGGTCTGCTAGAAATACCCAAGCTGAAAACTAAGGGTGAGCGGGCTTTCGCTGTGGTAGCTCCTACCCTATGGAATGCCTTGCCTCTGGCATTGAGAAATGCTGAATCATTTGACGGTTTTAAGAGACTCCTAAAGACTAATTTATTCCGTAAATCTTTCTCCCATGTACCTGATTCATTTTTATAGCCCTATATGTCTTTGTTCTGCCTTGTTTTTTTTGTTCTGCTCATTTATATTGTCAAAACTGTTCTGTGTGTTCTGTGCTTCTATTGTTTTTACTGTGTCAATTGTTCAGCATCTTGTAGCTTTGCTTCGAAAGGTGCTTTATAAATACAATTTACTTACCGGTACTTACTTACTCTATTTTGGGCATGCCATTTGGTCAAAAAAATTAAAAAGAATCTCAAATGCGTTGTGAGCGTGTAGATCGACTCTTTCTACGACAAAGTATACATGGGTTAAGTGGTTAAATCATCCTCAGAATTTGTCTTTGAAGCATAATGATCTCACAGTGAGGCCTTCTACTGTCCCAACAGATGTTCCTTAACCAAGGGCAAGTTTACCCCCGACAACTCCACACACAATACCTCCATAAAACCGCACCGCCGCACAGCAACAATACACAATAGATCTTCCAGGCAACACTGTGATGCTATCACTTTCCTCCCAGGCAGATGGTTTTCCACACATCTCTGAAGCATCATCCCCACTTGTGCTATTAATTAATTTGTACAGTACGACAGGCAAACCTCACCTCTCACCCCCCACTCCTCCACACCCCCCCCTGACTCCTTTTGTTCCAGCGTTGGCGTGTTCCTGTTTTCGCAAGTCCTGTGCAGGGAGAAGGAAAAGAGAGAGAGAGAGAGAGAGAGAGAGAGAGAGAGACAATACCTAGAGTGCTGGTCCTTGTACAGACCTGCAGGAGCCCCGGTCAGACGTGCGCTCTGGCTGGCTGGCTGCTGTGTGAGTCAGTGGCTTATAGCTGTGATGGAAAGAGGAAGAAAGCCCCCCTCCCCCCCTCCCCATCCCCCTCAACCTCGCCTGTTCCATTAACAAGCCGGTGCATTGTACATATGAGGGGAACAGAACCCACAAAGGAGGAAAGAGAGGCTTCCTCCCCTGGAATGTGAGGAGAGAGGAAAGTTAGAGGAGGTGGATGGGAAAATGGATTGGCTCAAGGAATGGACAACAAACGAGAGAGAGAGAGAGGGAGAGAGACAGAGAGAGGACGGGGGGAGAGAGAGGGAGGGGGAAAGAGAGGCAGAGATTCAGAGATCCAGGTGGTGGTTCTGTGTTCAAAGGGAGCATCAGGTCTGTGCTACATTTGAGGTTTTGAGGTTGGTGGTCAGATTATATCCCACCTTGCAGCACTGCATAACGCTGAATAATTACGTACAGTACCTTGTTCTTTTAGATTATGTGTAGAACTAAACGTTAAGGAGAACTTACTGAAAAGGAGCCTCAACATATGATCCAAATTGTGCCCATAAGTCAGTACCTAGGTGATACTGTAGTGTTTCTGAATCAGGAAAGAGAGAATCAGACAGAGAGCATGTGTCAGCCTGTATGATATACTGGACTCAGCGTGTTCCATACAGTACAAGAAGGGCCTGGAGCTCTCTTCCCTCCTCAGCCAGAAGTGTGTGCGTGAGCGTGCACACATGTGAGTTGTGTGTGTGCATGCATGATTTCCTGACAGATAAGAGGCCACATTTTGGGAAAAATCGTGGACATAAAACCAGTTGATTGGAGACACAAGTTTAATTGGTCACAAAATTGCTGCATGTCCCCAATAACATTTTATTGCATTTTCATATGGTTATAGGGGTAAAAATGAGCTTTTGGTTAGACAAGATATGGAATTAATTTAAGTCAATGCAGTGTCCCAGAATGCTTGCTTCTGTGTGTGTGTCCACTTATATGTGTGTACTTGTGTTGTGCGTATACGGATGCACATGTAATCATGCAGGCCTGTGGACATGAGGCACATGACGCACCGTCATCATGGGTCCTAGTCCTAGACAATAGAGTCATTAAAATCCAGTCTAAATAGAGGTGTGTGCTGATTGCTTCTGGCAGAGGCCATGGCCAAGTGGAATCTGGTACAAAGCTCCAGGGTTCACTCGTCTTTCCCATGCCAGAGGGAGACACGACAGTGGAAAATGTAATATGGAAATATGGAAATGAGAAGGGGAGCTATAGGGGATTCCTGTTGTGAGATCTGGGAGCAAAAACATTTCTGGATCTCAGGGTTAAGGTGTGCCATGCTCATACAAAAGGAGCAGACGGGCATGAGTACAGTACATGCTTACACACGTTCTTTCAAACGTAACCACTTAAACCCTTCAGTATATATATTTTTTTCTTTTAGTTTTTAAAAACGTTTTGCCTATAACGGCATACAATGGGATGCCAGGTTGAAAGTCATTAAACAGAGTTGTTCAGCTAGTTCCGATCTGTTAATTATAATTAGCCATCACGATATACCATGCATGCACACATGGTTATTGAAATCTTGATGAGAATGATCAGTAGGCTATCCGGAATACATAGAGTAATTCCATTTTGGGTTTTAAAGGTCATGGTACAATTAAGGTAGAAAAATAAACAACCAAAGAAACTGGTTGGACTTTTAAGAAACTCTGTATGATTAATCAATAATCAGCACACTGCCCAAAAAAGATTATTACATTTTGGGTTGAAAAGGGCAAAGGTCAATGTTGGTCATATCTGGAATGTATGTGAAATGAGATGTCAGCATGGGCAAAGTTTGCAGCTCCATTTGCCGTTTTAAATTATTCAAATTAACACATTAACACATTTCTTTCTTTCTGTCTGCAGGATGAAGTGAAGGTTGCTTCCAAACTCTCCATCGCCAAGTCCATGAAGGTTTCCGATGGAGCATCAGTGAGAGGGAGCAAGGCAGGCAGCATGCTGGAGCTGAAAGAAGCTGATGAAGAGCCTGGACTGGAAGTTACAGAAGAAGCAGAGAAGGAGGACAAACCCCACGTGGACCTGTCCTCGGATGAGGAGGAATTCGGGGGAGAATTACTGGAGGAGACCGCCAAGGAGACGCGCGCCGAGCACATCAAGCGCAGCAGCCTCCAGCGCATCCAGACCCTGAAGACGGTCTTCTCCAAGGACAAGATGGACAAGACCAAGGCGAACACCAAGGCCTCCATGGAGAAGACCAAGGCCTCCATGGAGAAGACGAAACAGAAGACAAAGGACAACATTGAAAAGACCAAGCTGAAGACCAAGGCCTCCATGGAGAAGACCAAGGAGAACTTTGAAAAGTCTAAACAGAAAACCAAGGATAACTTGGAGAAGACGCGTCAAAACATTGAGAAGAAGATGGGCAAACTGGGCACCAAGATGACTGTCAATCCCGATCGCAAACAGAAGATGCAGACTTCATCTGCAAAGGTGAAGAAGTCCTTCACGCCGGACCATGTGGTCTTCGCCAGGTCCAAGACAGCCGTGTACAAGGTTCCCCCGTTCACTTTCCACGTCAAGAAAATACGCGACGGCGCTGTGGAGGTTGTCCAGGCCACCGAGATGGTGGAGGTGTCCCAGGACGGTGAGCCCTTCAATGGGGTCGAGATAGACGAGGAGGTGGAAGAGGGCTGTGAGGAGGTGGAGATGGAGATGATGAACGGAGGAGCGGAGGAGGACGAGGTCGATGATGAAGAAGAAGAAGAGGAGGAGAGCCATGATGCTCCGCATAAGAACAACAAGGATCGAGATACAGACAGCGACTAGGGAGAGCGGAAAGGGAAAATAGGTGGAGCAGGGGGGTGAGGAAATAGCAAAGACCAACATATACGTAACCTACAACATTATAGAACGAACCCTGAAGTCCGCTTGCAAAGCTGATCGAAGTGGATGCATATTACACAGTCAAATTCAGTGTTAATTTAACTCCAAGATTGTACTCTAACCAAAGGGACCCTTATTTGGTTCCATTTGGTACACTCTTGGAGTTACAATACAATAATTAGGGGTTAAGTGCAAGACACTTAACCCCTATAACTGCTTCCCCCTCTGCACGCCTCTGTGGGCAGCACTCAGCTGGGTGAAGCATGAAACTGAAGTTACCCCATGGGATGTGATAGGTATCAAATTGATAAATTAACACAAAGGATTTTACACCATTGATTTTTTTAATTTAGCTTACGGCTGGCTCTGTGTTTGAAGGCCCAATCTTTAATACAAATGTAACCATCACAAATATACAAAATAGCAGTGGAGACATGTTTTCATTCTAGTTGATTGACTCAGCTCTTGATTGACGTTATACAACAGGTAAAATATATATTTTAAACTGTATTTGCTGTATTTTGGGTCTGTAATAAATTTGTTTACACTGGTATTGTTTTTTTTATTGTTTTCTTTACATTGGAATATGTTTTGATTTAAGATGGGGTAAAACATTCTCCATCTCCCCTCCAAATGTTAATATATTCAAATAAATTCCAGATTGGGCCTTTAATCACCAAAGCTTCATCAGGGTTAGATTAAGATTGACTTCTCACAGTTTGACAAAATGACTTGGTTTCTAGAGTCAGTTTGGGTCTGGATACTACAAATGCCCATGCATATAGGAAGGGAGGAGGAGAGAGACTTTCTCTGGGAGAGAGATTTAGGGGATCTGAACAGAATAAGTGTGTGTATTTTTCATTAAGATGGCCGATCTTGTGTATATGTATTTATATGTGTTATAAATACATAATACACAACAACAATAACAACAACTGAACTGACATGAACAAAATGATCAAAAGAAGGGGGTGTAACCATTTTTGTTTGAAACAAAAGTTTTATGTTATTAGTTTCATGATTATAATTGCATTTTAGTAACACCTCATTCAAATATAGTTATATGAAACTATATTTACAAGAAGTTTCTACATGCTGTTTTGGTTGTGGCTTTCCAAGCATATATTCATGACTATATCAGGAGGCCTAAGTTGAAAATGTTACACATCACATGTGAATATTCCTGCCACTCGTATTTGTTCAGGCTTTTAGGGCACTAATAGCGAAGTGTTACCTATTTCCTTAGTTTACTTAACCACATGAACCCTATAGCATCCATATTCTGGAGCAAATCTCTTCGCTGAAAATAGCCGATCTGTAAGCTCACAATGTGTTGGGATCTGTTGTGACTCGTGAGCTTGTATGTATTGTAGATTAGTTATTCTCTTAGAAGAGATTTGATGTAGAAGGGGGGGAAAGGAGTGTATACCAAGTATAGAGCCCTGGGGGACCCCAGTCAACTATAAGTATATAGCGTTTAAGTGGTTAATATTCTCATTATATAGAGGCACAGCGAATCTATTGTGATTCCTATGAGTCGATGAGCTCACACACTGTAATTTGTAATATTTGTGTATGATGGTATTGTTTGTGATTATACATGGAAGGATCCTGAGTGTTACTGTGACTCTCATAGTGTAAAGATGGACCTGCTTGGTTTATTTGTACTCTCTGGGTTAAATGAACACTCAGGATTTTGGCTGTGTATACTGTATAATTTCCTTTTGGTCGCTGAGAGAATGTGATGTGTGTCACTTTTGTATTATTCACTTTCTTTAAAGCAATTTTTTCTTGCAATGATTTTAAGGAATAATCTGCATCCAGAAAAAAAAATATTTTGCTTAAATGAAACTATATGAAGGTCTACTCTACTCTCTCTACACTACAGGAATACAAAATACCATGGAAATATTTGTCTATGCACAAGTGTCTGTCTTTATGTTACTTCAGACCATATATGGTCCTATTGTTAAAAAAAGAAGAAAAAATGATTTAGACTTGTTTTCAGAAAAATCTGTCAACTGATAAGGATTTTGATAAGGAACAGAAGTCTACAAACTTTAAGTCTGTTATGATCATAGTCCACATTGTCTTTGTTTTGAATCTGAGTATGATAGCCAACAAGTTTCAACAATATTCTCATTTACAGAATTATGCTCCTGTGATCTTATACTGTCCTCTAGTGTCGAATTTTGGCAATACATTCCTCCAGGTCACATTCAGCAGCACTTCATGAATCACAATATCTTGCAACTGTTTTAAATGTAACACTTTATCAGTTTAAAAAAAACAATCTTTGGATGCATACTGTATACATTGTCTGTTTTCACTTGTTTAAAAATGTCTTTTATAGCTGTCTCAGACAACATGGTAAGAATGTTATCACAAATTTCTGTTTTCATACAACAGTTTCCATGAATGTTACCAAAGTTTACTCAGATGCTTTTAATTTTTTTTTGTCCATTTTTGTTGCAGATCAAACTATTTCCCAAATACCGTACATTTTATTCACTTTTTTGTATATAATGTGAATCACTATCATAGCAGGTTAAAACTTGGCATGCTTGTAGTTAGTGAGCATTTCTTCTCTTTTCAACCATTTTCTGTGAACAAATAGGCCTACATTTCCCAACAATATTTGTATATTTGTATGCACAATACAAGAAACACTACAGTATGGAGCTGTTAAAGAGACATTCTAGGGCTAGGCTATACGACCAAAGTACAAATCACGAAATCAGCTGGTTTTACGCCAATATTAAACTTTAAGTGCAAGATAAAGAGGTCCATTTGTGAGTTATCTTGGATTTTTTATGTAAAAGTGGCGTGCTACTTTAATTGCTGAAACGTGTCATGGAAAACCATTTGTAGCTCAGACATAATTGTTTCCTTGTATTGCCCTTTTCACATGTTAGTAACCTATTTCTATACAATAACTTGTTGCTTAACCACTAATGTTTTACTTAATAAAAGCTATTGGTTCACACTTGTGGTGTAATTTCTTGAAAGAATGAAAAAGTGTTTAATGTATATGTGTAAAATTATAATTTAATAGTGCTATAGGCCTAAATAGACCAGAAACCTGCCTACTAATGACATCATCGGTAGGCAGGTTTAATCATTTCAAACAAGATTTCAAACCTTTCAAGGCAGAGTGAGTATACAGAAATGGAGGTGCCATCTTATAATGTGCATTACTGAGATCAAATATATGAAGATAAGGCTGAATATGGGTGAAGTGCTCCATTGAATCAATATTTAAAGCAAGCAAATTAAAATGGGAATATTCTAAACTACTACAGCTGTGTCACTGTTTGTAGTCTAGGTAGGAGCTTGACATCGGGGTTCTCTGTAATGTTTTGTAGGACTGGTTTTTGAGCCATTTTTGAGAATATATATATATATATATATATATATATATATATATATATATATATATATATATATATCTACTCTGCAGGCAGCCCAGTTATTTCTTATTTTTATTCAATTAAATAAAAACAATAAATGCAGAAAACTAACAGAAAACTAGTCCAGAAAGGCAAAGCGATCGATCATAAACCAGCTCAGCTCAGCAGCTGGTAAAAAAATCCATTCACTATCATACATTTGTATTTTGTTGTCAAAAACACTCATTTGTGGTGGGGCGCGTGACGCAGCTTGGGGGCGTGGTCGAAGTAGCGGAAATGAGTGGCAGCAGCAGCTAGCCAACTGAGCTAACAGCTAGCCTGATTGATGCAACAGGCTGCTTGCTTCGCTCTAAAGCTGAAAGCTTGTTGCTGTTTAGTGATGTGATAGTTACAAACATTTAGCTAAACAGCGTGAGGTTTAAACGGACTCGGAGCCGTGGGGCAGAGAAAGAGTGTTGTGCGTGCATGGTCAGGATTTACAGTTTGTACAAGGTAAGTTGCTGCAACTTGTGTCGCATTGTAAGTTCAGTTTGGAGGATTGTTTTGTAGGAGTGCATAGCTTGCAATCACTGTTCTGGCTATGCTAGTAGTTAGCTAGTAGTAAATAGCTTCGCTGTTTTACCATAAGTCATAATAAATGAATCCCACCAACTTTGCATCCGTGCGCACACACACACACATACACCCTGTTTATGAATACAGAGTGAGAACATTTTAGAATAAACGTCCAAAAGGCCCACAATTGTCATCCTGAAAGGCATAAATAAACACCATAGGCGTGTTCAAACTGGTTGGAAAGCAGGTTTCTGTCAATTATTAAAACAGAAAGTTGTTGTACACAAAAGACAAGATCGTAAAGATGGCTCTCGTCAACAAGAAATGCTCAACCGCTTCTCTGTCTTCAGTGTCTTGACTCTTGGGCGCAGCCGTGAGTGACAGTGACAGATGCGATTGATCAATTAAGCATCACGTCATTAAACAACAGCATGCATTTATTTGTTTGATAAAGCTGCAACTTCAGCCCTGCAGCGTGTCCAGTGCCTTTAGAGTTCAATAAAGAGGAGCATTTGAAGCATAGCTGTTTACGATCACACACCAGGATGTGTGTGCGCGCGACTGTGCGTGGATGGAGAGGAGGAGGGGCCCGAGGGGGGCAATGTTTAGGTCTAATGAGGTGACGCTAGGATCCAGTGCACCAACACAACAACCTGATGACGTTTGTTATCTAAACATCCTCTTTTATCTCTTCTCTATTGCTATGATATGCTGTACACAGTACAGTACAATGTACACTATTTCTACCACCACTGCCAACTGCTCCAGACCATGCAGTTACACATGGCAAGCTAGTGCCAGAATCTAAGCTAATTGTTTTATTTATCTTAGTGTGGTTCTTGACTCCTGCTCCTCTGTTTCATTCTAGTGCTGTTGCTCCTATGACACCTGGATTTCCCTCTGTTGATCAATAAGGGTTTAGCTTAAAGGACCACTTCACCACTTTTCAACCTATCTTCATAATATAATAGGTCCTCACTAATAATCATGAAAAAATGGCACAATTATTTTCTACTCAGTCTGTCTGTGTCTCATAAGAGGGCTGTGGGCAGTTCAGAAACCGTCTTCCAGTGACATCATCGATGGGGAATACAAGCTAATAAAAACTGCAGGCTTTCTAGTCCTCTATTTTTGCAAAACAATAATCTGCCTAATGATGATTTCACTGGAAGACTGTTTCTAAACTGCCCACAGCCTTCCTATGAGACACAGACTGAGTAGAAAAGAATCGTGCCATTTCATCATGATTATTAGTGAGGACCCATTGAAAAGTGCTGAAGTGATCCTTTAACTTGCAGTGTTAATTTTGTCGACTAATGTTTTTGACATTTAGTCGACTAAGACTAGACTAAACCGCAGTTATCAATTACAATCAATCAATGTCAAGTAAAATGTCATGATCCCTCTTTTCCATTATCTTGTCACCCCCACCCACAATATCCCCCCTCCCCTCTGTCTACCTATGCCAGTGAGCTTCGAGGGAGGGGAGGAGCATGGCAGTCTGGATCCAAGCGCAGCAGTTGCAGGGCGAGGCTCTGCACCAGATGCAGGCGCTGTATGGCCAGCACTTCCCCATTGAAGTGCGACACTATCTGGCCCAATGGATCGAGAGCCAGCTGTGGTATGTACCAGGCTTGGTGGCCTATCTCCAGTCCTTATTGTCCGATTTAGTTCACAATGTGTCGCAGTGCTAAACCAAGCACCGATTATTTGCTTTGTAAGCTAAATTTGTTTAAAGCATTTACCTTTTTTTTCATTAGTTTATACGTGTAATCATTTCATAAATTATTTTGTCAAAGGACGCTTGACAGAAGTAGAACCACTGTTATATAGAACATTTTATTCTCTTAGAGATGCGCAGATTGCAGTATATCCCCAGACACCATGGTTAATCTGTGAATTCCTACTAGGCTGAGAAATGTATCCCACCCTTTTCACATTGGCCTGTTATAGCGCCACCAACAGGTAGATTTTTACAAAACACATTTTTGGAACCAAAATGCCTCACTCAAATCATCCAATTGCCAGAAATGGCACCCTTTTCACATTGGCCTATTATAGCACCACAAGGAGGCCACAACCCGACCTGCCCTGGTGGAGACCTGTGCCCCGAGGGACACTTTATCTAGTTGTCCTTCTTTCATCCCCAACAAAGCATACTGTGATTCATGGTATTCGTAAGTGTCCCCATGAGATTTGAGTATGTTTGCCAGGTGCGTCCACTGGAACTAGAATAACTCTAAGTGTGGCTATCTGTGAGGACATGTTTGAGTCCACAATAGAGGTTATGTCCTGGAGCATTTTCAAAATGTTCTTGTTTTTCTTGTTTTCTTTTGGGGGTGATTGTTATTGACAAAAATTGCACATTATGCACCAGGCACTGCCTAAATCGGCAATGGTAAAATCTAATCTGTCATGTACATTGTACAGTACATATTTCCTATTATAACATAATACACCCTATGTATATGACAGTAAAATAATTGTACATAGTTCCTATGTATGTGACATCAGGAAACAGAAGCACCTGCACACAAAAGTTGAAATGCATGTAAAATAAGAATTGGTTACACAACCATTGTTCTTGTGAAGCACTTGGTTATGTTTTTATAAAGAACTATTTTCATTTGGCCAAATGTGTCATAGACCATCTCCACACGGACATGCGTACTTGCGGCTAACCTATTTAGTGCAGCTATGCAACTGAACACCGCATTGTGTTTTGAGTGGCTTCGTTCAACAAACTGCACACATTGTAACTTACTATCCATAGTTAAGTTCAAGGGCCACAACAATAATGGACAATCTATTATGCAGGGAGTGCTCAGAGGTAAAATGTTTAATTCTCCCATGGTACTGCTAGTCTGCTACAGCAGGCCAATGAATTCCTAAAAGTCTACTACTACTTGGTCGGCTTTGGCTTGGCGTGTCAGAAGTCCTTATCCAAGTCCTGGAGAACAGTCAGGTCCTCCAGCCTAGTTTCTGTCAATCCAATGACTATGGGAGACACCAGATAGCTGTTTATCCATCGCTGGGACAATGGTTGAAAGGCCCAAGGGCGTGTCCAGTGTTCACACAACAGTGGGCCTGCGTGGTGCGCCTTGTCTCTGGGGCCCACTTCTGCTCTGAGTCCTCTACACGTCTACAGCACTGGTTCCCAAACTTTTTGTTTTTAGTTTGAGACCCAAACAAAATTTGATTTGTCCCTGGGACCCAAACTAGTGTAATGTCACACACACACACACACACACACACACACACACACACACACACACACACACACACACACACACTCTGGAGGTGTCCTTGAGAAGCCAGCCGACTGAAAAAAAACGACTCAAACGTACTTGCTTAGTCGACAGTGGACTTCACTGCAGGAATCCTGGATCCCATGAAAATATATTGAACATATTGAATATATCGAATAAAACAAAATAAACAGCGTTTTGCAACGTTTCGACCGTCTAGGTCTTCATCAGGCAAAATATCTTATATTCTGATCTGTTATTTTGCCTGATGAAGACCCTAGACGGTCGAAACGTTGCATATTCGTTGTCATAAAATAAAGTAAGTCTCGGAGCTCTACAAACTGGTGTGCGGATGTTCTTCCTCTTCTTTGATGATTGACAATGAATGGCCAGAGTGTGTAAACACAAACATTGAAGACAAAGGTGAGGACACAAATTGTGATTGGCCGGAATGAGTTGATGTATGATGATAAGAGCGCCCCTCGCTTCACACGGGTGTGATCTTTCTTTATAATGGAAATTGTATGCTGGAGATCATGGATCAATGTTCTAAAAGAGAGGCAACGCATCCGCCTTGTGAGCTTTTGGATTGGCTATTTTCACTAATTTATGGAATTTCTTTGAGTTCATTATATAATATATATATTCTTTTTATTTTTGGGGTGACAATTTTAGAAAATGTCTTGAAATAATGTTTCACACCCATGTGTGTGGGGGGCTCTTATCATACATCATCATACTGTATGTCACATTCCTTGCTCTACCAATCAAATCATCATCTTCACTTTTCCGTCCTCAGTTTTATCTTCAACGTTTGTGTTTACACAAACCAGGAAAGCTGGGCATAGGAGGGGCTAGTGGTGGCGCCCCTCAAAAACAAACAGAATCACACCGGCCAATCAGAATTTGCATCCTCACCCTTGTCTTCAATGTGTGTGTGTTACGCAATGTTTGTGTTTACACAAACACTCAAAATTGTCAATTCATTGTCAATGGCATTTAACGTTTGTTAGGACAAAATTTGGGTTACACACACTAAAAGCTGGACAAAAAAAATAAACTAATGTTTTGGGAAAACGGTGCCCTACAGTTCAGCCCTAACGAAGTCACACTAAGTCTGGTTAAAGAAAACAAATGTCTGTGGTGTGGTCCTACCAGGGACTCTGTGGAGCTGGACAACCCAGCTGAGGAGGCCATAGCCAAGCGTCTGCTAGACAATCTGGTGGCTGAGCTTCAGAAGAAAGCTCTGCACCAGGTGGGAGAGGACGGCTTCCTGCTTAAGATTAAGCTCGGCCACTGTGCCAACCAGCTGAAGGTAAGTAAATACTCCCTTTATCCCATTTAGAACCTGAGGCCGTTTCGACAAATGCCTTCTGAATCAGTACTTCTGAAACGTTTTCGTAATTCAAAATTATTCAACATATTTCAAGCACTTTCAAGATTTTCTTTTTATCAAATGTCAAGAATAAGAGATGCAAAAAAAGGTGAAAATACCTGTCACCTGCCAGTAGACTTGGCTGAGGTGCTGGAGTCACAATTAAGTATATTTGAGAAAGAAAAGGTTGGCTCTGCACTCAAATGTGTGCAAAATCACATTTCTTATTTTCAAGATGGCAAGCTTTCGGTCATTAGACCTTCTTAAGTTCAGGCCTGAAGAAGTTCTAATGACCGAAAGCTTACTATCTTTAAAATCAGATTTTGCACAGATTTGAGTGCGGAGCGCCGGAGCCTCCCTTTTCTTTTTTTCAAAATGGCAGATATAGAAGTTTAAAATCTAAAGTATCTACAGTAATTGTATAAGTCTACCTTACTTGAACAGTGACAGCAATTAGTTTTGTTCTTTTGTGTAGCTTGATTGACCTAATTCCTATCAATAGTTTCTTAACGTGTGTATATTTTGTCCCTAGACCACATATGACCGCTGCCCCTTGGAGCTGGTGCGTTGCATCAAACACATCCTTCAGTCGGAACAGAGGCTGGTGCAGGAAGCTACAGATGTAAGTCTTGCCAGTCACGGCACACGGTTCCTACAGAGCCTCGACGGGGATTTAAATGATTAATTAGCATTTCATTTTCAGGTTCTAAAGAGTTGTTATTTATATAAAGACAGGAAAAGTGAGGAAGATATTAATTATTATACAAATGAATAATTATAAATAATATTTACTTATCCATGTCCTGAAGATTCTGTTGAGGAGCGATCCTTTGGATGTAGGCCTTTATGTATTCTCTCGCATTACAATTATTGGCATTCTTAATGTTAAACATTGCTAGTCTTATCCATCCTTCATAATAAGCAACAGTAAATGTGGGTCACATTGCTGAAAACTATGAGGCTGAGACGTTCTTTGTTTCTAATAATGATGGTGGAGGAATGGATCAGAGAGAGGGAAAGACTCCAGCTCTAATCAAACCAGGGATGTCACCATAATGTCGTCGATGCACTATCCGTTCACCTATCGACCTGAACTCCATGAAGTCTTACTGTCTGTCTCTCCTGATTTCTCAGGTCAGCGGTGGCGGTGGAAGTGCCATGGACAGTCTCTCACAGCGGCACCAGCAGATCAACCAGGCCTTTGAGGAGCTGCGGCTGGCCACGCAGGAGACGGAGAACGAACTCCGCAAGCTGCAGCACAGTCAGGAGTACTTCATCATTCAGTACCAGGAGAACCTGCGTATGCAGGGTGAGCCGGTGGGGGTCTCTATTGCCTCGTTTTCACTATGAAGAGCCAGGCTATGCAGGGTTGTGAGGGACGCAGCACAGCTGAGCCATTTATAGCTAGTCTTTCCGTTACAATCAAGGTGGTGGTCTTTGTTATGGTTTTTCTATAGTGCAGTCAGCTGTTTTCAGCTACAGTATAAGCTGTAATGTGAGCGGGCTAACATTAACGTAGCCTTTGTTTCTATAGCTGCTATTTACTTATAACTATATTAAATATTTGATAGTTCTATCCTCTATGAGTTAGTCCAATCAGTCCAGTCATGGTCACGTAGAATTTAAAAACTGTCTCCACAGCCCCATTCTAAACAATCCAGCACCAGGTGGCAAGCGGGGCTAAGAATGGCTCGCGTTTATATGAATCTGTGCACAAGTGGGCTGACATAACGGCACAGTATGGCACAGCCTTGTAGTGGAAAATGGGTAGATTGTATGTATCACTCATCGCTTTCTCTCATATACAGGTCCATCCCAACGAATTAGAATAATCTGAAAAAGTTCATTATTTGCCATAATGTAATAAAAATAAATAAACTTTCATATATTTTAGATTCATTACAAAACAACTGAAATAATTCAAGCCTTTTTTTGTTTTAATATTGATGATTATGGCATACAGCTCATGAAAATAAAAAAAATCCTATCTCAGCGAATTAGAATATTTTACGAGACCACAAAAAAATAAGATTTTTTAAACAAGAAATGTCGACCATCTGAAAAGTATATTAATGTATGCAGTTACTACTTTTGAACAAATTATTTCATCAATGGCGCGTGGCATGGAGGTGATCTGCCTGTGGCACTGTTGAGGTGTTATGGAAGCCCATAGCGTCTCCATGAAGCTTGTCAACATACTGAAGCACACAGTGCTGTAAAATATCATAATAGATGGTTGTGTTGAGACTCTGGACATGACAAAACACAGTGATTTAGGCCATGGTGGTGTTGATCCACTGACACTGAAACTGTGAAAATGTAACAATGGTTTCAGCACAGCACAGTACATTGTGCTTCAGTATGTTGACAAGCTTCATGGAGATGCTAATTTTCCTTTCCAGCTCGATTTGGCACCTGCCCACCACAGTGCCAAAACTACTAGTAACTGGTGTACTGACCATGGTATTACTGTGCTTAACTGACCAGCCAACTGGCCTGACCTGAACCCTTGGTTGTATTGTCAAGAGGAAGGTGTGAGACACAAAAATAATTTACGGCTGTTATCAAAGCAAACCTGGGCTTCCGTAACAGGCTGATCACCTCCATGCGACGCCCCATTGATGAAATAATTTGTTAGCCCAGACCAAGTAGTAACTGCATACATTAATATACTTTTCAGATGGTCGACATTTCTTGTTTAAAAAAATAATTTTCTTAGTGGTCTTGTAAAATATTCTAATTCACAGATAGGATTTTTAGATTTTCATGAGCTGTACACCATAATCATCAATATTAAAACAAAAAAAGGCTTGAATTATTTCACTTGTGTAATGAATCTAAAATTATGGCAAATGATGAACTGAGTTCTGAGTATTCTAATTCGTTGGGATAGACCTGTACAGCTTGCATGCTCTCTTAATCCCTCACTCTCTCTCACACTCAACAGCCAGTTATTGTGATTTTTCACAGACTGTAAACTCTGTAGTGAACTGTGTGTGATCTGTTATCTCTCTGGTGGAACTGACCTTAGTCATGCTGCTACACAGAACGTGTACAGACAATGGCACCTCAGCTGCAAAATGAGCTTGACAAATGAACGGGACTCACATTCTCATTGCTATTTGTTATCTGAATCACGTAGGATTCTGTTCCAGAGAACTCAGTTGAACCTGAACTAATGCTTTATTAACTTTGGATTGAATCCAGGATGGTATAACCTTTCATAGTAACACCAGTTATTGTCAGTGTTGGTTTTAATGGCACACTTTATTTCTTCCTAGCTGGGCAGTAAATAGTAATGACCCAAAAAGTATTTTTCTGAAGAGTCACAACATTGTTCGTATTAGTTTAGATTTGATCCAGGTTCATGCAACAGGCTTTGAGTGTACTTCTTAGGGGATTTAGTTGATATTTACCAAAACGTCAGGAGTCAGGACATGAAACTAACCCACAGGCAACAATAGCTGGTGGGTTCACTTTTACTCATTGTCCACTGTTCAGCAAAATTGAAAATGAATCCTTAACCTGGTAATCAGTAGTTACCTGACATGTTGGCTGATCTCTATTCAGGCCTTTAATCCTGATTTAAATCCTGCTAGGCCAGCTCAGCAGTCTCTCGTCCTTACCCCCTGCGGAACGCACTGCGAGGGAGGTGGCCCTGCAGAGCAAGAGAGCCACTATGGAGGCCTGGCTCACCAGAGAGGCTAGCACACTGCAGAAATACAGACTGGTAGGGACCCCCGCACACACACACACACACACACTCTCTCTCTCTCGAATATGCACTGGCTTGTAGAGTGATGCAAGAGTCACATAAACACACATACACAATGACAAGAGTTTGGAGCAGAAATTATGCAAAAATATTGGATGCACCATTTGAAAGGTGACTCTGGATATTATTGAAGAATCAATATGGTGGAAATGGTCCCATTCAGGACGGGAACCCCTTTTGTGGTCTTGTTGCTATGTACAGTATACTGTAACTGTATACTGTAGCAATATAACATTTTTGACAAAATTGGATAAATATTTGAACATTTTTAGAAAACTCAAATTGTTATTTAGAAGGCATTTTTTGGAATCGGCATTAGTCTAAATGGGTTAATAGACAGGGATAATTTTGCAGGATGCAGTCATCTATCTATATTTATTAAATAATAGCCACTTGCACACAAATGGTAAAATGGACTGCATTTATGAAGAGTTTTTCTTCATAAATTTCTTTGTTCACACGGGGGCAGATGCAAAAGATGCAAAGCTAGACTAGTACACAGAGTCACAGACAGTGTATTTGTAGTCGTTAAGCAGCAGGAGGTCGTTTAGCAGCAGGAGGTCGTTTGTTAGCAGCTCAACCACTGAAACCACAACAAACGTCCAACACAGATTAAATAAATTACTCACCTAGTGCTGCAGGTTCGTGTTTAAGTAATTCCAGTGTTGTTTAAGTGACAGATGCATGGTTTTCAACTTTTCATATTGTAAATATGGTCGTGTGGTTTAGCGACTAGCACTTTGACAGCAGACGTAACTTTCCCTTTCAGTTTCAAAAGTGTCATGGTAGCTTGTTTACAACTGAAACAGACTTCCTGTGGTCTGACTTCCTCTGCAAAATAAGAGTCACGTGTAATGATTAGTCAACGCTAATTTTATTACTAAGTTTACTTACAGGACGTTAACATCTCATTTGAGTGCCTGTCAGGATTCTCTACATAACTGTCTCAACTGTTGGTACGCAAATGCACCTCGCATGCCTTTGATCTACCGCGCAGCAAACATTTTGACGATGCATGCGCACTGGCGTACCAGTTATGTGCAGGGCTGGTTATAGTTATAGATTAGCACCATTAAGAACATGCTCAGGTTTATTGAAATCATGTCTATACGCCTTTAATATGCTAGAGAGCCAAATGCCATTATATTATCGACAGACTGTATCCTCAGGATACATGCCATCTCAAAACGAAAGAGGGTGTGTGTGTCTACACAAAGTGAAAGAGGGATGTGTGTTAAAATATGGCAGGAATCAACTGGCAGCACACCGATATGTCATTGGCTTGCAAATATGTTGCAATGTCATGCGTTTTAAGCTTGTGTAGACTGTGTAATCTTAGTCTGCTATGGAAAGCCCGAAGAGCATTTTCGTTTCTATGGGATGTTTTCAAGAAAATACTTTGGAGGTCGTGCAAGGTGCATTCTCTGCCACAAAGAAATACACTTACATGGTACACGGTAGAGCAGCCGGATGGGAACCGCAAAGTTCCAAAGTGTCCTTGAGCAAGACTCAGAACCCCTAATTGTTCCCGATGTGCAGGTTGGTGCCTTGCATGGTTTCCTCCGCCATCGGTGTATGTACATTATGTGTGTGTGAATGGGTGAATGTAATGCACAACTTATGTAAAGCGCTTTGGATAAAAGCGCTATGTAAATGAACCCTTTTAGCTTTTAATCATGCTTTGCTGGCACATTGCAAAGCCAACATTCACAGGATTAATGTCTGAGTTCTTAATGAGAGTGTAGTATTGTTTTGAGTATTTTGTCTTGAGTGTTTGTGTTTAACAAGTAGAACCTGTGTTGTGCTCTGTGTGGTGGCCAGGACCTCGCTGAGCAGCACCAGAAGACCTTGAACCTTTTGAGGAAGCAGCAGACTGTGATCCTGGATGAGGAGCTCATCCAGTGGAAGAGGAGACAGCAGGTGGCTGGTAATGGAGGGCCACCTGAAGGGGGGCTAGATGTCCTCCAGTCCTGGTGGGTATCAGGAAAAACATATTTAGTCCAGGTTAATGTGTTATTTTCTTACTACTAGTATTATTTAGACAGTGAATGTCAAGAATATTTTTCCCAATGGGATACTTTCAGAATTCCCTGCGTTGGCAGGGAAGCAGGTGCCAGTGATGCCGGTGGAAGACAATGGATTATGGACAAGAGCACATGTTCCCTCAATGGGGTATTTTCAAGAAAATAATAAAAAAAAGGTCATGCAAAGTGCATTCTCTACCATGAAGAAATACAGTATGCAAACAACGGCATGCTTTGCTGGCACACTGCAACACTGACTCGCATAGGAAGAAAGCAAACTAAAAACCAACAGCCCTCATACCCTTAAGAAGTCCGTGGTGGCAGCTACCTGTGGAGTATCCCAGTTTTTGACTTCTATTATGAAGTATGAACTAGCCACTTCAACAAAGGGGAAGAGTGCCTTGGTTTCTTTTTCCTTAGTTGCAAGTCTTCTACCCAGAATGGACATTTTACTCCTAACTAGCATGTGTCCCACCCTGCTGAATATCCTATCATACCAGAGCCTTATGCTGAATTCACACCAGCAGCTGTGAGCAAATGTTCATAATGTGAACGTTTGCAAAATGCTATCAATTGGAGCATGTCCAAAGTTATGAGTGACACCCTCGTAAAGAGCAGATCAAAGCGAGCAGCTGCACCCGACGGGGGGGGGGGGGGGGGACGGACGGACGGACAGACAGACAGACAGACAGACAGACAAAAAGGTGCTTGTCTCTGGCAGATTGTTTATAAAGCATTTATATGTAGTTGCTCAGCTCAGTCTTGCTTAATTTCGCACCTACAACTGCTAGATTAGAACATTATCATCACACATTCGCAATTACAAAGTTATATTTGTTTCAAGTTGCGCAACTAAGAAAATTGGCTTAAACACAGTATATGTCACTGTCTACAAATAATCATTATCAATCTTCTCAATCATCATGGTAGCAGTATTTGTGGAATTGTTAACTACATATATTTCCTCTGAAAAATACAAAATGCGTAACCTAAATGACACTATCTCTTTTTTCTTTGCTCCCTCCCTCCACCTATCAGGTGTGAGAAGCTGGCAGAGCTGGTCTGGCAGAACCGGCAGCAGATCCGTCGTTGTGAACACCTGACCCAGCAGCTGCCCCTGCCAGGCCCCATGGAAGAACTGCTGAGCAAGCTCAACTCGGACATCACAGACATAATCTCTGCCCTCGTTACCAGGTGAGACTCTGGTTGTGTGTGTGAGAAAGCGCAAAAAGGTTTAATTTGATCAAACACATTTTTTTCAGATCTTTCATTCTAATAGTTAATTCGCTGTGATTTGCCAGTAGCTACTACGGGACGCAACTCGAAAGGCGCTGAGTCGGCTCAATCGAACTTCGCAACGTTCAGCACGGCGACTCGCTCGATTTAGCCTCCTTGGCGCTGCCTCTCGTGTCTCAAGTTCGCTTGAGACGGCTCGCCTCCATTGAGGTCAAAAACTATACTTTATCGGCCCCAAACAATTATCTGCAGTTCTGAGGCACTTCCGTGTTGTCCACAGAAGCGGCTTTAGGCTTTAGTTTGTCGCCCCGAGTAGGCCTAGTTATAGTAAAAGGAAGCAAGCAATAGAAGCAGCTTCAATGCTTTCAGTTCAGCGATGCTCTGTTTGAATTAAACAGTCGGATTCCCCTGGTCCGCACCAGTTCTAAGTCAGCTGCTAGGCGCCAGCCGAGGCAGCCCCCCGAGGCGACGCAGGGGCGAGCCGCACGTGCCCCTGGGGGGAACCGTAGCTGAGGAGATCCGCGAGTAGGGCCCGGCGCACGTCCAGAGTCACCGCCGCAGGACTTCTCAGCCTAACAGTTGTTTAGATGTTAAATGTCAGACTTCTTCCATCCTTTAACTCTCTCCAGTACCTTCATCATTGAGAAGCAGCCACCCCAGGTGTTGAAGACGCAGACAAAGTTTGCCGCCACCGTGCGTCTGCTGGTGGGTGGGAAGCTCAACGTGCACATGAACCCGCCGCAAGTGAAGGCCGTCATTGTCAGCGAGCAGCAGGCCAAGGCCCTGTTGAAAAACGAAAGCACTCGCAAGTGAGCACCACACACAAATGCAAATGCATGAGGTGTAGAGTTCTCAACAGGCCTGAAATTAAGGCCTGGCCCTAACTGGGCCGGCCAAAGGCTCAAACCTGCCTGACTAATTGGCATAATGCTAGGCCTAAAAAAATAAAAAATAAAAAAAGCAGTCACTAGTGTGGTTCAGGCAGAATTTGAGAACTCTACCTCTGTGGCAGTGATTGTATTGTTTTATTCCACACAATGGTTTCGTGGCCTCGCTGGCAGGAATTGTTTGTAACCGAGTTGTCTCTCTCTTGTAGTGAGAGCAGTGGAGAGATTCTCAACAACAACTGTGTGATGGAATATCACCAGGCCACAGGCACCCTCAGTGCACACTTCAGAAGCATGGTAAATAATGATATTGGTACGTTTTAGCAGTGACTAGTGAATGTATTAACTCCCTTAGCAGATATCTAATCAGTAGCCTTTCGAAGAGTGATACAGTTATTGTATAGGTTGTAGGATTCAATGGGATTGTTATTGTGTGTGTGCACTCAGCAATTGAAACGGATCAAACGCTCAGACCGTCGGGGAGCAGAGTCTGTGACTGAGGAGAAATTCACGGTCCTGTTTGAGTCCCAATTCAGCGTGGGGGGGAACGAACTGGTCTTCCATGTCAAAGTAAGTAATACAGCTCACATTTACCACTTCCATTTGCACGCATGCACCACTAGAACATGTCTGTTCCAGAGAAACCTTTTTATGAATGAATTTTATTTGTTTTACACCTTTCGAAACATATTTACAAAGTGCTTTACAGACGGGTTATAAAACAGTAAGCATAAAAACAACAAAGCATCAAAACATCAGAGACAATAAAACATGAAGAAAATAACGGGTCAATAAAACAATTAAAAACAAGATGAGAGCTCATTTGCCCATCAGTGTCTTGCTCTAGGGCAGAGGTGGGCAACTTTGATGATGGAGAGGTCTACTATATTTCCACACTGTCGGGCAGAAACCTTATCTCCATATTTTATTCCTTTTTTAAATTTTTATTAATGCCTTTCTTCGTCATTCTATGTCGCACAAAAGTAGAAAAAATAGCAGAGTTATACGTGTAGATGTGCTAGTTTTGCTTTTTTAAAATTGGAATCCTGAATAATTTCAGGATTTCAATTTCAATTTAATATCAAATGCATTTAGTTTTACTTATGTTAAAGGCGCAGTGAAATGAAAAAGACCTTTTTCACACTTTTAGACCATATCCGTGGTCATCATATGGGCATACCTAACAATGGATGCCAAAAAAATGGGAAAATTCTCATTTCTGTGTGTTTTTATATCAAAGGTCCATAAAAACGATTGTATTATTTATTTATTAAAACGAAAACGTGCTGCGTGATGATGTGTAGAGATACACATCGATAAAGGCCAATAAAAATGAAGCTCACCTGTTTAATTCCCCATGTCTGCGCATCCATGCAACACAGCTGCTTCTGATTACAAAAGACTCCGTTTTTATTTCCATTCAAGATAACATTCAGACAGTGTATTACTCGGTTTCAACTTAATCATCACGCTAAAATATGTTTCTGAAAACATTATAGGGTAGAAATAAGCCACATAACAGTAAACTGGTTGTGCTGGGCGACCGTCTGATTTGTAAACAAACACATACCACGCTGTAGCGCATAGCATAGCTACCGTCCCTAGCTACCGTCCCATCGCCTGAAGGGATGCGACACTCTGATTGGTTCAGAAACTTCAGACCGGTGTTTCATGTGGAAACACCATTTTCATGTTGTTCACCATTTCCGTTTCACTGCGCCTTTAAGTGATTAAAGCGGGTCATGTTTGCATGTTTAGAATTGTAACGGCTCGGTCACGGTGGCACAGTAGTAGTGCTGTCGCCTCACAGCTAGAAGGTCCTGGGTTCGATTCCCCCTGAAGACGCTGTGGGTGCTGGGGGCGTGTTCCCTCCTCCGCGTCATCAGTGCCCATACCCGAGGCGGGGTTGGCGAAAGGGCTTTTCTGTGTGGAGTTTGCATGTTCTCCCTGTGTCCATTTTTTTGTTGTAATCCTGGTCTCTAAACTACCTCCCCCTGGCCAGCCTGATGGAGGGGAAAGGAACTTGTCAGAATAACGTGTTCCTTCCAAGTGCCAAAGGATTTTGGCTGTATACTATTAAAGCATTCTGAGTAATAAACTAGCTCAGGACCTTTGCATACAAAGACCTTTATACGCAATTTTGAAATGTTTTGAGGACTGAGTCAAATATTTGTGTAAGAAATGTCACATGCTCTTGTAGTTGTGTCATACTGTAGCTTTACACAATCTTTAACTATGTTAAACACTAATTTACCCACAATCAGTTAAATATTTTTAATTATTCCAGTACATTCTTTTCCACTTAACTCATTAACTTACCGGTACATTTGTATCTCTTCTTTTTGTTTAACCACAAGACATTATCGCTGCCTGTGGTCGTGATAGTTCATGGTAGTCAAGACAACAATGCCACCGCAACGGTCTTGTGGGACAATGCTTTTGCAGAACCGGTGAGTCATTGATGCCTGGAAAGGCACTTTGCATGAAGCATTTTCATATCTCATCATGTCGGACAATGACATTCAAAATTGGATTTTGTATACGGTACTACAGTAACAGTATATGAGATCTTGCATAAGCATGGCTTGGTTTTTCCCTGGAAAATATATTGAAAATAGTAGTTTAGGAAAGTTTATGGAAATCAGGCTACAACAACAAAGATTATTCATCATTTCGAGTCGACCGCGGTCGAGATCATGGATTTCACAATGCCACGCATTGTGAAATAAAGATTATTAATCTGAATCCAAAGGTAGAAAAATAGCCTTGTAATTTGACTGCACACGTTACCACTGCAGATGTTGCTCAACCTCTTTTGTGGTTCTCAGTGGCACCTCTGGAAGAGGTTTTTTCTTTTGGAAATTAAGTTATGCATCCAGTCTGTCCCTCTCAGGGCAGGGTGCCATTCATGGTACCAGACAAAGTACTGTGGCCCCAGCTGTGCGAGGCCCTCGATATGAAGTACAAGGCCGAGATGCACAGTGGCCGTGGCCTGTCGGAGGACAACCTGGTCTTCCTGGCTCAGAAGGCCTTCAACAGCACCAGCAACAACCATGAAGACTACAACACCATGACCATGTCCTGGGCACAGTTCAACAGGGTGAGAGCAAATTAAGGAATATCAACCAAACGTCATGCCGAGGTCATTTGTGTCATCTAAAATGGTGTATTAGTGGTTATAATATCATTATAATACTTAATCAGGCACACCTGATTGAACCTTTATGTATAAAATAATATTTTTTGTAAACCTGTAATGTGACAATAAATCAGATTCTGATGCTGAAAATGTTACTCAACAAGATTAGAAAGATAAGAATTAAAGCCTGTGCGTCCATGCACAGGCTTGAAAAAGACAAAACCAGAAAACCGTCTTGTTTTATTGCCCCCATCTTTCATAAGCTAGACTGGGCAAGATCTTAATTGACTGCCTGTGCCCAAGTGGCCCAATAAGCGCTACGCTTCCGTCTTCCGTCTTAGTCAGAAATGCCATTAAACAGACTTTAAAGCTGAATTTTTGCGTGTGCTTGTTTGTGCAGGAAAGTTTGCCTGGACGCAGCTTCACTTTCTGGCAGTGGTTTGATGGAGTGGTGGAGTTGATGAAGAAACATCTCAAACCACACTGGAATGATGGGTAATGAGTGCAAAAGTCATACTTCTGATTATTTGAACTAACTATATATTAAATAACATTACCTTTTCATATTTAAGGACAAGCTACAGTATAGTATTGTGTGTGCGAATGTATGTATTTGAATGGCAGTAACTCAGGAGGCATCCAGCGGCGGTCGGGGAACAATAAATAAATAGACCAGGCATCCCCCAGTAGTGCACTATGACTGACTTCCCCATAGTTATTAAAGTCCCTTAACCCCCAATGAGCAAGTTGGGGGGCCTTGTATAGTTTCCTTCGCTATCGGTGGGTGAATGTAATGCACATTTTAAAGTGCTAAGCACTTTACAAATACACCATACAGTAAATGTGTATAGGTGCTGTATATGTATATTATGTATTTTTTGGGGGGTGGGGGGATTTTAGCCTTTATTGATAGTGGAGACAGACCAGAAACGAGGGGAGAGAGACATGACATACAGCAAAGTTTGTCGCGCACTCAGATCAGCCAACGCAGGGAAGCTGGAAGTACCCTCACTAAATACGCCGGGACAACGCTCCACACGTCCCAAACTCTTCTCCCTTCTGGCTCCAAAACTGTGGAATGCACTTCCCATTGCAGTCAGAACTGCAGCATCACTCCCAATCTTCCGCCGTAGTCTGAAAACCCACCTTTTCAGACTCCATCATGGCCCATAGCACTTACCCCACCCCCTTAGATAGCATTTCTGTAGACTTAGATAGCATTTGATACAGACTTATAGCATGTTATGTAGACAGCATAAGTGCATTGTATGTAGTCATAGCACGTCATAGTACATATGTATAGCATAGTAGTATAGATGTATAGTTTCATGATATAGATATTCCACTGTTACTTTCTTAGCTTACGCATGTTTCATGATAAATGTTTTTATGTGATGTATTCCCATGCTTTTTTTGTTCTTGCTTAATGTAAATCGCTCTGGATTAAGAGTGTCTGCTAAATGCCTAAATTGTAAATTGAAACAGGATTCGAACCCGCAATGCGCTGTCATCCTTCATTAGGAGCCTAGGTGCCCGGACCACTAGGCCGGCCCGGACCAATTATGTATTCTTAATTGTAGCCCTATTTAGCATGCCAATTGGAGTTTTGGCTTTTAAGCGCTTAATCCTGGCAGTGTTATGGCTATAAGCTACATTGGAGGGAAACGGAAACGGTGCACAATTAAAATGTGGTGGTGTGTGTTGTTTTCAGGGCCATCCTGGGCTTTGTAAACAAGCAGCAGGCCCAGGACATGCTAATGTCCAAACCCAATGGCACCTTCCTACTCCGTTTCAGTGATTCTGAGATAGGTGGCATCACCATCGCCTGGGTTGCTGAGAACCCCAACAAAGCAGGTAACCCAGTGCAGGAATTTACATTTTGTCACTGCCCATAATACGGATGCTAGGTTGAAAGTGTATCTGTGTTATATAAATATTTATCTAACAAGAGCTTGTATTAAATGCATTTGAGAGTGAGTTTATTATTTTCTTCCTGAAAACTTTAGCTGAACTGTAAACCATCATGTAACCCAGATCTCTGTGCTATTATAGTACCACACACCCTCTGCTGGCAGTAAGGAGAACTTAAATGTACATTTGGGTGCTCAAGAGTGCCATTAATTCCATTATTAACTTGCTTTAATTTTTAATCCTCACCCCCCCCAACAATACAATTTGCATCTGATGGACCACACCGGCATGTCATTGTCTAATATTCACAGCTTTGGTCATAAATTGTACGATGTTTTACTGCTGCTTGTTTTAATTTACGTTATTGAACCTAACTGAATAATTGTATTGAAAGCGATCATTGTTGTCTGCTGCTAGGTGAGAGGCTGGTCTGGAACCTGTTGCCATACACGACCAAAGACTTTTCCATCCGCTCCCTAGCCGACCGCATCAGTGACCTCAACCACCTGATCTTCCTTTACCCAGACCGGCCCAAGGATGAGGTGTTCTCCAAGTATTACACCCCACCACTCTGTATGTGGCTCTCAATCCCAACTCCACATTTATGGATGATTGACATATTTCTCCTATTTTATAAACCCACATTTATAATATACAAATGCTACTGCAGTGAACTGCACACAGACTCTACAAATTATATTGTAGTGTTTTAACACAGTTTTTGATGGCTCAACTGTGTCATATGTGTAGCACTTTCATTTAAAGTTAGAAAACCACCAAAGGTATAGCTATGTAGTTTGTACTTGATTGCAGAAATATGCCAATCTGTTACTCTGGTACTGTCCTGTCCAAATGCTAGTAATGCAAAAGAAAATATGTTTCGTATGTATTTATATTTTTGTTTTTTCTCACAGCAAAAGCAGTGGACGGCTATGTAAAACCACAGATCAAGCAAGTTGTGCCAGAGTAAGTTATTTTTTATAGCAGCCCTATAGCATATAACTAAACAAACACACAACCAAAACCATTTTGACAGTCCGGCATGTACAGTAAAGACTACATATGACAGGATGGAATGGTATTTGAATCCCATGTTGTAACTGTATATCCAAGCTTCACCTACACCCAAAAGAGATGGATTGCAGTTATCCAGCCATGTCCTGAATATTCAATATATTATTGCATTGTTATTTTAGGAAAATACCTTTTGGAGTGTAAACCCAACATTTGTTAGACTAGAGGAAGTATTGAATGAGAATTTGAATATAGACACTAACATGCTTTTTGGGGGGAAAATATGTCCACATTTAACTGAAGTGGTACCCTTTCCATACAAATTAAATTAATGTGTTTACATTCTTTGGGAATTGGATGGCAGTGTAAATGTGTATAAATCAGTTAACTTCAATTTCCACATATAGTTGATACTTGTCTGTCTCTGTACAAAATGGTTGTCATTATTCAGTACATTTTTGGCCCCCAAATTAATGTTTTTGGCCACAGACCCCCATTTGAAAATGTTAGTACCAGGGACACCCATACAAGACGTTTTTGTGTTCCATAGATTCACCAACCCTGAGCCTGCTGGGAACCTGACATACATGGACCAGGCTGCCTCTCCCTCTGTGGGCCACCCCAACAGCTTTACCCAGATTTACCCGCCCATGTCAGTACATGCACCCTTTTATTCACTCATTTGTCCCATGAATATGTCAAATGTCAGTTTCATTTTAAAGTTTTCATTTCTTTGCCTATTGGCTAATTACCTGTCAGTGGGGAGTGTTGGCTGATGAATGAATATCGACATCCTAATACATCCTGATACTGGGGGGTCAAATTATGGCAATTCCTGCTGTCAAAATATGACCCCAGTCAAAAAACACTTATAGACACGCAATAGACACTCATGTTTAATTGTGGGTTTGAGCTCACATGCCCTTTTGATGTAAATCAAAAGGGGGGGTAACTACCTGTCAGTGGGGAGTGTTGGCTGGGAGGAGGAGTAGGACTAAGGCCCTATATGTCCTCTCTGGGTGGGGGGGGGGTAACTACCTGTCAGTGGGGAGTGTTGGCTGATGAATGGATATCAACATCCTAATACTGCCGGTTTTGTCCTCGCCCTCACATCACCGAGGAAGGCGAAATGGCATTTGGAAACCTTCATCCTCCATGAGGAGACATTGGTGAAGGTTCCCGACGTAAGTACTGTGAGGTTTCATGTAGTGTATTCAACACATGTATGTGAGTACGCGATAACCTACCGTTAGGTAATATACGCACGGAGTAAAGAGTACACGTATGCGTCAGACCACTGAAACGGAGGAAGGCCGCGTGTCAGGTAGATCCATAAGCCTATCGTAGCTTATTGGATACAAGTGAAACCGTACCGTAATCTAACGGGGCGCCACCTGACAAGCCTAGCGGCACGAAGCAACAGGTTATACATGCCTACGTGCTCGCCTACAAACCCTTGACTTAACGGAGCGATGGCACAAGACGCATATGCCCCTTAACCAGAGCGTTAGGGTTGGGGCTAACTAACTCCGGGGCGAACGAGAGACCGGGTAGTTACGAGACGGCGGCTACTCCTCCTCCTCCTCCTCCTCTCGGTCCGTAGGAGGACGCGGCTGTCAAAATATGACACACCCCCCCCCCCCCCCCCCCTTCCCCACTCAGTCAAAAAACACTTTGTTTGAAATAGACACTCTTTCCAAGGTGTGATTTGGGGTCCTAAGGATGCCTATAATGACATGACACAAAAATAGTGAGGCCAGACTGAAAGGTGTTAAATATTGGTAAATGGAAAATGTCTTTGCAATGTTTATATTGTATTATTTATTTATTATAATTATTATTATTATTTATTTGTATTGTTATTGTTTTTCTTTTTCTTTTTTTCGATTGTGTCCATGGACACTACAGCAAAAGAGGAAAACAAACACATGAAAAAGAAAAGACTAGCACATAACATACAGTACATACGAACTTAATTTGACCTCTAAAGCTATGTAATTATCTCCATAATAAATATAGTTTTTAATTTACATTTGAATATTGCCAACTGTACAGTGAGGTACGACTTAACAAACAGCAAATATTAAATCTCAAAAGCTTCCATTTCCATTTTAATATGGCCAGTAGAACGTCTACTCGAGTATGTGAAAATTAAAATCATAGCAGCCAGATGAGGGAGTGCCGTCACAGAGCACGCCATCTGAGTGGTCATCTCAGTGGTTCTCAGACATTTTCATGTCAAGGACCCCCATAAGTTGATTGACCCCCATCTGAAAATATTTTGTGCCAGGGATCCCCATAAAAGATTTGTGGCGTTTGTGTGCAGGTAGTTCAGTTTGTAGAGCACACGCCTTTGGGCCACATGTTCCTGGGTTCGACTCAGTGCATGAGTTGCGTACTAGCACGGCTTGGGTAACTTAAGTTGTGTTCCAAGTACTGGGAGAGGATGCACTAGTATATGTTGCACTAATGCACTCCACCTCAGCAATCCATCTCCCAGGGGTATAGTGCATTGAAAAGGGAATAGACATCCTTGTTGTCCGATACCAACAATCAGCCATTCTGACCAACTTACTAACTTATTGTGTTGTACTTAAAATGTTAAATTGTCTGGTGAAAGTAGATGGTAACAGCTGATGCTCTTAAAGAGAGAGAGACAGGCAGACTGGCTGCTCTGTAAGTACAAAGGCAGTGACGGTTATTATTGTCATCAATATCGGTGAAAATATTCTTGATTATTTTTAGACCAATTCGATAACGACCCACCCAGCAAATAGTAGGACAGCATAGCTGGTGAAAATGATGTTTGCAAAATGTCTTTGTTGTATGTGGATCAAGCAGGTAATTCTATTGGTTTGTGCTCTCCTGTCAGGAGTGACACCATGTTGGATGCAGATGGTGATTTTGATCTGGATGACACAATGGATGTGGCACGCCATGTGGAGGAACTCTTACGGCGGCCCATGGCCAACCAGTGGAGCGGTCAGCAGTCATGAACCTTAACCCCTCACCACAACAGTAACTCGATGCCCTCAGGACCGCAATGGTAACAGGAAATTACCAGATTATTATTATTATTATGTCAGAAAATGTTGCAAAATGCATTTTACCCGTTTTTTGTAGCAGTCAACTGGATTGGTTGAACAAAACATAACATGCAACTTGGTAGAGTATACCAACTTTTAACAGTCAGTCAGAAGGGAAGAACATTTGGCTGTTCCAGTAAGACAAGTCATCAGTTTGCGCAGGGAAAGATCTGCTCAACAACTTAAAGCCTATATACTTAACTGACCAGGGGTCTAGACTAGCGCCCTTTCTGAAACCAGCTCCTCGCCACTCGCCCTACACACTTGCCCTCGATATGCGCGTTCACGCAAGGCTGCGCCATATTAAGTGTCGTCCGAAACCAAGCAGTCTTGAGTGGAAGTGGCTTATAGCCCTCAAGAGTGAGTCTGTGCCGATCTAGACTCGATTGCCTTGTGCAGCCCTGCTCTCTGTCCGCATGGAAACCGCGACCTACAAATGTAAGTACCACCACAAATAAATGATAAATACACTCCTCCTAAACAATCTTCATCTGATGCAGAATAGACAACGCTCTAACTGATGTTCACAAGGGCTCTTTATTTACCCCACCATGAAAAAACTATAAATGAAACCACACAAACAAAACAACTTTGAACACAATGATTTATAAACACCATGGATGTATATGACATGTCATTTTTGACAGTCTTTCCTTTTTCCATATTAATGAAATCCACATGTCACACAAACATACATGATGCAATGCAATATAACTGTACAAACAAAATAACAGGTAACGCAATTGCATGATGGTAACCATGGCAACGAATGGTGTCTGTTTCTGCACATGGTGGGCAAGTGTATTTCCAAACAGTTTTTTATACCCAGCACCCTAATCAAGGGAACTTGATTCAGCTGGAGAGAACTTCAAGTCAAGGGACTGGTTTCAGAAAGGGCCTTTGTCTGCTTCTTTTTCCCTATGCTTCAAATCTCTTTGCTGAAAATAGCCCATTTGCTAAATCTCAAGCTTGTAGATGAGAATATGGATGGAAGTGGTTAAAGATCCATTCAAAAAATGAAAAAAAAAAAGCTCCTCTACAATTCAACATGTTGCAATTACATGCCCAAAGTAGGAAAGCCTGAAATAAACATTAAAAAAAGAAGATATATCAAAACAAAAGGCCATGTTTTTTCTTAAACCTTTTGTATTTGTATATATATTATTTTAATGTTTATTTTAGTTGAAAGTGAAATATCCCTTTAACTGTGCACCTCACAGGACATGTATTAGTTACTATATACATGCATTCTTCAATTTCCCCCTCAATATATTTAAAACTGAACTATGACATGACTGACTGTACTAGCTTGTCTCCATACACAGCAATTATGAGTTGAAATGTAGCCCTAATGGAATGTAATAGATCCAATATTTTAATTTGTAAAAGTACTGAAAATGCTATTGGGATTTTGTTACTGTGATATTTTTTATGTCTTTGTGAAATGTATACATATTATTGCCAATATTAAGGCCATATTCTTGATACTAATGCTGTCTGGAACCAGCATTAATGTACTTGGAATAGTTTGCCTACGGTGCTTTGTGTTGGTCTGGGGTGAGATTTTGGCAACATAACAGTGTACTGTATACATTTTCACACTTTTTTGACCAACATTCTTTTACAGAAGAAATGGTTTTGTCCCTTTGTTGGGGAGAGGGTGGGATTGGCAGTAATCATGAAGCATCCTTGCACTTTTTATGTTGTCAAAATGGAACCGTAAATGTGAAAACTCTACAACCTTTGTCCTTTGGCCTTACAAACTAGGCTTACTCTATCTGAACATGCCTTGTGCGCAAATGCTTATACCTCATATCAGCTTTTCTAATACTTCTTTCAAGATTAGCAATATTTACTTTTACCTAGCCTGACAGTACTGTAGGTCACAGATTTGTGCTTATTGTTTGATTAGGAATAACTGGTGAACTGCTATTACAGCTTACTACTACCACACACTAGGGCTGGGGCAGTATGGATTTTTGTTATAAAACAAATAATCACCGTTATGATCTCGACATTGCGGTTATTTCACCCAGCCCTAACACACTAGCCTGGCTAATAAGCCAGACAAGAATCCGACAGTGTGATATGAGTCTTGCTTATTAGCCAGGCTACTAACACACACAAAATCATAATTGTGCCTTATGAGAGCAAGGAATGTCAAAGGGCAGTGACATTTTCCATAGTACCGCACTACTCAGCTGAACAATGCCTATTACCTTTAGCAATGACAATTATGATTTTCATAGTGATTGTTTCTTCAGTCACTCTGTGTAATGGATAACTATGATACTGGCAATCTCAGGAAAACATTGTGAAAGGTATCCATAGTTAATTTAGGATTAGACCAAATAAAACGATACATTGGGATTAAATTGTACATAATACTTTTAAAATGTGCAACTTCAGTTCTCACAGTATTTTGCTTTCTGCGTTGTGTTGAAGAGCTTGTCAATGCATGTTGCAGGAAATGTTTCATGTATAACTGGCAAAAGTGAACAAGTTATTTTTGCTTGAACCAGCATTTATTTGATATTGTTTGTTGATTTGGCAATATTATGCTCATAGTGTTTGAATCAAGTCAGTACTTAAATACTGTACAAAGTGTATTTTATCTGTAATTCAACTAGCTTAATATGATGTAAGCACACGAGTACACGGTGCAAACTGTCCTTGTTGGAAAGTAATCATGTTTACTTGCATTTTATGATGGGAATGTTGAAAAGGGAATTAAAGTTTTTTTTTAATATAAATCTGACTGAAAAAATACATTCTTATTCCTGTCAATTATTACACAATATAATGTTATGGCTGGGACAACTGCATGAATTTTGCTTTTGAATAAGACATGAAATGCAGTGTTTGTGTTTATGTATTTATGATAGGCCTACTTGCTTGAATGTGTTAAGATATATTAGGCCATATTAGTAGCCTAATATGGGGGGGAAAAACAATGGCAAAGTTTATTTTTATTTATTTATTTTTGTTACATCCCTAAGCTTGTCTTTGCAACAATCTCCCTTTCATGAGACATTTTCACAGTGGACGCACATGGACTACTCTGACAACGGAAGAAACAAAATGCCAGGTCCATTCCAAGAGCTTCCTTGATGACTTGAGTCTACACTGGAGAAACCGAGAGAAGGTAGGAATCACATTTGACAAATTTGAAAAAGATTGAAGACATTGTGAAAATGTCAGCCCATATGCCCACTACACCTGGTTAGATTGACACGAAAAGTAGTGTTTTGTAATAGTTTATTTAACCCATTTAGGCCTGACCTCGAAATTAAAAAGAAAATCTAAAAGTGGCTGTGAAGCATACTTAGTTACGTGCCAGTATCACACACATGGCAGATCTACAAACTCACAATGCATCATTCATAATTGGACATGGATTCCATTGGAAAATGCTCTGGCACAACATTTCATCTATGGCTCTGCATGTGACAATGTAGAGCTGGCTTGAAACTGAAGCTACTACCACATTCTTGGCACTGGTATGGTTTTTCACGTGTATGTTTCCTCATATGTACTACAAGATTGCCCTTCTGGGCAAATGTTTTTTGACATTCTTGGCACTGATACGGCCTCTCTCCTGTATGTGTCCTTGTATGAGTAACAAGGTCAGACTTCTGACAAAAGTTCCGTCCACAAAACTGGCACCGATATGGTTTGTCCCCTGTGTGGATTTTTATATGTCTGATTAAAGTCTTTGTCAAGGAAAAGCATTTGCTGCAGTGAGGACACTTGTAGGGTTTCTGTGTATTGCAGACTTCAAAAGTCCGACTTCTACTTGGCAATATTCCTTTCATGTGGAGATGCTTCAAATTGGAAAACAGTTCTCTACTACTCATCTCTTCCTCACCATCACCTCGTTGACCTGGAGTCACAGAAGAGTCTGGGTTCATTGGAACAATACTTTGATAATTAGTGGTGGTGGGATCTGATACAATGCATTGATTATCAGGGGTGGAATCTGATACAATGCATTGATTATCAGGGGTGGAATCTGATACAATGCATTGATTATCAGGGGTGGGATCTGATACGACACAGAAGCCAATAGGTTCGGTTTTGATTTGATCAGCTGGTTCAATTTTGATTTGTTTGTCTGTAAGGACAGTTGAGATGTCTTTATCTATATTGCCATCTGTTTGGAGTTGGTAAAGGCATAAGGGCTGTAGAGATTCTTGGTTGAATTCACTTTGGGCGTAGGGAGGAACAGTGAGTGGACATGTCTGGAAATCACTTTCAAGGTCTTCAGAGATTTTCTCACCCCCACTGGACGCTGGTTCTTGTAAAGGTTTTTCCATGGGATGGTCAAGTTCAGCTTTTTCAGAGAACCACCGGTCATTATCTCTGCACTGGCGTGATATCTCCCCAGTGTGTTTTCTCATGTGAATAGCCAGATTCCCCTTTTGTGCAAAGCACTTGTGACACTTTTGGCACTTGTATGGTTTCTCACTCATGTGAATCCTGGTATGCACAATGAGGTCAGACTGGTGATAGAAATATCTGTCACAGAACTGGCACTGGTAAGATGATGCTTCAGTATCTGTCAATATCTCTTGATCACTCTTGCCGTTTTCACTCAGGAATGTGTCTGGATTTCTTGCACACAGGGTTTGATGGTCATCATTTTGCTCTGGTCCAGCACTTTGGGGCTGTTGATGCTGCAGACTGGGGTTCCATTTAGCAGCAGGCTGCTGGTGCTCCAATGGGACCTTCACTTCTGTGACAGTGAACACTAAAGGAAAGGAGAAGCCAAGATATTAGTCCGGTTTGCAATGCTTGTGTGGAAGATATTTTGATTTAAAATTGTAATGTTTGCTGGCAGGGATAGTTGAGGTTTTGAGGAAACTGTTCTGATTAGGAACTACTTACAGAGAGCACTTAATGTTATGTTATGATTTTCTTTTAAGATACTAATAGACCACATTGGTCTTATGTCGTTAAAGTAATGTATTTGCACTAACTGCAAAACATGCTAATGACTTGTGTCTCTAAGCAAAACAGTGGTGGCATTCATTTCTAGACTGAATAAAAAGATAGTTTGTAAAAATCTATTGTAAAGGGTGCGGCCAGTTGATTCACAAACCTGTTCTTGGAAACGCTTCTGCATCGACCCGTCTATGGTGACTGTCCGTTACCCATTTAGAATGGGAAACCTCCTCCACATGTTCCGCAATAGTTCTCTCAATGATCCTAAAGATTTCCTCTGCAGCCACTAACAAACGCTCAGTGACCAGTGTTCTCATCAGCTCCATGTTTGACATGGTTAAGCTGATGTCCACAGTTTGAGTCCAGTGTGGCCTGGCAGGCTGGCAGTGGCAATGGATGCAATTATTTCAAATTAGATAAGAGATCTTATCGGCCATGTGTCCCGACCACCCCGACAGGTTCTGAGCTCCACTTCAACCTGTTGCTCCTCTTTCGTCCCAGTCGGTAAGGATCCTCAAGAGTCAAGACAGTCACAGTGTAGACTAGGTATAGTGGATTGTCGTCTCTGAAGAGTAAATTGGGGGCCTGCAAGACAATTTAAACATAAGAGTGTGTTGTGTTATTCTAGATAGGCCTTTATTGATCCTGTGGGGGGGGGGGGGGGGAAGGACCGGTGGTCACCTCACCACCGAAAGTCCAGACTATGAATAGGCCTTAAAACAGCCCTCCCCCTATCCACAAGGAGGAGCAGTGCACCAAAGCATTATGGAAATTGTAGTCCAGGAAGGAAGTGAGCCCAGTGTCGATGACATCAGAGACACTGGGCTCACTGCTAAAATCTAAAATATATAAAACCACATATTACACTGAAGACCCCCAGGAGGTGTTCTAAATCTTCTAAACGTCATTAACATATTTGCAAAACGGGTGAAGTGTCCCTTTAAACAGTTATCAAATGGGTTTATCAGTTCGGTTTCATGTTGAATAAAACGAAAATGAATTAAATCTATATCGACGGTGTCGCGCATCAAAAACAGCAGAGCTTGTACATCTGCCCCGATCAGCGGAGTGACATGATCTGCAGCCTGCAGGCTTGACTGAGTATAACTCACCGTGATAATGATCATGAAGATGATGACAGACAAATGCACTCCCCTCGACCCCTCCACTTCGCGATCGTATAGTTGATCAGGTTCAGGTTGCTATAGACAGATGCTAACACTCGTGAGCCTTTTAATGGTTTGACAACCGTACGCTACTAAAGATGCCACCGGACAGCCACGTCAGGAGATGTGATAAATTACACTTGAATAAAACCAGGTTAAACGGAGAGTGTGCGACTTTTGTAGTCCGGAAGCATACGTCTGAAAATCAAATCGACGACTGTAAATCGATAGCGTCCATGGTCCAAAGCATCAAAGGGTTTTTTGATTGACGGCTTGATCACGTACAGCTCCGTGATGCAGTTTTTACCTCGTCGCTTGGATCAGCAACACAGAGAGCTGATAATCAGCACCCTCCACCCTTACATATAACTCTATGATCGGCACGGATTAGTCGACATCTTCTTGGGTTCTTCTGTTTGTTGTTTACAAAGCCTGGTGACGCGAGGTTAGTATTACCGCGGTTCAGGTTGGCTTTCAACATGGTAGAATACCGCCCCCTTCTGCTCCGGAGCATGGATCTGGATCCAGAATTCGCTCACCACAAATGATCACCAAGAGTTTTGGTTTGGTTTTCAATTTCAAATCAATTAATATATTAAGAATAAATTAAACTTGAGTCTACCTTATCTGCTACAAGAAGACCATCGCATTTTAAGGAATAAAAGCTAAAGCAGTGGTTCTCAAACTGGGGTAGCCTACAACTAAATTAGTTGTGGCATCAAAATAGTCTACTTTTAACCTATACATACTGTACATCAGCTAGGCCTACTTGGAAATCTTGAACATTGGAATACTTTAGAATATTTCTGAAACACAAATATTGTATGGGGATCACATTCCCTAGCACAAAATCTTTTCAGATGGAGGTCAAATTGGCTACATAGGCTATTATATTAATTCGGGGGTCCTTGACATGATAATCGCAATCACTGCGTTTAATCTGGAACAGATCATTGATCATCATTGTTCATTATTTCAGGGTCTTTCTCTTGGGATCCAGTTCCCTGGGGTTACCACCGGGGTTGATACGTGCAACTATAGGAAAAACACACAACATTGCCCTTCCCACACACTCCCTTTATATCACACTCGTGACCACATCATTGGACCAAATCCAATGGACTTGATGACAGTTTTATCTACGGTGATTTACTCAAACACAAGAACACAACGCACAGCTGTTCTGCTCTGTACGGCTAGAGAGTTCAACATAAACTTGACACAGGCCTCTTCTACACACACACACACACACACACACACACACACACACACACACACACACACACACACACACACACACACACACACACACACACACACTGTCTTCCTGTGCAGTACACAAGACAGAACCTGAGCATAGTGCATTATATTAAGAATTTACATCAGGACATATCCATAAATTCAGGTACAGTATATAAAAACCCTATCCACCACTTCACTCATCATTCCAGCTGCAGAGAGGATACATAGGGCCTCCCTAGGTTTAAAAGAAAAAAGATGGTGCAATAATTAATTTGTGCATATATTTCCTAAAGAAACACCCCATTAGCTGTGTTTAATCATCCGTTTTAACGTGAATTTCTGCATCTTCTGCAATTTCTCCAACCACATTCTTGTTTCATCTTTGGTTACTTCTCCTTTCCTCTTTTAATATTTAAACCGATTACAATGATTGTGTATATTTGATATACTGTGCTCAGAGTGCTGTATATCATATGAGAAAATTCCTGTTGCATCACAACACGTTGCGATGCAACGTGTTGTGACTCTGAGCTTGTAGATTATTATTATTAATTGTCTGGGAGACATCAAATTTCTCTTTTGGATCTCAAGCTAAAAAGTTTGGGAAGCACTGATAAAGCTGGACTCATCTAAAACATGTATGGTTAAATGTTCCATTAATTATAATTTCTTGATTATTTATGTGTGAGCAGTGTTCTACACCAGAGGGCGCCGTTTACCCATCATATTTGCTCAAAGGTAAGACACCACATTTTACACACCTTATCTCACATACTTTGCAATGTTCAAATCAACAGTTGTTTATTTTTTCAAAACTTTGATATTTGTCAAGAAAGTTCAGATGCAGGCTAGAATTAATCTCTATGCAATTAATGTGCAAAACGGTGTGCAGAATTGTACTGTAAAATCTTGTTAATGTAACTCTGGAAAGTAAACAAATGTACTTTTGTACACTCTCAGAGTTAAATGAACAGTCAGAGTTTTACAGTGTACTATTAATTTGTGCAGTGTACTATTTGTGATGAATCTAAGTGCTTTGTGATGTAGGGAACATTGGGCCACTGTGGCCTGCCTGGCCTGCCCATTCCTGTTGTTCTGGGGTGGGAGTTTCCAGCTATACAGCTCAGGGGAAGCACAGGATGTCCTTTTCCTGGTGTGTGTGTGTGTGTGTGTGTGTGTGTGTGTGTGTGTGTGTGTGTGTGTGTGTGTGTGTGTGTGTGTGTGTGTGTGTGTGTGTGTGTGTGTGTGTGTGTGTGTGTGTGTGTGTGTGTGTGTGTGTGTGTGTGTGTGTGTGTGTGTGTGTGTGTGTGTGTGTGTGTGTGTGTGTGTGTGTGTGTGTGTGTGTGTGTGCTTCCATGTCAACATTTAATAATGGTTTGCCCACCGTCTTCCCAAAATATTGTTTTTGACTATATATATTCTTTTGATTTCCTGTCTACATTCATCACACAGCTTATCCAAATCCCTAAATCCACATCCCTGTGTTCAATCCATAGGAAAAAGGAAAAAAACAGGCCAATCCTCATAACACTTTTCAAGTGTTGGACCCAATCTACAGCACCAGCGCTGGCAACAAAGATTCCCAGTTTATCAGTGGTTGTTGTGAATGGAGATCCACCGATCCTATAGGCTGGTGCTATGAAGGAATGAGCACGACAGCTGCTAGGGAATCCTACTACACCGCTAAGGTCACATGGTCTGCCCGTCAACCCTTAATACTGTGTACAGCAAGAGGGAGAGGGAGGGAGGGAGGGAGAAGAGCGAGGGGGAGGGGAAGAGGGGCGAGGAATGGTAGCGTCCGAGTGGAGATAGAGGGAAAAAGGGAGGGAGCCGTGAGCGAGGGGAGGAGGAGGGACACAGAGTGGTGTGTGAGCCCAGCTTACAGTGAGTCAGAGAGTGAAGCAGGGAAGGAGCAGGAACGTGGAGAACAGGGGGCTACGCTCTCTCCTTTGTCAGAAGAGGCAGGGGATTACAGCCTGTTTGTGGGCTGTTAAAGAGACACAGAGAGAGAGAAGGGGTGGGAGAATAGGTATCCTCCATATCAATAACGACGCCCATCACAGGGTGACAGCGGTGTCACAGGAGGAGCGAGAAGGAGCTGGGCGGGGGAAGAGGCGGTGGAGGTGTTCATGGGGAAACTAAGGAGGGCGATGTGCATTCGAGTGCGTGGCTTTGTGGCACCCTGGTGATATCCAGGAGTGTGTGTGTGTGTGTGTGTGTGAGTGAATGAATCCTCACCCCAGCAATATAAAAGTCATGTCACGGAGTGGGAGCCAGTCGGAGTCCTGCTGAACATCATGGCTCAGGTGAGCGCGCACACACACACACACACACACACACACACACACACACACACACACACTTGAATGACAAAAGCAGGGGAGAAGAGGGATAATTAGGGTGCAGTAGTGTCACAGACTTTCCAACCAAAACACTTCATACCTGTCTCTCTTGTCTGTCTGTCTCTCTCTGTCACACAGGCCATTAGGCCATGCAGTATGTATGTAAAAATATGTGTGTTCACATGTGGGTGTGACTGAAGTTGTGTTTTCAGTTAACTTATTAGTTGTGCGCTCTAGGGGTGGGACGGCTACATGCTTTGGAGAAATGATCTGGAATCAAGAGCGGAGTATTTTTGGCATGTCTCTGTGTGGAAGAAGGAGGCATGCTGTATATTTTTAGCCAATCTGCTCAAGTGAGAGTATATTCTTGGTGTGTGTGTGTGTGTGTGTGTGTGTGTGTGTGTGTGTGTGTGTGTGTGTGTGTGTGTGTGTGTGTGTGTGTGCTCGCGCACGTGTGTGTGTGAACTATGAGAAGAGTCAGTGATCTTTGCATAGTGGCTTACCCACAGGGTAAGCCAACTTAAAATACCCATTGTCAATTAATCCATTTGTAAATCAGCGTGTACAAATGGACCCATAGAGGTCCATTTGGTTGCATTTGTACACACTCTAAGTGAAATTGACACTGATGATTCTACTGTGTATGCAAGATAAGGGACACTTGTCTTTTCCTGTATGAGAGGAATGGGACAGACAATGAGAGTGAAACAGCACTGTGTAGTGCTTGTAGAGAGTCGCGGTATACAGACTACAGACAGAATGGTGTTGTGAGAGATAGAGCCTGCTTTGACCGAGGGAACAAGAGGGAGCGAGCGGACGGGACCGTAACAGTGTATTCTGCCAAATATAATGGAGAAACCGTGTACCCGGTCCAAGTGTGAAAGGTACATTGTGTGTGTGTGTGTGTGTGTGTGTGCAACTTCAGGATATCCTGCTCTGGGCTACACTTTTGACAGCCAAATGCATTTTCTGGAACTAATGTTTATGAGAGCGAGTTCAGATTACTTTCATTGTAGTATTGCTTTTTGAGTTCATGTCTGACTTCCAGAGGGTCAAATCTATCAACATAAAAGTTATGTCCACATTCACCCAAAGTACTCTACAGTAGGCAACTAAAACAGACATATATTCCTGAAATGCAGTGTGGTGAATAAATGATCAGTGTGTGAATGTGAGTAAACTGTGATCATTACATTGAAAATGAGCACGGATGTTCAGAGTTCCGTTTTGTACACTCTTGGAGTTAAATGAATACTAAAGATTGTACAGGGTAGTCAACTAATACAGTATACGTGTTACAAGACCTCAGGGTCTCTTGCATGTCTTCCCCATTCATGTGTGTGTGTGTGTGTGTGTGTGTGTGTGTGTGCGTGTGCGTGAGCGTGCGTGCAGCGCTCGCATCAGAGAGCTTATCCAGCTGAGTCTGGGAGTAGCTCTTACAAAAAGGACCCAAAGAGTAAAGAAAGACGACAAGAGTGGAGTTTGGATAATGAGCCTTTGTGTGTGTCTGTGCGTGCGTATACAAATGTTTCGTTATTAGTGACGAATTGTTGGAGTTCTATATTTATTATTTAAGAAGTGTGGTCCTATTGTGGTTGTGACTGTGAGGACAACCTGGTCCTCGCACACAAAAGTGACTTGTTTATTAAAATAGTTGATGTACAAGTCAAGCTCACAACTCATCAGATTGCAACACATTGTGAATTCATGTGAGCTTGTAGATAAGCTATTTTTCTTGTGCAATACCATCACATGGCTATTGTGATTAGAGTGTCCGCTATGAGATTGGGATGAATTGGTGGTTCAGTCCCCAGCCGAGTTGCACAAAAGACTAGAAATGGTACCCAATGCTTACCTGCATCAAGGGTTGGATTGGGGGTAGGTCCTTGCAATAGAATATAATTACAATGTTTTGGGCCGATCAAATAATTAGTAAGAAGAAAAACAAAACAAATAGTGTTGTATCCTGCCTTTATTTTCTTCTTTCAAATTATTTGATCGGCACAAAATATTGTGTTTGTTGTCATGATTTGTCACGGTCCCAGTTGGCTTTGTCCGCGGCGTAACCGTCTTTATATAAATACTTTTTGAAAAGCCTATGGAGAATCATTTCCTGGGCCACTCGTCGTTCTGAAAGGGGGTGGGACTGCGACGCTCTATATACTAGTGTCATATACATCAAAATTAGGAAACAGGTGATAGGCTCCTGACCTATGGGCCCATGGCTAGTATGTACTATGCATGTCTTTTGGTGTGAAAAACCCACATGACCACAGGGAGAACATGAAAACCCCACACAGAAATGACAAGGTTGGCCTGGGCCGTGGCTCAGTGGTCCAGGCACCAGCTGGTAATCCAGTCTGGCAGTGTGCCGCGGGTTCGACTCCCGATCCCGTCGGCCTTTACTGCATGTCACCCCTCATTAAAGAAATGCCAAGATAAATATAAGGTAAAGTTAGAAGGTTGGCCAAGGAAATGTAACTACTATGTGAACTCTACACACAATATCATAGTAATACCTTCAAGGCCTCCCTATTGTGGGCATGTCATAATAGAATATTGAGTGTAAATTGGCAAACATTTGTCAAAGAAAGTTCAAAATGTGTCACACTCACAACGCAATGCATATTGAATGTAAGCTTGTAGATCAGTTCTCGTCTGCAAACAGATTTGGTGTAGAGGGAACAAAGGAAGGGACCTACTGTATGGTCACCTAGTACAGAGCCTTCCTGTACATGTTGTTATGGCATCACAAATTATAATATCCCTCCTGGAGTGAAGGTTCTATGAAGTATCTATCTACTAACTTGAACTCAGAACTTGATCATGTTTGTCATTGAGTGCAAGCTGTGGATAATATGTGTACACAAAGGCCCATATACCGTAGCAGAGACATATGAAGTGCGACACAAAGACATTGCTATAGCTATTCTTACATCCTGACTTGTAATCCACGCCAGCCATTGGACGTAAACGTTATCAGTTCACAACAGAAGAGACGGGAGGGGGAAGGGGGAGGAAAGGAAGAGAGGAGTGGATGGAAGGGAGGCGGGTGGGATGGGGTCACAGGGGAGAAGAAAGAAAGAAATAAAGAGAGTTGAAGAGAGAGATACAGAATTAAAGGAGTAAAAATAGAGAGAGATTGACAGTGGAACAGAGCGTAGAAGACTGATGTAGACTGGACTTTGATGAAGATGAGAGAGCTTGTAGAGGATTGCAGTTAAGAGGACGGAGCCTAGAAGACAGGAATAAAGAGGAGCGTTTGTGTAGAGGACTGCAATAAAGAGGAGAGTGTGTGGTGTGACACTTAATTGGGACAGCATCTCGGGGAAGGAGGGACACAGACGAGAGAGAGCAGACAAAGTGAGAGAACTTGTCAGAACAGAGAAAGGCATGCACATCCAACCAAGCTGAGCTGCCAAACTACTGATGAAATGAGATGATGAAAATAGAAAACAACCCTTTAATAGTGTGATATGTTGAACTGCGCAGCTCTTTTCTTATTAAAGGTTTATTTTTAGATTAGCACCACCCTAAATGTCTTAGTTACTGTGCCCCCTCAACACCACTACTGTGGGTCATGTACTGTAGATCCTCTGACCATGCTTCTATGGTCCCGGGAACCTGCTAGATGGAAGCAAAAGGGTGATTCTGTTTCACAAAACTACGCTTAGATCAAGACACAAAACTTTTATTCTGTTCTTTGCATTATTTTGTATTGGTTGTATTTTATGCAGTTTTAACTTTGGTCAACTCTTACTCTGGTTGACTTTTTTATATATTTGGCCGTTAAATCGTAACACAAGCTACAGTGGATTTCCAGACAGTGCAGTATTCTTAATAATTCGCAATTTAGCTCATGTCCTGAAAGAAGCACAGTGGCCTGGGGGATCGAGCTATTAACTCTTTCAAGAAAACTCTTGTAGTACAGTATGGGCAACTGTATTGTAGACAAATAAAACACTCTAGTCTCAAAGGGAGGATTGCGTCATAATTCAGCGGCTCGTTAAGATGGATATTATTACAGTACAAGGGTGGGCCGAAACCGTCAATGGCTAAACATAGTCTTTGGAGCCCTTTACTGTAGCTGGCCATTAAGTAAGTGTGTGTGTGTGTATGTGTGTGTGTGTGTGTGCGCGTGAGCTTTCATCAGTGACACCCCCCCCCCCTACCGCCGTCGTCACTAATGGAATCTGAATTATGTAATGTATGTAACTTCAGTTATGTTCACTATCCATTTTGACGTCCACCAATAGAAGGGGAGGAAATAGCTCCTGACATATATACATCAACAACACACACACAGTGTTTTGCAGCTGCTTTTCATTGCTCGCCATTGAATTCATACATGTGGACATACTGCACTAAACAATACGCTGAAATCATGGCTGATGATGGAATGAGTGAGGAATGTGGCATTCCGGTGAAAAATGAGACCCACTGCAGGCCATCATGCCTCTCCAGGCATTGTTTCAAATCCATGGAACAATTTGTTTTTCCCGTCTGCCATCGCTGCTTAAATTTGTTGCCCCCCCCCCCCCCCCCCCCCGCAATCCCCTATATTATTATTAAATCATTTAACAAAATACATTTTTTTTGTTTACTCCACTCTATATACAAAGGGGTCAATGATGAAAGAAAGGTGTAAGGAGTTGAACTTGAACCCCAGCATCCATGTTTTGGGGGCAGCGTTAGCCAAAAATAGTACATCCATAAGCTCACAGCGTGTTGTGAGCTTTTTTGGGGGGCTATTTTTGGCTAGATTTGTTTTAGACAGAAAAAAGAGGTCCACGTACAGATACAATTCAGGTCCAGTTTACTACGTCTAGCCTTACAGGGTTTTAAGCAGTTAATACCCAATATGTTGTTTCCTAAATAAACTATTACTACTATATTATTATTAATTTAATTATTATTACCACTACTAATGAATAATAATGACAACACCAATAACAATAATAGTAATACTAATAATGTAGCATGGGATCCAAACTGCTTGCTATGTTCAGTGTTTATATTTTTATTTTATTTATTTTGCTTTTGCAATGTAGCGAATCAGGCTGGATTCCAGGCTACTAATAATGTCCTTCCTGATGCTTGTTTCTTTTAATAAAAACACGTTCAGGCTGCTGGTCCGTCACTCCTGATGTCTTTGTTCCTGCTGCTCTGACATCATCATCAGCCAAGGTGATGGATATTTAAATGATGGTGCACCATCTGTGACCTGATATCTCTCTCTCTCTCTCTCTCTCTCTCTCTCTCTCTCTCTCTCTCTCTCTCTCTCTCTCTCTCTCTCTGACTCTCTCTCTCTCTCTCACACACACACACACACACACACACACACACACACACACACACACACACACACACACACACACACACACACACACACAACAAAATACCCCAGAGGGGTGATGGACCATATGTGAGATTGTGCAATAGACATTGCCTTTGTGTACTTTGATGTTTACGTGGCATACATGTGTGTACAAAGACATGTGTATTCATGTGTGTCTGTGTGTGTGTGCTCACTTTCTGCTCTGGTTCATTCAGCTTTTGCGGGGCTATAAATAGAATGATGAGTTATGTGTGTGTGTGTGTGTGTGTGTGGGGTGGGGTGGGGGGGCTGACCTGATAATGTTTCTTCCTGAGGGCCCTCTTCTGCTGTCCACGAAAGAGAGCATAATGATGTATGTGTGTTCCTTTGCACATATGTGTGTGTTTGTGTGTGACTATAGCCTTGTCTCATCTTGTGTACCCTGAACCACCACCTGAGTTCCACTTAAGTGATCCTAGATATATACTTTCCCTCAGGTTCCATGCTAGACTCCTTTTTCCCCCGCTACACCAAATTGCTTTGCTGAAAATAACTGTTCTACAACCTCAACGCGCCGCATAATGCATTGTATAACCTTGTACTGTAGATCCCAACCCCCATTTACCCTAACAGCCCACCTCATTATTCACCCTACAGTAGCTTAGTAATACAAGGGATTGTTAGCTCACGTCCTAGATCACGTCCTAGATCAGTGAGTGGTTCTCAACCTTTTCTGGATCATTCAGAGCCCGCTTGAATACGGTATCTCGAAAGTGTTTGCGGCCCACCCATCTGATCTGACCACTTAGGTAGTCAGATGGGTGACTACTGAGGGTCCTCCTCAGTAGTCACCTTGAGGATTCGAGTGAAAGTCAACCGATAATCACCAGTAGGTTACTTATCAAGACGATCTTATCGGTCTACTGCACATGCTGGGAGCCTACTGAGAACGACAAGCCTCCTCATACCTTAACCTAAACATAACCTCAAGCGCGGAGCAGCGCGGAGCAGCGCGGTTACTTCCGTGTTTTTCTAATCGCAGCACGTAGGCTCCCAGACCCTCGTGTGCATTTTCAGATCATGTTTATGTTAATGATCAATCAATTGATTGTGTTCGCTTGGATCAATGGAACTCACATACTGTAGTATACTTCAAGATCTATCAGTTTAAAGAAAAATGTAGTTATTGTGACAATTATTTGGGGGCCCACTTTCAATATCCTCACGGCCCACCAGGTCCCTGGACAACAGGTTGACAACCTGTGCTTTTAGTTTTTGCATACGGTCTCGTTGAATTCAAGGACATTATTTAAAAGGTCTCTACACTGTGGGCAGTGGGCACTGAATCTATGCTCATTAATTGGTGCAGGAGGTAATTTTAATGCTGTGCCCTCTTTAGCTTAAAGTGACACTTCACCCTTTTTGCTAAAAAAATATATGTTAATGACGTTTAGAAGATTTAGAACACTTTCCTGGGGGTCTTTGTGTGTAATATGTGGTTTTAGATATTTTAGATTTTAGCAGTGAGCCCAGTGTCTCTGATGGTAAGGTAATTTACTGGGCTCACTTCCTTCCTGGACTACAGTTCCCATAATGCTTTGGTGCACTGCTCCTCTTTGTGGATAGGGGGAGCGCTGTCTTACTGCCTGGGCACACTTTAGATTCCATCCGCGGACAGAAGAAGCTGTGTTTTGCGTCATTTCCGTTTTTTATAGACAGCTGGTGGATGGAAAAGAAGCTTCACCCACGCGGCAGGTTGCCACTGTGGCAAGCTTTTCCGGAAATCTGGCCGACGCGGCAACCTGCCGTGTGGGTGGAGCTTCTTTTCCATCCACCAGCTGTCTAAAAACCAGGAAAAGACGTCGGGAGTCAGCTTCCTTTGGCCTCGCATGGATGTGCCCATACCCTTACTGAAACAACATGTAGTCTAGGAAGTAAGTGAGCTACTGCTACTGCTAAAATATAAAATATCTAAAACCACATATTACACACATAAAGACCCCCAGGAAAGTGTTCTAAATCTTCTAAACGACATTAACATATATTTTTTTGCAAAAAGGGTGAAGTGTCCGTTTAAGGTTCACACAGCCAAATTGTGTGTTTGTTTCGTGGTGTCAATCGTGATGATGGAGAATTTTCTTGTTGCAAGAAACCATCTGTAATAATGAATGGTACCAGTGGACATTTTATGTAGCATGTGTGATAGGACCTAGCACAGGCATGTGTGTGTGTGTGTGTGTGTGTGTGTGTGTGTGTGTGTGTGTGTGTGTGTGTGTGTGTGTGTGTGTGTGTGTCACTGTGTGAGTCACCAGGATCAATGATATGGTCAATGACATTGATATAACATTATGTTGTATAATATAGCAGTGGGTAGGCTACTTGAGGCCAGTCAACTGTCTTCAGACGATATGTACATGTTATTAGGGTTATAAAAGCAATTAAACAGACTTGACTGCTCTTCTGATTATCCAATTGTCAATTACTAATGCAGTGGAAACAGAACGCAAAGATTTGGACTGGATGTAAAGTTCTGGGGGAAGAAAGAAGAGTGTGGGTCAGAAAGAGAAGAAAAGACAAAAGGTACTTTAATATTAGAATTATTCAAAAATACACAAAAGATTAAGTTGCATACAAATTGAAATCCAAACACTAACAGCAACTTTGTATACAGTATTGCTTTGGGATAAAAAAAACTGTCACTCTCAAAATCTATGTCACTCTCTGGCATGAATATTTCACAAAAACGTTAAAGTATTGTAAAAAAAAAACCTCATCATGACAAACGTTGCTTTTTAACCACTTGAACCATAGCATCCCTATTCTAGGCAGAACATTTGCCAGAAATAGCAGATCTACAAGCCCACAATGCATCGCAAAACACGGCGCATTGTGAGCTTGTACAAAGGCACATTTTTGAGTACGAGATTTGGTGTATAGGGGGGTTAAAAAAACGTAGTGCCAACTCAGGTCAGGTTTACTAATTAATAGGGTTTAAGTGGTTACCGTCAGAATCATGTTTTCTTTTTCCGGAGGTAAGTCTGTTTGAAGGTCTTCCGTTTTTTGGAGCTGCAGTAAGAAAGAACCAGGTCATTATTCTAGTCCAGAGATGGGTACTGTGTGTACGATGGTAACTTGGCCCGCCAGTGAGGCTGATACAAACCGAGTGTCCTATAAAGTCGAACATCTCTCAGAGCAGCCACAGAGAAACTGATTGAATCAATGAATCAGTGTGATGAGATGAAGCCCTATCCCTGGAGGAAAGTTAACTGCATGAACGTCCCTATTCTGGGTACATGTCCTCCTTATAGGTGAACATTCGCCGAAAATAGGTGAACATTCTGTGCGAATAGCTGACCTACAAGCTGAAAACGCAATGCAACTTAACTTGTAGATCTGAAGTGACCCTCATCCGACTGGTGTGTGTGTGTGGCGTTTGCGCGTGTGTGTGTGTGTGTGCGCGTGCGCGAGCGAGCGTGCGTGCGTGCATATTTATGTCCAAAACTGTTACCTTTCAAATTAAAAAATAGCCAATCTGCAAGTCACATCGCAACGTGTTTTGAGATTGTAGATTTACTACTTTTGTGTGACACTCTAATATGACGAAGTAGGGCATTAATTTACAAAACAAATACATAAAAAGTTAAAACGATGGAGCTAAGAGGTTTCTGCCCGACAGCAACAATATCATTGCAGTGGCACCCGGTCGTAGGAATGTGTTATATTACATGACATCATATCTAAAGTATGTTCATGTGTGTGCACTGAAGTTTCTCCAATGTAAATATACATATTTGTCTTGGCCTAGTAAAACCTCCAGTCCATGTGCACTTCATCCTATTCCATCCCTGCCCCTTTGTGACCCTAGAAAACAAACATAAAATTAGTCAACCAACAGTCTGGGGCCCTCTAGTGGCCACAGCCTGTCCATGTCATGCAGAAAGGGATTTAGGCGGATTAAATATTTAGGGAAATCTCTCCTGTGGTGCTGTAAATAGACAGATGGCGTGAACCCCAAAATACACAGACACGGACAGTTGTTTGTTGTATTATACAGTGAGTTTTCTGTCTAAATGACATGTCTAGATTAAATTTCACCAGCCATGCTTTTATTGGGGCATCAGGGTTTTAGGATAAAGACCCCTGTGGTGCCATGATTGTGTCCTGCTTTATCGGTGTCACGATATCTGGACAGCGGTGTGATGTTTTCTATAGGGATGTTTTCATATTAACCCCCGGGCACTCATCTCTAGTGATCGAGAACCTGATTAATTCCAAGAAATCTCTTCCATTCCTTGGAAAAGCACAACGAAAGATGCATTTTGGAAGTACCGTACCCTTTAAGTTGAGCCATTATGAGTCCGTTTTTACACATTCAGTGTAAAATGTTATCAAATCAATTGCCACTGATATTACTGAAGAAGTGCTAAGTATGATTTCAAACGGTTCCCTTATGGCAGCGGTTCCCAAACATTTTTCGCCGTGCACCCCCTGTTAACTCCTGACCTATAGCTGACGCACCCCCCAATTCCCAGTCTTGTTGTATTTATATATATATATATATATATATATATATATATATATATATATATATAAATTAGGGTGTTTGACAGGACAAATTATACACTATATTTTATACTGTAGTAGGTGTTGTATATTATCGGTTATTTTCTTAGCAGTTATTTTTTTTAAATATATATTAATCAAATAATGGAGGAGTCTGTATTTCATGATTTTCTTTAGAACAAACAGAATTTACTTGAACCTTTTCAAAATGATTTACAATCTAAAAAAACTAAAGCAGTTCAATCTGACTATACCAACTTAAGCCCTATATATTTTATGTTGTATAACTGTGTCACACAGAAATATCAGATTTCACCTACAATGACCAAAACAATTACACCAAATAAGGGACACCAAATTGAGAGTGGGTAGTACACAGCAGTATGCTATAATTTCAGGGTCACGACTTGTTTCTCCTGAATTCCAGTAGATGTCATCTCTCATGCACTATGATGGAATATTGCAACGCCAAGTGACGCCAAAAGTGATGTACTAAATGTCACTTCCAACAAGATGCTTTTAGTTGACGTGAGCTACCAGGGCTTACATAATGGCATTTAGTCATTCTACTGGCTGGTGATTGCACAGTGCTGATTGCATGTCACCAGTGACGTCAGAGCAAACGAATGTTGCTATTGGATAAAACAAAAGTACAATGTTTTTTGTGATTTATCAAAGCACGGAATTCTCAAAGCCTCACGAAAGTGGCATGTAAATAATCACTTGAAATAATATCCTCATGAAATGTTCTGTTTGCAGACAGATCTACTTTCAAGGGCACATTGGCTACCATGTGGAGTTGTGGTGTGGTGATAGGATGACAGCATCAAGTCCAACTCCCTGAAAAGACTGGCCTGTATTGTAGATTTATTTATTTCATTACAAGAAATCTCTGGACAGGAAGCAATTTCATTAGGACACTGTCTGCGTGGGGCGTGGACTGGACGCGGTGAAAGAGAGAACCCATGATCAGCACTGGATGCTGTGTGTGTGTGTGTGTGTGTGTGTGTGTGTGTGCGCGTGCGTGCGTGTGCGTGCACTCGCATGTATACTGAAGCCAGGCCAGCAGAGGGTGTATAAGAGTGAACTAGAATATCTCAGCCTTTATGTCCCTTTTTTTCTCACCAATGATGTTATTCACTGCTATTACATAATGAGTGACTCAGTGTGTGTGTGTGTGTGTGAGTGTACTCCCTCCTGTGGCCCGAGGGGGCTGTCGGCTAACATCAGCATCGGGGCTGCGTCTCGCTCCAGTGACCACGAGCCACGCACGCGCTCTACTGCCGCCGCAGGGCAGGCCTCACCATTCTCCCACAGAATACTTTGAGCCGAATAAGTTATACTTGGCTGCGCACCGTGCCTCGCACCAAAGATAGCAGATCTACAAGCTCATAACGTGCCACAGCACCATGCGTTATGAGCTTACAGATCGTATATTTCCATTGCAGGACACTGACTCACGAAAAGTATAAATGAGTTAATACAGAAGCACAGTATTCACTTCAGACACACAGACAGACACACATCAGGCTATACAATAAAACATATAGTGTATATAGTATGTCAGTTTTGCAATGAAAATAATGTAGCAGCTTTATTTTCTGCTGATGTGAAGTTGACCTGGCTGAGATGGCATCTAAATGCCATCTTTGGACTGCACTACTGGTGTGTGTGTGTGTGTGTGTGTGTGTGTGTGTGTGTGTGTGTGTGTGTGTGTGTAATACACATACAATACAGGACATACTGAGGACATGGCAGGTATTGCTGGCCGTTGGAGCTGTTGGTGCTCATCCACTGTAAGCCATCAGGTCATTGTTTACTGCTCTGTGTTGATTCATTTTCCCCTATGCCAGCCAGACAAACCCCAGTGTCTCCTCCTCAGCCGTAAATTCTACCACACCATCCATAGCAAACTATTTGCTGGCCGATCTGTGTCACAGTGTTTGACACTGCTATTGTGAGTAGCTTCCGCCGTGAGGTTTCTCACAGTGACAGTTGAGTGTGTGCATGGAACTTTAGCTTGCACTGACTTCAATGGCCAGCTACCAACTTATCACACTCTTGGTCCTTTAATCAAACCCTCACCCAGGAAAAAAGGATTGCTATGATTGATTGATAGATGGATGGATAGTGCATTAGATGGATGGATAGATCTGGATATATATGTCAAGTCTGTGTACTGTATGTATCCTGGTCAAAAATGAACAGCAATTCATTATTATTTTCAGAATGACGATTCATTAATACTTTATTAATTGTTTGCAGAAAAAAGCACAGGAAAGTACAGTTCAATACAAGGTCTGCTAAGAGGGATTTAAACTCAAGAAAGCCTATGATGTGTTTCCATTTGGGGTCCTTCATATTCAGTTAATCGAAAACACACAGACTGTAGACTAAAGTGTCAATAACACACTATCCATGAATGTAGTGCACATAATATGTCAGGGTATAAAAACTAAAAACAGGGATGTTTTCTCTTTTTTATTTTAGGTTTAAAAGTATAACATGACATTTTCTCTTTTTCGCACTTTTAATTTGAAGAGAAAAACTAATTATACATTAGTACCAAGTACCATTATACAGCAGTTTACTGAAACTATTTCCAATGTACAGTAGTTGGGAGTCAAATCTCAATAGTGCGAGATACTCAACTAGCCAGTAGACCACTATAGACATGTCCATAACCATTCAATTGTGTGCCTAATGGGCTGGACACACTTTTAAACAGCAGCAACTATCTATCTAATGATTTTAGATTAAAGCAACTCTAGCCATCACAAGTAGGCTATAGTTTAACACTATACGCTAACGCTACAATGAAAGTACCAAAGATCTGCTCACTTTTATCAAAGGCACAGGTACAGTAGCTTGCCACAAATGCTAACAAACTCTACTGTGGTCTGTGTGGAGGTAGGAAAAGGAATTAAAAATAATTTAAATATACATAAAACTGTAGCTTAAAATGTGATGTTATAACAAATATGTATTGAGAATACAGTAGGCCTACATGTGCAAGTGTACAGGTATAGGCCTACATAGCCTAAAAGTGTTTTAACTATAAAACTATACATTCAAAACTGGATTGGACATGTTTATATTAATTGTTTAAGAAAAGGCAGTATGAATGGCTGTTAATTATGCTTTGAGTTTGAACCTTGGATATTGCTACGATATGAAATGCAAGAAAGAAAAACACTGGCACTGTTATTGTAGGCTATCTGTTTTTTATTTTTATAATAAGAACGTGCCAGGTTTCGGACACATGCATAAACTGCAATGTCGGCTACTACTGAGCTCTGCAGCGTCCGTTTTATCGACGTGAACTTAAGTGAAGTCGGTCGGTGAACAGTGTTCATTCATTCATCATAACTCTTTCTCTTTGATATGAAAATGATGACTGCGGCTGCAGCTGCAGCCCCTCTCTCTCATCATGCATCATTACTACGCCCATCCTTGCGTGGGCGGGGCGTCACCTTTGTTGTACTCTAGTCTAGGCGGGCTCACTGATGCTGCTGGCTGTCGTAGAAGGGCTGGGACTGGGAGGGGAGCAGCAGAGTGCGACTGGGGCTCCGCAATGTTGTTGACAGTACAATACTAGTTTATTATTATTATTTTTAACATTTTTATTTGGTTACAAATACGCAGCACAGACTTTGAGGAAGAACGCTCCGAACTGTCCAATGAATGGAGTTGCTTTTTGCCTTGTTGGAATTCCTCCCCACTCTGACGCCGAAGTAAGTGCGCTCTCCCATAAGTATTTCGCTGCTTTGAATTATGAAATGACACTAATTTATTTATGTGACAAGAGAACACTAACACTTGTTACTCTTTACAATGGGCATTTATTTCTCGGACATTCGACTGTCCGAGACCTTCTCTCGACCCTCCCTAATCTCCCCAAGTGGAAATGGACTGTACACATCGATTTACTGAAATCCATTTTAATATCGTTACATTTTCCGCACGTGTTTGCTGTATAGAACTTAATTAATCACCTTATTAGCCTATGCTGGTGTAAGTATAAGCAACAAGCATGGTGCGCCTCTTGCAGAGTCGTCTGACAAGGGTTTTGGTTTGGTTCTCATGCACTTGACCGTGTCTTCCGCCCCCCATGGCCCCACCCCACAAGAAAGAGAATGCAAGCTGTGGCTGGTCTATTGAAATACATAATGTAAAACATGAATAAGTTATTAGCTGAAGAAATGCAGTTTTGTTTGAGAGAGAGTGAGCCTAGGCCTTCCACAACTGAACAGCACCCATCAAATAGCTGTAACTGAATTATGTAAATTATGACTGTCACTAATCTACTTAAAACTTGTTAAACTTTTTTTTGTGAGCCCACTTTTATGAGTGGATGATCAAATCGTTTTCGATCTCCTCACTAGTACATGCATTCTGCAAATAACTGTATAATTCCCCAGTGACTTAAGGGAATGTGCCACATATTTTTGCTGTGACAGTTTACACCCCCATGCAGCACGGTTGGCTGGGTGGGCAGAAAGACAATAAGAAATTGGGTTCGAATGCCTGCATTTCCATATGCCAGCCCACATATTATGCAGAGTCTGAGTCAATGACAGAAGACACATTGTAACTGTTATATTCTCACAGTGTGTAGAAAACTGAAGTTTAATTCCACCAATCCAAACTCATTTGAAATTATACTTTGGCAAAATATCCGCTTGCTTTTTAACAGATGCAACCAAACTACTAAACTACAAATTAGTGTAATGTAACACCCAGCATTATCTAACTTTTCCATACCAATATAATAGCCTAGCTAGGGGATGGGATTATAACAGTTATATCCCAATTAACATTAGGGTTACGGAACTTGAGGTAGATCAATGACATGAAATTGATAACTGCCTGTTTAGTGGAGCTCCCATTCACTGTATCCGGTGATTAGGCCTGACCATTTGGCAGCCCAACAGTTATAGCCTATTGAGTATTGATTTACATTTACACACGTATCGTATAGTAGCTTTGGTTTATTTTTCCAAAACTAGGTACAAACTAATGACAGTTTGATAATAGATTTAGCATTTAAAGGCAAACTAACATCTGTATGTGGACAGTTACAGGTAGAGTTAAGTCCTTGCCCTCAAGCAACTCTTTGTGCTCCAAGAAAGAATGGTTCAAATGGAGAATTTCACTGTTTCACCCTCTAGTCTAGTCTAATGAAATGCATGCATGCATTTATGCAGGTCTTGAGCAGGAGATATGAAAACCAAAAAAATGCTGTGTTGTAACTTGTGGCAAAGTCTATGTGTAGGCCTACATTTCAATGACGACCCTGCAATGCAACACGATAGTGTGTCCTCCTGGAAGTTGAATTAGCTTTCAATTAACTACAAATATTATCTGTCTCTGTATTTCCTCCCATCAGAATATGTGCTCAGTCAAGTACTCCTTCCTTGTTTTAAACCTGGTTCATACTAGTTGTGTTTCATGTTGCAAACCGAAAATAGCCGACCTACAAGCTTGTGGAACTGCTATTTTTGGTGTAAAACACAGTGCACAATTAAGGACAAATCAGGCATTATCTGTCCAATCTCAGACCTGTCTCCAGCATGTGTTGAGCTTGGTTTCCTTTCATGTGAACACAGGGCGTTACAGTTGCATCACCTACCACAGTAAGATCACCTATGAGCATACAGGCAGCACTGCCTGTATGTTACCAGCTAACTAGTGTTAGCTGATAGAATGTAGCATCACATCTTCATTTTTATTTTCCATTCATTAGGTAACATCTGCAAGCTCCAGGAATTAGCTTAAACTTAAAGAGCCAACCGACAGTGGTAAATATTACACTGAGATATATTTTTCATCTGACTTTTTCCTTGATTTACAACGTTTCCATCTATACTCTCATTTCCAAATTCAGTGGTGTTTCCCAAGACCATGAGCCATCAGTCAGATGCTGAGTGGTGCTGAACCCACTGACAGGTACTGACCCTCGGGCCTCGGCACTAGTGTTTACACTGGTGCCATGCTGAGTGACAAACATGAGGCAGACTTACCAGGTTTGCTGTGGTCAGCAACAAGCTCTTTCCAAGCTGGCACATCACTTTAACTCCTGGAAAGCTAGACTGGAAGTGTGTTGTTGGTTCTTTTTACTTTGATTTATTGAATACTTTATTAGTCAGAAATGTAAAACAGCACGTGGTACCGTAAGACAATAAAGCTAAAAAGATAACGCAACAAAAGTCTTTGGGACTTGTTTGTATTGTATTCAACTAATCAACAGAGCATACAAAAATACAAACACAAAAATACATATCATCAACAATTACAAACACTATAGTATATTAGTACATGTTCAAAAGAGGGGGTAAATAACATTTACCTTATTTTGGTTTCCTGATTTGGTGTGTGTTCTTTTAGTTTTTAGGCCAATTTTGAAAGAAACCAATGTTACACTGTGGATGGATGGTGTCAGGGAATTCCACATTTTGGTGGCAGAGCAGTAGGCTAGAATGATAACTTTCCCATGTTTGTTCTAAATTTTGGTGGTACCAGATCACGGTCGCTCCCTCTAGTGTTGTCTGTTGTGGGCCTTGTGGCTGTGGTTGTTACTCACTTTGGAGAAGTAGTGTGATGTGTACGGGCATTGAGGGCACTGATGGCTGAGTGGTCAGTAATTTTGTTGATTTGGAGAGAGTGAGGAACAATTGTGTCTTAGTTTGCTCTGCACTGTCTATAATGATGATTTGGTGTGTAACCTTCATTTTGTGCACATGCTTCACATACTTCTTCATATTGCACTTAACTGAACATTTCCAAAACAAATGGACTTGGAAAAAAAATGGAAAATAACTTTCCCATTGATGCAGGCCTTCACAGAGAAGCATTTTGGTAATGATCAACTAAATCAGGTATCATTAACATCTCTACCTTGTTACAACCTGAATGATGTCCAACTATTATCCAGGTAATGGATAATGTTAATGCTATTGTTTGACAAAAGTAACGGATCACGACTTTATAGGTTATTATAGGTTTGCTTAGAGGTTGCATGCATGGATGTAGCCCTGTACAGACTGTACAACATTTAACTAGAAAGGGGCACTCAGTGGAGGTTGTGGAGCACAAACTACGCCAGGCCCCTCCCTCCCTCCATCGTTGTGTCCTCTGGGCCATAGATCTTAAAAACACATGAACGCGCCCAGGGTGCCGGCCCGGTTCCGGGGAGCTGCCCCATGTCCGAAACGGTCGAGAAATGACAGAGTTACCGTGTGGGGGTCTCCAGGTGGGCCCTGTACTGTACTGTACTGTCACACCCAAAATCATGTACAGTTAATGTGTGTGTGTGTGTTAGGCTGCACAACAGTGACACTTGGAGGAAAAAACCAACCAAATGCTATTTTCGTGCTCTGACACAGGGACCCAGGCAGGGACACACATAGCTGTCTATAGAGCGTCGCAGTCCCGTCCCCTTTCATGACGACGCCCGACCCAGGAAATAATTCCCAATGCATTTTTCCCATAGACATTTCAAAATTATTTATTTAAAGACCTTTTAAGCGTCGTACAAAGCCAACTCGAGTTGTGACAAATCATGACAATAAACACAATATTTTGGACCAAACAAATAATTACAAAGAAGCAAGAAAAAAAAGCAAAAAAGTGTTTTTTTTCTTATTTTTAATTATTTGTTCGGCCCGAAAAATTGTGTTTGTTGTAATTTCTCACAACTGGAGTTGGCTTTGTACGAGGCTTAAAAGGTCTTTAAATAAATACTTTTTGAAATGTCTATGAGGAAAATGAACGGGGAATCATTTCCTGGGCCCTGGTAGGGGTAGGGACGGGACTGCAACGCTCTATAGGAGTGGTTTCACCACTCAAAAACTAAAAACAAATATAGGCTTTGCTTCAGAGCAAATCAGCAAAGGGTCGCTGACAGACAACATACCAGCACATATCCCATCATCTCCCCATCAAGCCTATCTGTTCAAACGTTTTTTAGTGTACCATTGGCATGTATGACCTCTTAACCCCTTGGCAAAAAGGCCTGCTCAAGTGGAATTGTGTGCATACTGTATGTAGGCCTACTTTGGGGATGGGGGTGAATGCTTAATGAGCGACATAAACCAAATTGGCATGGAGCGGATGGGACTGATTGTTGTGGCGGTGGTGTTTTCTGATTTATTTCTCAGTACACAGGGACACAGGAATGAGAAGCTCGCTTGCCTCTGTTCTGTATGGTGAAAGGGGGCTAGTATCTGGGGGGTGGGGGGGGGGGGGGGGGGGTACAGGCAGAGACTTGCTGTGAAATGCAGACGTGACAATGAGGCTCTGTGAAGCCGCTGCTGCTGTGTGTGTGTGTGTGTGTGTGTGTGTGTGTGTGTGTGTGTGTGTGTAGTGTACTATGAGTTGAATGAGGTGGGTGGATGTTGTGTGGGTCAATGGTGAAAAGGTTAGCCCAGGGGGCCTGATACTCCCTTGTTTAACACACTGATAGCTGTTGGTTACCACCTCAGTCTGTTGGGGAAAGGTGCATGTTTGTGTCAGTCAGTACATGTAGCGAGAGCGACAGACAGAGAGAGATTTACTTATCAAAGTCAAACACTAGTCTATTATTCCTGCAGCAGGTGGGCTGCACAGGAATGTGTCAATGAAAGAGAGTGATGTTGATTACAGCGCACCAATGGAATGGTGTGTGTGTGTGTGTGTGTGTGTGTGTGTGCGTGCGCATGCACTAAAGAGAAAAAGAGCTGTGAGATATAAAACGAGAGAGGATTGGAACTGGGGGAAGGGTTCTGGTCAACATGTGTGAGCTGCGCTGGATAGAAAGTGATAGATGAAATGGTGGAAGATAATAAAACAAGATGAAAGCTGTATAAAAGTGCAAAGAGTGGAGGAGGCAGTGGGCGTGGGGCATCAGGTGCATTCAACAAAGCCTGCCACTCTCTTCGTGTGTGAGTGTGTGAGTGAGTGCATGCGTGCGTGTCTGCCTGCCTTTGTGGTTGGCGGGTGCAGTGCCCCTGCCCTGTTTTACCCCTGTGATCCAGAAAGCTCCATTAAAATCTCTCTGGGAGGGCATCCTACGGTTCCTACCCCATCTGGACATCCAGCTGCTGCCCAGTGCTTTTGGGATCAAGTACTGTGGCACGCACCCAACACCCACTGTCCTCCCTCCATATGTTCTGGGACCTCTCTGTGCAGCACTTCACCTGTTCATTATTTAGCTAGCCTATAGACGAATTCAGAAACGGGTCTCATGGTCGTAGCTTACGTATTTCCTGTAGGCGGACTCGACGTAGCTGCAGGGTTTATACCCTCACCAGGCGCTACTATAGTGAACGGCAGAGTGACTGATGTTAGTCTGCCTCCAATCTGAGAATCCCATCGTCAAATATTCGGGAAAACAGCACCTTCCCTCGTCTGCCTCAAACGTTACTTTTTACACTAACACTAACATTACAAAGATGCCCAGAACATCGAGATGAACCTGTGTAGTTTATGGCTGCGCCAACAGTAGTGGCAACATAAAAAAAAAAAACGGAATGTCAAAATATCCACTGCGGTGGCTGAGACCAGAGCCATTGAGTAATGGTTGAGACGAAGCAGTGAAAGATACCTAACGTCAGTCTTACCCAATACCCAATCTTTTTGTTTTATGAACACCTGGCTGCTGTACTTTATACCTCATACTAAGCATTTAAAGTATGAGGTATAAAGTTTATGTTGCCACTACTGTTGCACTGTAAAAACTATGACTAGGGTTTACTCATTTAAAATGCTGTCACAGTGTGACATCTAATAACATTGAATAGAATTTAAGCTCTGAAAAATGAGTTATATTTACTAGATATTTGTAGATATTGATTTATATTTACTAACTATTTCTTTGAAATTGATTATTTTCTACTCATAATTTGACTGGATTATGATAGAAATTGATTAAGTTTTATTCATTATTTGATTGAAATTGATTAACGTTTATTAAATTTTTGTTAGAAATTGATTATTTTTTACTCATCATTTATTTGAAATTGATTTAAATTGACTAATTATTTGTTTAAAATTGATTATCTTTTACTCATTATTGGATTTAAATTGATTTAAATTTACAAATTATTTGTTTAAAATTGATTATTATTTACTCATTATTTGATTTAAATTGATTAACATTTATAAATTATTTGTTAGAAATTGATTATTTTTTACTCATCATTTATTTGAAATTGATTTAAATTGACTAATTATTTGTTTAAAATTGATTATTTTTTACTCATTATTTGATTTAAATTGATTTAAATTTACTAATTATTAGTTTAAAATTGATTATTATTTACTCATTATTTGATTTAAATTGATTAACATTTACTAATTATTTGTTATAAATTGATTATTTTTTACTCATCATTTCTTTGAAATTGATTTATTTTTACTTACTATTTCCTTGAAATTGAGTATTTTTTACTAATTGTGTGATTATAATCGATTTAAATTTATAATATTTGTCTTTGAAATGTATTGTTTTAATTGATATCGCATTACTTAATTTTTTTATGAATGTCCATTTTGTTACCATATATATATATATATATATATATATATATATACATATATACAGTATATAATCTACTCTATGTATTGAGCAGATTATACACTATGGTAACAAAAGTGACATTTATAATAATAGATTTAAAGTAATGTGATATCAATTAAAACAATCAATTTCAAAGAAAAACATTATAAATGTAAATCAATTATAATCACACAATTAGTAAAAAAAAAACTCAATTTCAAGAAATGGTAAGTAAAAATAAATCAATTTCAAAGAAATGAGTAAAATAAAGTATCAATTTCTAACAAACAAATAGGACAGAACAAATTAATAAATTAATTTAAGTAATTTGGTGTCCATAATATTAAAACTCAGGTTTAAACATTGCAGGTACAGATGAATAAGAATACCATTGTAAATGTGTTCAACACAACTGCAGTTTACTCAAGTAAACAATGTATACAATATAAACATGGTACAATATACATTATAATTATAAACATGGTACAATAAAACACAATAAAACCATCACACACACACATTTGATTTGACTTCTTGAAGAGGCAGACATATTCAACAAAAAATAATACAACATGGTACAATAAAACCATCACACACACACACACACACACACACACACACACACACACAAAAAAATGATTTGACCTGTTGAAGAGGCATAGACATATTCAACTAAAATAAATAAAACTTGGTACAATAAAACCATCACACACACACACACACACACACACACACACACACACACACACACAATTTGATTTGACCTGTTGAAGAGGCATAGACATATTCAACGAAAAATTATAAAACTTGGTACAATAAAACCATCACTCAGACAGACAGACACACAATTTGATTTGACCTTTTGAAGAGCAACAGCACAACATGGTACAATAAAACCATCTCACACGCGCGCGCACACACACACACACACACACACACACACACACACACTTTGACCTGTTAAAGAGGCAGACATTTTCAAGAAAACAAACTATATATATATATATATATATATATAAAACAAATTACCGGGACAACCTGGGCATGTAAAAAAAATCTAAAACACTCATGTGTTTTTGGACAAGGTGCAAAAGCCTGTCCCAATATTAAATCAAAATATGATGCCACTACCCCTGTCCCAATATTAAATCAAAATATGATGCCACTACCCCAAGTGAGTATGCTTATTTAGAAGATATTTAGATTTCGTAGAACCACCACCTCCAGAAAAACAAAAAAAAATAATTATTAAATTAAAAATTACTGTGATACAGTAATTTCCTTAACATTACAACAGTACATACAGTACATACATACAGTATGTATATGTTCCCTGAGCCAGGTTATTTATCAACGTTAACACTAACCCAAACCCTATTAGGGAACATAGGGCTTCTTAATCTATTTTTTTTTTAAGGCTGTGCACCTTTGGGGTCAGCTTTAAGGAATCGAGCTCCAGCAGGACTTTCTGGAAGAACTCAAATGTATATTTGAGCTCTTTGGGATATGCCAAATTGACGACGTATATCAATCCAATGAGTATGGCACAGGCCCTTGAAAAGTTGCCCACATTACGCACTACTTTGATGCCATCTATGACAATTCCAACGTCACTTGGACCCTCGGAGGTAGCTCTGATGCTGTAGATGGTCATCTTGGTAAGATCAAGGTCTTCTGCCACAGGGTCATCAGCATGCTGAAATTGTCAGACAGTCAAAGAGGGGAAAGTTATATATTTTTTTAATTTTATCCCACGATTTTGTAACACATTTTTCACCCCTGTGTAAATTATGTAATGCGATCCTGGGCTCTACACACCCTCCACCCTAGTCCCCATATATGGGGGACATGGGGAGAGCAACGGACTCATGCCTGAGTGTCCAAGTTGCTCCTTTTCACCTGACAGGGGAGTTTCCCTGGTTGGATGTAGCACGTGAAAGGAACACGTTATTCCAACCAGTTCCTTTCCCCTCCATCAGGCGCCCCGGCTGGCCAGGGGGAGGCAGTTTAGAGACCGGGATTACTGCATGTTTTTGTAAGGGTACCTACCCTAGGGGACACGGGGAGAACATGCAAACTCCACACAGAAAGGCCCTTTGGCCAACCCCGCCTCGGGTATGGGAATCGAACCCAGGACCTTCTAGCTGTGAGGCGACAGCACTACCAACTGTGCCACCGTGCCCCGCAAAGAGGGGAAAGTTATAATGGAACACCTCCCAAAATGGTGCCAACACTTTGGACTGGGCCTGTCATTGCTATTTCAAATAAAGCAATCAATTTACATCCTTTATTATTTTGTATAATGTGCAAAAGCATAATGTCACTTAAAAGGGTTCTTTATACAATTTATTATGCAAAAATAGTCAATTTACAAACCCACAATGTGGGTTCCTATTGTGTAAGCCAGTAATGAGTGTTACTATATTTAAAAACATCACATCAGTTCAACAATTCAGTGACACCATTGATGAACCGAGTCAAAATTCTAGATAAAATACATATTATTTTCCTGCCAACTGTGTATTGATGAATATCTTACTCTACTTTCACCCTCAGGCTGGTCACCTGTCAACCAGTCTCTATATGGCACTTCTCATTCCTGATGCTTGAATCATCCACAGCAGGATCAACATCGATCCTTATTGTAAAAGGTCTGGAGGAACTCTGACATTCGTGTGTCTAAATAATTATATAGACTTTAAACGAGGATGAGCATTTAAACCCTCTTATTTCAGAAGTAGTACTGAAAACAAAGCCTTTAAACACACAAAGGATGTAAACTATACTGTATTACTGAACAAAACTCAGTTTGTCAAGAATTGCAGGGATAAATCAATTTACTATATTAAGCAGTTACTAACGGGAGGTCTGACTTAAGGGCAGACCCCACCACCACCAAGACATGCCAGGTAGACACCTGCTATATTTTAAGATGCACTTCGACTTACATCATACACTTTCAAAAGTACTCCAGTGTCTTCTCCCAGATAAACCATCAAGCAGCGAATGATGACTTCTCTGGTCTTGTTGATGTCAGGGTTGCTTGGAGACTGAAATTACAAAAGGAAACAAAGATTCAAGTTCATAATGCAAAAATTGTCCACCGATCTAAAGTTGTTGTAAACACTGATTCAAACTAAAAGTGCATCTTCTTAACATATCAGGCTTATAAGGAAACCCCTATCAAAATCATTCAGGTAATATGTTACTATGTCCAATGAAAACACTTCCTGTCATTTTTCAGTCAGTTTTTCAGACACCAGCTGACTTCAGGAGGTCATTGTTCCCAGTAAATAAAGAAAATGTATAGCACATGAGCCTACACATACACCTCCTACAACCACTACATCTTGCATACTGTATGGATTAAAGTTCCAGAGGTGCCCGCCCTTTTTTTATTTGAGAGCTACTTTCAGAATGACAAGCTGAAGTAGATCTACCCACCAAAGACATTTTTTTTGTTGTCAATTTAGTCACCTTAATACAAGTGGCAGATTTTTTTAACATTTAAATAATCACACCCATGTGAAGTGAGGGGTACTTTACCAACCCTGATCATTTTACATCATCGCAATATCATAACATAACATCATAAGGCCGATTTACCAGTCCCAGACTGAACTTTGCTTGAGGTGCGTTGGAGCCGCTGTTGTTATGGGGGGGCATACTTTGGATTAAGGTTGGTGAGGGGCAGGCCGGGGTGCGTTAAGACGACCAGATTAAGGTTGGTGAGGTGTGCGTTAAGGGTTGGGAGAGGGTTACGGTTAGGTTTAGGTGTGCTGCCCCTTGGGAGGTTAGGGTTTAGGTGTGCTGCCCCTTGGGGAGGTTAGGGTTAGGGTGAGGGTTTGAGATATCGGACCAATGGTATGTCTAGCCAGACTAGTTTCCCCGTTTCCACTTTGTATGAGAAGCTACTATGATCCTGGTTGTAGATTAATCTTTAAATCCAACCTGCATCATACAGTCGTATCTCATAGTAGTATGATCACAAAATGCTTGAAATAAAATAGCAAATATAATAATCAAAGAGTATTTGAACAATACCGTGAGTAGTATGGCCTGTAACTTCACCCCCATGGCTCCACCCTTGGTGTTGAAGAGGTCCATTAGACTAGGAGTGTACTCGTCGAGCTTGGACATGAATGTTGATTCAAGGGACAGCGTTGTTATCCTCAGGAACTCATCCACGATCTGAAAGACAAAACAATGGAACTATCTTACCTAAACATACAATACCATTTTATGAACTCCATTTATGCTGATAGCTAAATCATCTGTGTTTTCACATTTACTTAATGATTTTAAATTAGTATCGTTATAACTGTACAATTACACATGTACATTTTCACAACAATCTGCTAATATTTCTAATTAGGGTGCACTTGTAACTCACATGAGGTATTTCAAATAGAGCAGGCCATCTGGCTTTGAGGTCCTCAATGCTGGGTGACTTGTTGATGATTTCTTGTCTTCGATGTGCGAATGTCTTTGTCATTTTTTCTTTTATCAATGTGTTATTGTCTCTTTTCATTACTTCACTAAGCAACTGAATCCTCTCTTCTTCTTGACTTTTTTCATCCTCACCTGCCGGGTATGGAGGGAGGAAGTTCACTTCTGCCTTCCGTGGCTTTTTTACACCCTTTGCAGATTTCTGGTCCTCAGGGTCCTTATTTTTCAGTGTATTGCACATCACCTCAGGATTGTTGAAGCGTCTGAGCTTGGTCCTATGATTTGCTACCTTGTTTTTTATGTATTCTACCCAGCCTAGGTAACCCGCGTAGGCAGTAGGCTCCGTGAGACAAGGATGTTTCAAAAGCAGTGCTTTAGCAACATGAATTCTGTCATGTTTATCTGGATAGGCTTTATATTCAGTCATGGCTATAACCAGCTTTTCAAGTATGTCTTTCTTGACCAATAAGTGAGATATAGGTTTTCCAGTCTTTTTGTATTCTGCATTGCCCTTTTCAAGGCACAACTCGACTTCATTGTCAAACTTGGGAATTGGGAATGGGTTTGGCCATGGCTTATGTGTAGCTTCGTTTGGCAGGATGCTGGAGTTCTGTGCATTAGATGACCCTGCATCGGACGCTGTCAAATCTGCACTAGCACTGGACTGTGTACCAGAAGGGCTAGAATGTGTATCTGGTACACTGGACTGAGATGCAAAGGACTCTGCATAAGAGGACTCTGCATAGGATTCACTGGGCTCCGTTAAAGATTCATAGTTACAGTCAGTTGATGGTTGATTTAACAAACTGTCAACTGTTAAATAGGTCAGAAGTGATTGGGCTGGGTAGTCGAGCTTGATCGTGTCTAGATTTTTTATCTGGTTAGTCCTACGGAGACTAAAATACTTGTCGAACTCCAAGTCATAGTAGCTAATCTTGAAGTCGTAAGAAAGTTCAAAAGTGTCCTTCAAGACGGTTTGGAGCTCCTCCACAGTGGGTGGAATTCCATCGGCAAGGACCAACTTCTCAATCCGGTCTTCATCAATGACTACTCTGAGTTTTGCCTCCATCTCTGCCTGCCTGAAAATAATGTAAATAGACAAAAGGATATATGAGAACAAACATACAGTAGTAAAAAAGTTCAATACATAGCCAGGAGAAGAATTGTAAAAAACATTCAAATTAACCAAAACAGAATATTAAGGTATTTAAATATAACATTCGACATTATTTATAAAGGAAATATAATTATGAAATGTCATGTGACCACTAAAATCCTTTGTACTGTAGGCTGTTTTTCACTCATGAAACTACAATTGTAAAAGTGTAAAGGTTCACATTACATTACCGAAAATTAACAACTGATGTAACGCTTGAGTGTAACCAAGCGTTTTCCTTCCACATTGTATGCAGCCAAGGGGTACACATCACCAAGCTTCTGTTGTTCCAAAAGAGCCATTCTCCCAGAGTTCTCCAGTTGGAAAGATCTCAGGTGCTCCTCATACCAGGCAGCAAGCAACTTTACAATAAAATGTACACAGTTGTCCAAAATGGCTATCTGAATAATCTCAGCAAAGTCAGGTAGTCCACCAGTGGAGCCATAAGACAAGATCATGCCAACAGTGTACTTTGTTCCACAGTAGGTGACAGAGCTAGCCAATGTTACAGTCGACATAAGTGGTGATGTTTCTCTCAAAGCTTCCTGTATGTCTGAATGCAGCAAATCTAAAGGCATTACAGATGTTTTTGTGACATGCAATGCTTGATTTCCAACATCTGTATGCAAGGTGTATGCCATCATCATCTGGTGTCTTGTAGCAAGGGTTAACAACACATTTTTGAAATTCTTTGCGCACCTCACAACTTCCTTAAAACATTTGTGTTTTGCTTCAAAGCGCATTGTCCATACACCAACTAAAGGCCCATATTGTTCAATCAATGCAGGGTAATGTTCCAAAAAATGGTGCTTAGGTAACAGTGACACTTCAGGAAAAACAGATTGGAATCTCTCACGATGCTCTGATATTTTACAGGATAGGTAGGCAAGACTTTCAACTGTGTGAACAGGGGCAACCACCAATTCAACAATGTCTTTTAAAGTTAATAGAAGCTCCCAGGCAGAATCGCCCTCAGGCACGCGTGAGCCAACAATGAGTGGCAACAACCGTATCAGGGCCCAGTTTTCATGGGCATTTCCACCTATAGTTTTACGTCGATGGTGGGTTTCAGGGATAGTTTGAGGTTTGTTGACTTTGTCTGAGCCCGTATAAGGAAACTTTGCAATCAACTCGTTTAGTTCAGGCAAATCGAAATATCTTTTTTGGGTGAAAAGATGAAAACACAATGATAATTCCCTTGGGACTATGCCTTCAAAAAGGTCATGTAGTACGTCTGGTGGGTACCCCGAGACAAAGTGAAAGTGTTTCAGTGCATCAGTCAGTGGACAGGATCGCTTTACGCCAAAGCTATGAAGTAATTTTGGATCTTCACTCACAGTTTTCACGTGTAAACTATGGTTCTGCTTTGTCCGAGGAGGAAACTCTCCAGTACTCACTTCATGTGTCTGGTATGTTGATGAATGTCCAAGACAAAATCTACAGACATATGGCCCTGTAAAGCTTTCAACTAATCCACTGATTGAATGTGCACCCAGATTATCTGCTGCAACACAGTGTACAGTCCCTTTAATATTTTTTCCAATGCTGGAAATGAAAATGCCTTCCTGTTCTAGAATGGCAAGATCCTTCAATAGTGGTTCCAAAATGACTTTGTATGTAAAACGTTTGACATCAACAGCTTTACAAAGTAAAGCCAAGTTTATTGACTTCAATGCAGATTGCAATTCAGACGGCACATTTGCCAAAGTCCAATAAACAGCCGTTATTTTGTGTTTTTTTCTCGAAGTTCCTAACGGATTGCACGCCTCAAAGTCGTCAGCAAATAAAATGATAGATAGTCTCGTTTCTTCTCCACTATTGAAGGGATTTTGCTTGTACAATTTACCATCAAAAATTGACTTGTAGCAAGTACTATCTGGATGTCTGATTAAGATTCCCTCTGCAATATCTCTATTCTTTAAAATTGCCTGCAAAGACTTGAGAATAGGCACATATTGAAATGTTTTCTTTTCTTGAGAATGAAGAATATATTCAATAGGCTCAACAAACTGGAAATTCTTCTTAAAATAACTCCTCCTTTTAAAAGCTGAACCAAGTGGACCATCTGCTTTAAGTGCTGCACTAATGGGATGGAAGTTACACAAATTGTCTGCCAAGTCAGTTATGATGGCCTGGTCAACAATGCATTCTTTACTTGCCAGTGTTGAATCAAGTATGTTTCTAACAACTGCAACAGATGCTGAAGATGAAATGAACTGAAGGTCTTCAACCAAGGCATTTATGCACGTCAGTGATACATTATGAATGCATTCTAACTTCAGCAGAAGTAAGCCAATGTTTTGAGTAACTAAGTGTGAGGCTCTTTCAGAAGTTGAAGTGTCCTGATCACAATCAAAACTAGTGCCCTCACCACCATCACTATCCTCTAGTAAATCAGAATTGTCAACAGAATGGTCAACAGTCAGATTGCTATAGCTCTCATACACATCTTGCTTAAGATCACTACAGGAACAGGATTTGTGATTTCTACTTTTGTGTTTCCGAAATGTACTGTAGATATTTGTACTATAGTTGCAACCTTCAAATACACAAATTACAGTTTCGTAGTTCTTCAGATGATTTCCAATATGCTGAAAATAGTCCTTCTCTGTTGACAAACAAACACTGCAAACTAAGCACTTAAAAGAAGATGTTATTTCTGTCTGTAGAACTTCATCAGCTGGATGGTTTCTGTATAAGTGTTGGCGAAGAGAAGCCTGTGTTTTAAATGTGCATGGGCAACTGTCATATAAACAGGGCTTTGATTGTCCATGGCCAAAGTTGTGTTGTAGTCTGTAATGCTTGAGAAGACTCCCCTTTGTGGTAGAAACAGCCTTGCAGATTTTACATTGCCATGCCATGGATCAAAACCTAAGTACCAAAATTGAGAGAGATGAGGTGGGGGCCTTAATTCCATGTTTATAATTTACCACACTGTAACCAAAATTGTGTTCAATGTTTATTCAATTGGCTAAAATTAAATTAAATTAAATGTGGTTTGAAGTAATGCAAAGTATTTTTGGCTTGAACATTTAAAGGGATATTTCCTTTCCTACTCAGTCTTATGTGAACACCCCAGACAGTTTTTAAGTTGCTTGATTCAGTATTTAGATATTTCATATAAAGTTTTGCTGCCCTGCACTGTCTGGTGTGGTCACATAAGCCTGAGTAGATGATAAAATGACAATCAAAAGATAAAGTGAAATATAACCTTTATCAAATGGCTACAGGAACTGTGTCAAGCCTGGCGCAAAATCAATAAGTTGAAGTGTAAATCTAGGACTCATAATGATGTACCGTGCATGTTCAAACCACATATACTTTACATTATTCCACACATTTATTTTGTTATTATTTTTTTTTCAACAATAGCCAATTTAACATTATTTTAGATGGGGGTCTTTGGCCCAATGTATATTCATGTGGGGGTCTTTGACAGGAATGGTTTGAGAACCACTGAATTGCATGTACATTATACATTACATACCTATTGATATGATTCAGTCAGTAGTTTAACCAGGAACCCTGCTTCTGGAATCCTGGAAACTGCATCTGAAGAGATATTTAGATTAACTTATTCAGTGTAATCAATACTATTATATACACATAACAGGGTACATACATAACACTGGCAGTGTTTCCTGTGTGTTATTATGTGGCCACCATGCAATCATAATGGGGGTTCCAGATGGTCCCCAGCTAAATGATGGAAAGCTGGCAACAAAAATGACCCTTGTAGATCAAATGGACGAGTAAGGGTCAGTTTGGTTCATACACTCAATTAGAATTACATTTTTGAGGGGCGCTAGCCTTTAGTTAGTCTTTAGTTCAATGTTTGTTTTGCAAACGCCATTGACAATGAAGGGAAAATGTACATCATAATGTAACTCATTACGTCATATTGTCTCTTCATTGATAATGGCATTAAATGCAGTCACATGTAATTCATAGTTCCTCACCTGAGTCACGTCCAACAACAAGAATGTGAGCGGTGGGTGGAATCACAAGCAGAGTCCTGCAAAAATGAAAGTAGATTAGCATATATGCCCATTAAAAGGCATCAGCCAGCCTATAATGTTACATGCAGTGTTAGGAAAGTTCACTTTCTACATAAACTAGTTCAGGTCACAGTTTTGCCTACCGTCAGCTGTCCAGATATTAAATTAAATTTCAGAATGGTAGACCAAAATTATTGCCACAACCCATAACCATAGAACCACAGAATAAAGTCCAAACCTTAAAGAAAGCCCAAATCACTTTGGGCTTTAGTTAGTCTTTAGTTCAATGTTTGTTTTGCAAACGCCATTGACAATGAAGGGAAAATGTACATCATAATGTAACTCATTACGTCATATTGTCTCTTCATTGATAATGGCATTAAATGCAGTCACATGTAATTCATAGTTCCTCACCTGAGTCACGTCCAACAACAAGAATGTGAGCGGTGGGTGGAATCACAAGCAGAGTCCTGCAAAAATGAAAGTAGATTAGCATATATGCCCATTAAAAGGCATCAGCCAGCCTATAATGTTACATGCAGTGTTAGGAAAGTTCACTTTCTACATAAACTAGTTCAGGTCACAGTTTTGCCTACTGTCAGCTGTCCAGATATTAAATTAAATTTCAGAATGGTAGACCAAAATTATTGCCACAACCCATAACCATAGAACCACAGAATAAAGTCCAAACCTTAAAGAAAGCCCAAATCACTTTGGGCTTTAGTTAGTCTTTAGTTCAATGTTTGTTTTGCAAACGCCATTGACAATGAAGGGAAAATGTACATCATAATGTAACTCATTACGTCATATTGTCTCTTCATTGATAATGGCATTAAATGCAGTCACATGTAATTCATAGTTCCTCACCTGAGTCACGTCCAACAACAAGAATGTGAGCGGTGGGTGGAATCACAAGCAGAGTCCTGCAAAAATGAAAGTAGATTAGCATATATGCCCATTAAAAGGCATCAGCCAGCCTATAATGTTACATGCAGTGTTAGGAAAGTTCACTTTCTACATAAACTAGTTCAGGTCACAGTTTTGCCTACTGTCAGCTGTCCAGATATTAAATTAAATTTCAGAATGGTAGACCAAAATTATTGCCACAACCCATAACCATAGAACCACAGAATAAAGTCCAAACCTTAAAGAAAGCCCAAATCACTTTGGGCTTTAGTTAGTCTTTAGTTCAATGTTTGTTTTGCAAACGCCATTGACAATGAAGGGAAAATGTACATCATAATGTAACTCATTACGTCATATTGTCTCTTCATTGATAATGGCATTAAATGCAGTCACATGTCATTCATAGTTCCTCACCTGAGTCACGGCCAAGAACAAGAATGTGAGCGGTGGGTGGAATCACAAGCAGAGTCCTGCAAAAATGAAAGTAGATTAGCATATATGACCATTAAAAGGCATCAGCCAGCCTATAATGTTACATGCAGTGTTAGGAAAGTTCACTTTCTACATAAACTAGTTCAGGTCACAGTTTTGCCTACTGTCAGCTGTCCAGATATTAAATTAAATTTCAGAATGGTAGACCAAAATTATTGCCACAACCCATAACCATAGAACCACAGAATAAAGTCCAAACCTTAAAGAAAGCCCAAATCACTTTGGGCTTTAGTTAGTCTTTAGTTCAATGTTTGTTTTGCAAACGCCATTGACAATGAAGGGAAAATGTACATCATAATGTAACTCATTACGTCATATTGTCTCTTCATTGATAATGGCATTAAATGCAGTCACATGTAATTCATAGTTCCTCACCTGAGTCACGTCCAACAACAAGAATGTGAGCGGTGGGTGGAATCACAAGCAGAGTCCTGCAAAAATGAAAGTAGATTAGCATATATGCCCATTAAAAGGCATCAGCCAGCCTATAATGTTACATGCAGTGTTAGGAAAGTTCACTTTCTACATAAACTAGTTCAGGTCACAGTTTTGCCTACTGTCAGCTGTCCAGATATTAAATTAAATTTCAGAATGGTAGACCAAAATTATTGCCACAACCCATAACCACAGAATAAAGTCCAAACCTTAAAGAAAGCCCAAATCACTTTGGGCTTTAGTTAGTCTTTAGTTCAATGTTTGTTTTGCAAACGCCATTGACAAAGAAGGGAAAATGTACATCATAATGTAACTCATTACGTCATATTGTCTCTTCATTGATAATGGCATTAAATGCAGTCACATGTCATTCATAGTTCCTCACCTGAGTCACGGCCAAGAACAAGAATGTGAGCGGTGGGTGGAATCACAAGCAGAGTCCTGCAAAAATGAAAGTAGATTAGCATATATGACCATTAAAAGGCATCAGCCAGCCTATAATGTTACATGCAGTGTTAGGAAAGTTCACTTTCTACATAAACTAGTTCAGGTCACAGTTTTGCCTACTGTCAGCTGTCCAGATATTAAATTAAATTTCAGAATGGTAGACCAAAATTATTGCCACAACCCATAACCATAGAACCACAGAATAAAGTCCAAACCTTAAAGAAAGCCCAAATCACTTTGGGCTTTAGTTAGTCTTTAGTTCAATGTTTGTTTTGCAAACGCCATTGACAATGAAGGGAAAATGTACATCATAATGTAACTCATTACGTCATATTGTCTCTTCATTGATAATGGCATTAAATGCAGTCACATGTAATTCATAGTTCCTCACCTGAGTCACGTCCAACAACAAGAATGTGAGCAGTGGGTGGAATCACAAGCAGAGTCCTGCAAAAATGAAAGTAGATTAGCATATATGCCCATTAAAAGGCATCAGCCAGCCTATAATGTTACATGCAGTGTTAGGAAAGTTCACTTTCTACATAAACTAGTTCAGGTCACAGTTTTGCCTACTGTCAGCTGTCCAGATATTAAATTAAATTTCAGAATGGTAGACCAAAATTATTGCCACAACCCATAACCATAGAACCACAGAATAAAGTCCAAACCTTAAAGAAAGCCCAAATCACTTTGGGCTTTAGTTAGTCTTTAGTTCAATGTTTGTTTTGCAAACGCCATTGACAAAGAAGGGAAAATGTACATCATAATGTAACTCATTACGTCATATTGTCTCTTCATTGATAATGGCATTAAATGCAGTCACATGTCATTCATAGTTCCTCACCTGAGTCACGGCCAAGAACAAGAATGTGAGCGGTGGGTGGAATCACAAGCAGAGTCCTGCAAAAATGAAAGTAGATTAGCATATATGACCATTAAAAGGCATCAGCCAGCCTATAATGTTACATGCAGTGTTAGGAAAGTTCACTTTCTACATAAACTAGTTCAGGTCACAGTTTTGCCTACTGTCAGCTGTCCAGATATTAAATTAAATTTCAGAATTGATAATGGCATTAAATGCAGTCACATGTAATTCATAGTTCCTCACCTGAGTCACGTCCAACAACAAGAATGTGAGCGGTGGGTGGAATCACAAGCAGAGTCCTGCAAAAATGAAAGTAGATTAGCATATATGCCCATTAAAAGGCATCAGCCAGCCTATAATGTTACATGCAGTGTTAGGAAAGTTCACTTTCTACATAAACTAGTTCAGGTCACAGTTTTGCCTACTGTCAGCTGTCCAGATATTAAATTAAATTTCAGAATGGTAGACCAAAATTATTGCCACAACCCATAACCATAGAACCACAGAATAAAGTCCAAACCTTAAAGAAAGCCCAAATCACTTTGGGCTTTAGTTAGTCTTTAGTTCAATGTTTGTTTTGCAAACGCCATTGACAAAGAAGGGAAAATGTACATCATAATGTAACTCATTACGTCATATTGTCTCTTCATTGATAATGGCATTAAATGCAGTCACATGTCATTCATAGTTCCTCACCTGAGTCACGGCCAAGAACAAGAATGTGAGCGGTGGGTGGAATCACAAGCAGAGTCCTGCAAAAATGAAAGTAGATTAGCATATATGACCATTAAAAGGCATCAGCCAGCCTATAATGTTACATGCAGTGTTAGGAAAGTTCACTTTCTACATAAACTAGTTCAGGTCACAGTTTTGCCTACTGTCAGCTGTCCAGATATTAAATTAAATTTCAGAATTGATAATGGCATTAAATGCAGTCACATGTAATTCATAGTTCCTCACCTGAGTCACGTCCAACAACAAGAATGTGAGCGGTGGGTGGAATCACAAGCAGAGTCCTGCAAAAATGAAAGTAGATTAGCATATATGCCCATTAAAAGGCATCAGCCAGCCTATAATGTTACATGCAGTGTTAGGAAAGTTCACTTTCTACATAAACTAGTTCAGGTCACAGTTTTGCCTACTGTCAGCTGTCCAGATATTAAATTAAATTTCAGAATGGTAGACCAAAATTATTGCCACAACCCATAACCATAGAACCACAGAATAAAGTCCAAACCTTAAAGAAAGCCCAAATCACTTTGGGCTTTAGTTAGTCTTTAGTTCAATGTTTGTTTTGCAAACGCCATTGACAAAGAAGGGAAAATGTACATCATAATGTAACTCATTACGTCATATTGTCTCTTCATTGATAATGGCATTAAATGCAGTCACATGTAATTCATAGTTCCTCACCTGAGTCACGGCCAAGAACAAGAATGTGAGCGGTGGGTGGAATCACAAGCAGAGTCCTGCAAAAATGAAAGTATATTAGCATATATGACCATTAAAAGGCATCAGCCAGCCTATAATGTTACATGCAGTGTTAGGAAAGTTCACTTTCTACATAAACTAGTTCAGGTCACAGTTTTGCCTACTGTCAGCTGTCCAGATATTAAATTAAATTTCAGAATTGATAATGGCATTAAATGCAGTCACATGTAATTCATAGTTCCTCACCTGAGTCACGTCCAACAACAAGAATGTGAGCGGTGGGTGGAATCACAAGCAGAGTCCTGCAAAAATGAAAGTAGATTAGCATATATGCCCATTAAAAGGCATCAGCCAGCCTATAATGTTACATGCAGTGTTAGGAAAGTTCACTTTCTACATAAACTAGTTCAGGTCACAGTTTTGCCTACTGTCAGCTGTCCAGATATTAAATTAAATTTCAGAATGGTAGACCAAAATTATTGCCACAACCCATAACCATAGAACCACAGAATAAAGTCCAAACCTTAAAGTAAGCCCAAATCACTTTGGGCTTATCCAAATTAATTCCTAATTATTATTATCATCATCATTATTCATTTTATGTTATATTTTTACATTTTGGGGAAAAAAATAGCCAACTCTGAGGTGCCCACAACGTTTAGGTGCCCTGTGCACAACCTTCCTGCACCCTTTTGCAATGTGAAATGCCACCGAATGTGTTTATAGTTTTCCACTTTGCTTGTCTTTATATGGGAAAATGAACCCCCAACTTGTGAAAGCTCTCACTCACAGCCTGCATATTTCTGCAAATAACTGATCCACAAGCTCAAAGTGTCACGGACGTGAGGGGTTGTAAGCTTGTAGATCAGCGCGCATTTTCAGCACGGAACACGTATGACGAATATACATCAGCCTCCACTCACTCAGTTCACTGCATGTGGGAGGGTTTTTTGCCGAGGCGATTAATGTACAGAGTCTACAGACAGCGCTCCTCGACGCTAAATAAATAATTGGAAGCTTTTTTCGGTGGCACCGTGGAACATATGTTTACAACAAGTTTAACTCAGTGTTTTTGAGTCGGGACACATGTTCTCAAGTCATTTGTGCTGTATCTGGCTGTGACTACAGTGACTGTCTGCGGGGTTTTACACTACATTATGAAGGCCTGCACGACGTGCACGTTGTGTTTTAGCTGGGGGTTTGCCTGGCTGGAAGGTTCGATTTAAATCTGGCACCATGAACAAAGTGAACGCGTTCTCAATAACTTTAAACCAAGGAACCACACAGTCACATGCACACACTGGATAAATGTTTTACATGAAGTCACATCAAATCATGACAGAGCAGACGGGTTCCATCCATGGATCAGACGACATGTTTCAGTTTCAGCTAGGGCTAAACTAAACTTGCAGACAGTAACATAAAACAATGTTCAGCTGCTACAGAAACTTATAATAAACAGATCTTACCTTTCTTTGGGGAAAATGGTCCAGTTAGTTTGTAGTTGCAGACAAAAGAAAAATACAAGCAGCTGCCCGGGCCACCAGCTAGAAGTTGCTAGAAGTTCCAACACCTGCATCGTGTTGAACTGATTGGGGCAGTGATTAACATCTACATACAACCAATGAGTAAAATCTACTCATTTTCTACATCTATCGTTTTTAGTGACACATTATAATTAAATTCTAGTCAGTTATGGAGAGCTGATTTTATTCAGAAAACATTGTGTAAATGCAATTCATAAATAACTAAAATTGGTATGAAAACAGCTTCTCCCATATGAATAAAACTTACATAATTCCTGCATAATTGCAATGACTCAACAATACAATTAAATTCTACTCAGTGAATCCTACCTGATTTTATGCAAAGAAAGTTGAGTAAAATACAGTGCATTATATCGTTTAATTCAGCTCAATATCATTGTAAACGGCACACAGTCCTTTTTATAAGCAACATGAATACATATTTATTAATTAAATATTACTTCAGCCCAGTCTCACTTTTTAGGGTGTGGAGCAGCCATAAACTACACAGGTTCATCTCGATGTTCTGGGCATTTTTGTAATGTTAGTGTTAGTAAAAAGCAGGTAAAAGAGTAACGTTTGAGGCAGACTAACATCAGTCACTCTGCCGTTCACTATAGTAGAAGAGGTGCACCTGGTGAGGGTTTAAACCCCGCAGCTACGTCAAGTCTGCCTACAGGAAATACGTAAGCTGCGACCATGAGACCCGTTTCTGAATTCGTCTATTAGCTCAGAGTGTGGTGCTGGTAATGCCATGGTTTAGCCACAGTTACATTTTTAGAAACAATATACATTTTAGCAAGTCAATCTGAAGCCCCTGACTGCTCTCGATAAGCAGGTTGGTTTTAATGCTGACATTGTACAAAGGCCCCTATATGGTTTGTTTTGTTTTCTTGTGGGTGAAACTTTAGAGGAGTGCATATGGTGTGCAATATGAAATGTAAGCGTAAAGCGTATCATATAAACATAATCATTGTTTAGTTACATCATTGACTGTCTTCTATCGTATATTCCTGCGCTTCTGGAGCAACTAAACTTGAGTTGTTGCATGCAAGGTGGAGGAACAGTTCATTACTAAACACTACACTAGATTGGCCTACTTGGAAACGATTCAAGTTAGGAACGACCAAAGTTAGAAATGCATGCCCTACCCGTTTATGCAATAAGGTTTTGGTACCCGTTGTACCCGTCTGTCTGTGTGCCTTTAATGCCCATATAGAGTTCCATGTAAGATATGCCCAGATATGGAGTCCAGACCAGTCGATCACACGTCAGAAATATGACACTGGATAGCCAGTCAGGACAGTCGATCAGATGTCAGCAATATGATACCGGATAGCCATTTGTTCTTTGTAAAGGCATAATTGAAGAATAAAATCAAATCACACCCGTTTGAAGTGAGGGGCGCTCTTACCATCATCATGACGTACAATAAACACTATGTCCAGTTGCTCAGACACTATGACATAGAATTGGCCATTCATTGTCAATAGGAATTTGTTTTAGGAGTTTGTGTAAGGACAAAGTTTGTGCACACACACCAAAAGCTGGATATAGGTGGGGCTAGCGCCCCTCAATAAACTCACTGATCTCGTCTTGCCACTCTGACGGTCTGGCTAGCGGGGCTACAATGGGGACAGAATGAACCGTACCGCGGGCAGAGCAGCTAGGTGGCTGCACCGACAATTCCTCCGTCCAGTGCGGAGTTCCGTATTTACTGTTCCCCCCCCTCCCCCTCTGAAGGCGAGGTGAAGGGCTACGTAACCCCCGCGGACATTCGGAAAAATAGAAACAAACGCTATTTCTGTTGTGCATCTTTCCTGCTCTCCAGTTTGCTCATAACATTATAGCAGACGCTCCTCTCCGCTCCATTTGTGCATATGAGTGTTGGGTGAAATAAGCCCTTCCACGGTGCGGGTGTCATAGTTTAGGAGGCAGCCAATCATGACTAGGTCGTTACTACGCGATTGGCTGGCGGCGTTTCTGGCGGCGTTTCAGAGTATGGGTCAGACTCCCATTGGCTTAGGCGGCATGTAGTGGGACTCCCATTGATGACTAGCTCGCTTACATTTTATGAGCATTCATTATTCAGGTTTCACCTGACAAAAAAAGAACAGTATTAGTAGACTAGTTCCTGCTTATGCTCTTGCATAGGCCTTTTATAGAGATATTGTATTAGTTGTCTACTGTATGTCTTGTCTTGTGTATCCTTTCTAGTCACTTCCTTCCACTAGTACGTTGCTTTGAAACAAACACACACACACACACACACACACACACACACACACCCCCCATCACCTCCTCAGTCACATAAGATCCAGTGTCTAATGTAGAACAATGGGCCGATTTCACAGCTGCGTTGGTCACACTGTGGGGTGGCCTGTGGTCGGTTCTGGTCCATGCTGGAGACTGGTGTCCACTGAGCGCTGTACTTGACCAGGCTGATCTCAGAACAGCTGTGGTCTCTGCAAAAAGAACAATGATCCATCTTTGGACCGGCCTTGTTTACGGAATGTCCCGGCCCAGAATCAGTGAATGGTGGTCACATTGGGTCAAACAACCAGGACAGGAAGCTAAACGTTTGTAGCCACAGTGCCTGATTCATCCCAACATGTGCCACTAGGGCTGAACAATATTGACAAGATAAACTTATCTTAAAATGTGATTTATATCAAGGTTTTCTTGTCATTCGTTTTTCACATACTTCAAAGCTGCTTTGCTAGATATAAGTTCACAAGATTAACTGAGTTTGATTATGAGCTTTCACCTATATATTGTACTTAATTCATGGACAAAATATTTGTTATGTTATTGCTTAGAAGTCCAGGTACCCTTCATCTCTAGTAAGTAGCCTTGCCGAGCCATGAGGCCCATAGGGCAGGAGCCTATCTCCTGTTTCTGTAGCGTGAGGCAGCTTGATGTACAAGTACACCCCCTGGACATGACGCTAGTATGTCGCAGGGACCCCCAATCCAACCCTTGATGCTGAGTGCCAAGCAGGGAGGCACTGGGTCCCATTTTTACAGTCTTTGGTATGACCCGGCCGGGGATTGAACCCCGACCTCCCAGTCTCAGGGCGGACACTATAACCACAAGGCCACTGAGCTGGCCATCTCTGTTACACAATTAATTGCAGCCTCTTCCATTTGTAAATTGCAGTAGTTAGTTAGTGTTGCAATGACATTAATTATGTTATAATTATTTATTCATACCGGTATATTACTCATTTATCAATTAATTGCTCAACTCTACCAGATAGCAGACGCATGTGACCACACCAGTGGTTGGCTGGTGCCTGGTGTACGTTAACCTCGCGTCATGCATCGTGACCAGGCTTTCCTCTGCGGTAAGGCTGCTTCTAAATCGTTGTGTGATCCGGATGGTGCCGTGTGATCCGTCTAGACCGGATGGTAAAATCTTTTTTAATTTTTAGTTGGAATAAAATATGGATATACCAAACAAATTATTCCAAGACGTACTTGAAGAAACGTGTTGGATTCATATGGCATATCCATTATCCAGTATTGGGTAGGCACTAAAATTACGATGCCCGCCTTGATCACGGGGAATTTTCTTTACTTCTGATTCCACTTTGTGGTTTCCTGCCTGATTACTACAAATCGGTGACTACAACAAGACGTAAATTACCATCCGCTCCCGACTGGATCATAAACCAGAAAAGGAACTCTTCCCAGGCTAGGTGTACATAAATGGTGCAGTGCCCTTTCAGGGCGTGGCCACTGTTCAGAGCATGCCCGTTCTGGAGGTTGGTGCTCATTTGATTGACTTCACACTCGACACTGCACTTCCTTCGGTCCTTAGCAATACACTAATAAGTGTGAACTGAAGTGCATCAGATGAACGGGCAACGGTTCTCGTTCTCTGGATATGCAAAGGAGAGACGGTACAGAAACAGTACTGTTATGTACAGAGATTCCTGGGATGTACATTATAGATAGGTAGGCACACTCTCCATGGTTAAATTAGTCTTTAACTCACACCTATTATTGATGAGGACATGTAAATGGGCTAATGGGATAAGCTGAATATTATGTGATGCACTGCCCAATACTATTATGTTCGTGCCCTGTCTCGTTAAATAAGGCTTAGGTCCCCAGTCTGGCATGGAAAGTACTGTGCATTCAAGCAACAAACTAAAATTCAAAATATCAGCATAATCCTTTAATAGCACAAGCTCAAGAGCACTGTTCACTCTGTCTATGTTGAACCGTAGTCCAACACTAAAAATCTCTAAAATTTGACAAGAAGCTTAAGGTTTTGTTTCTCCCCCCTGAAGCTACAAGTTGTGTGTGTGTGTGTGTGTGTGTGTGTGTGTGTCACCAGTGTTATGTATGTTTAACATTGTTTGTACATCAAAGTGCATAAGGTTAATTTATTAGAAAGGGGTCACTTCTTTCAGATGAGCCTGTTGGCAACAGCTGTGGTCGGCCGCAAGGAAATATAATGGAGAAATGCACAAATATATAGTATTACATTTATTTTGAGGTCAGGACAATTTTCACAGCTGACAAAAAATAGGTCAATTAGCAGGCTTCCCTTTGCTTTGAGAGTTTATGAGAGTGCATGTGTGTTTGCGCTGTATGTGCAGGGTGATTACTGTGATATCATGCTACACAACATTGGCGTTTATCTTTTTACATTGCATCATTGCTTCAGTTATATTTTTGACTGGTTTTTGGGCTTTTATTATTCAGGATTGCCCCATTGAGAAATCTACGAAAAAACTATTTGTTAAGCTGTAAATACATTTGTCTTCTTAACTGTACTGAAGTTCAAAGTATGATGGCTAAATGAATATTAGCTACTACATGTATGTTTTTGTTTTAAGGGGGGAATAGACTCATTTACTGACTGACACATATATGTGTCTGCCAGTCAATCAATCAATAAATAAATCATGAAAGTAACTTCTTAGCTCGGAAACCTTCCTGGTATACCTCTCTATAATGTAGTGCTGCCCACTAGTGGCTATATGGAGGAACTAGCTCTCTGTGCCTGTACTGAGGCATTAATGTTTAATAATGCGTGACTATGTTTGGACTTATGTGTGCACTGTATGCATGCAGTGAGAAACCGTTATTTTTTGTTCTCCGGCCACAGTGGCTGATTGAATAGAAAATTCACAAGATACTTTAAAAGATCCAGCAATATAATACAGAGAAAAAAATAGCCTTCAAAATTGGTGATTACCACTGAGCAGAGAAACCTACCAGGCACATGCGAGAGTTCATAAGCTGCGTGCGTGTGTGTCACTCTGCTTCTGCTCCGAACAGGTCTAGGTGGTTGATCTGTCCAACAATTCTTAATTTGACCTAGTCGGGTCACTTTCTCACACTCCCTCTCTCACATACACACACATTTCTCCCTCTGTCTCTGTCTCTGTCTCTCTCTCTCTCTCTCTCTCTCTCTCTCTCTCTCTCTCTCTTGTCAATAATGTCTGAGAATAGCGGGGGGAAAACGCATCATATACACTTATCACGTTTGGTTTTTAATATTTATTATTATTTATAAAAACAAATAAGAAACTTATGTACATAAGTATTCACAATCTTGATTTAGTACTTTTTTGAGGCACCTTTGGCAGCAATTACAGCCTTAAGCCTTTTTGGGAATGATGCTACAAGCTTGGAACACTTGAATTTGGGGTATTTTTCCCATTCTTCTCTGCAGATCCTCTCAAGCTCTGTCAGGTTAGATGGGGAACGTCGCTGCACAGCTATTTTCAGGACCTTCCAGTCAATGGGGTTCAAGTCTGGGCTCCATTCGGGCCACTCAAGGACTTTCACAGAGTTGTGAAATGACCCTGTCATGTTATTTTTCTCACCCAAAAAACAACTAAAGGAGTTTTATAGTAACTTGTCTGTGCCCAAGTTACTGTCTGTGCCCTCATTAACAATTCCAGGATCTATTAATTATGCCATCATGCCACGCCTACAGGAGCTACCCATCCTAGCTACCCATAACAATGCTAATATGCCACATCTCTGGAATCAACATGCAGAACCCTCCCAATTCTGCATGCACATTCCCACTAGGCCCTCAGAAATGACACTTTAATTTTCTCACCTCAGCTTCATGGTTGAGCGCTAACTGTCCAATGTTCGTGCTTTTACCTATAACTGCACCGATCTGTTTTTTTGTTTTTTTCCCCACATCTGCTCTTTATAGTGCCACCAGGATGCCGACTTATGTAAAACACTTATTCTTATATTACTCCTACTGATTTTATCCAAATTTAACGCAAACATGATCTACACATGATCTCTATAGTCATGTGATCAAGACGGGTCTGTTTGATTTCTCATATTCCATTCTGATTGGCTAAGATTGGCTTCCGAAGTTTTCAGGAGTGGCCCGTTTTGTACAAAATGCTACGAATCAATGGCGCAGTGTCCTATTGCAGTAAAACTGTGCCCCTATATTCCCACTGGGCTGAGGAAGAAATGCTACTTGACATTTTTCAAATCAGTCTCATGGTGAAGTTATAACAGGCCCAGTCGCATCTTTACATATAACTACGATCTGCGTAAAACTTTGTATGCACACTTCGTACATGCCAAGGAAAAACATCTGGCATGCATTTTTCAATTCTGCCTTTTTGAGCACCACCAGGAGGCCAATTCATGTGCAACACTTTCTTTATATTAGTCCTTCAGATTTGATCAAATATCAATCATGGTGGAGACCTGTGCTCCGAAGGGAACAGTTTATTCTAGTATTTCTTATTTTACTGAGTCATTATTTCTTACCTGGGTTGACTTTTCCAGGCAAGAAATGTTGGGAGCGGAATGGAAGAGACGAGTAGAGGAGAAAGAGTAGGCAGTGGGGTGGGAGATGGCGTTTGTGTACATGTCAGCCTGTCTTAGTATTTCCACATTCACTCACTCGTTTTCACTCTTTTACTTCTCTGAGCTTGGCACACAGGTGTTAAAGAAAAGGCTCTGACAGTGAAGTTTGAATGGGGGGAACACACACACACACACACACACACACACACACACACACACACACACACACACACAGGCATTAGCATTGGTGTGTACTCCGCTGTCAGAGCCAACAGCAGAGGCAGCAGTCAGGTTCTGAGTCTAAAAAGAGGAGACAGGACAGAGAGAGAGAGAGAGACACACATTGCTCACTGGTCAACCAGTACTGAACTGGGAGGCAAAGGGATTGGAGGGATGTAAAAGAGGGAGAGAGAGCGGGGGTGTTGTGACTGTTGTCACAGAGCAGCAAATAGATTCAAAGGCGAGTGGAAGAGAGAGAAAGCGACAGAGAGAGAGCAGGAGTTGGAGAGAGGGAATGAGACAGAGAGAGAAGAGGGAGGCATTGCTCGTGCTAAGAGGAGTGAGGAGGACTCTATACATAGACAGCAATAAAGCCAGTCAGCTAGACCCTATAATGCACTATAGGACCAACGTACTGTAGAGAGACATGCTGAACTAACATGGGATCGCAGACGTTAATGTGGATTAAATGTGATTCAGCAACCCAGCCCGGGAATTCAACTTGTTTCTGGTCCTGGATCTGGAGGTAAACCTGCCCTGAATCTACCCGAACCTCAAGGAGCCACTGGTGTGCGGAACTGACAAGGGACTCATTGAAGAGATTTAGTTGACAATGTCAACAACATGCGACTGATTGATGTCATCTCTTACCTGCACAGAAGTCTTTGCTATTGGACACTAATTTCAAAGCTAAACCTGTAAGGAGTAATCAGCCGAAGGTGAGAGAAGGGGGGGAAAGTGAAACTTCAGTACTGTATGTGGCCAACAACCTCTAACTATGGTGTTAATTTGTAGAAAATTACTAATTAAAATCCTGATATAAAAGCTCAGCTCAAGAAATATTCTGCAACTGTAGATTAGAATAGTTCTATAATCACAAAACACCATGCCTCGCTTTGCATTCAGACTGAAAGAGTCTGGTATCCGATCGAGAAAAGTCTTGACACAATTTCTTTGATGCCCGTCATGTGCCGCCTCAGAGAGAGGAGTTGTGATCAGCAGCCCAAAGGATGATTGACACCTGGCATTCGCTGTAAAAGGATGGAACCCCGAACCAGATCCACCTGAAGGATTACAAATACACAACCCTGGACTTGCCTTTCTGGGTTGATGCCTCGGTTAATCCGAGACACCCTGTTGTGCTTTTCTTCTACTTTGTGTGTCGTCGTCGCGTCCGATCCCACCATACCGCGAGCAGAGATGGTTTCCAAGTGACCAAATCTCTCGTATGCTGGGGCAACTACCTTTGGCCCCCATGCAGGTGTGAGTGTGTGTGTGTATAGAGTACACGTATATGTGGGCATCAGTGCTATGTTGAGTGTGTCTGGTGTTGCACCAGCTCCGTCGGGTCATGAGTGGCGTTTCCGTTGTTCGGTGGGTGTGGACTGCAGCGACCCAGAGCCCCGCTGCATCTGGCTGGCTGTGTTGCAAGGTGTGTCCGTGTCGTCTCGCCCCTCTCCCCTGGTGACCCCCATTGCCTCTCCCAGAAGACGGGGGCCCCGCAGGCTTACGCAACGTCACCGCCTTTACTGGGTAAGAGGGGACTATAACAAGAATTCAAAGTGATGATAATGCTTTGACAGCAAACCATTTACTAAAACTCCCTTTTTTACTTTGTTCAAAAAAAATCCTACCCAAATAGCAACTTTTCTTTTTACACCTTTTAGCCTAAATATGAAACTACTCGTTAAAATGGATATTCTTTTGCAGTGCTAATTTCAGGGCATCAGCCCAGTGTCCAATACGAGCATCAGCTTGTGCATATTAGTTAGATTGACTGGTCTAAAAACAGCCATTGCCGTCAACAATCTTGAGAGGCTTCCGCTGCCATCCTCCTCCTCCTAGGCCTAACTGATCTGATGACAGTAGACAGTGGTTCCCAAACTTTTTCAATGACATTTATTAGCCCGCGGACCCCCATTTGAAAAGATATGCCAAGGACCCCCATAAGAGAAGATCTATATGGTTCTAGCAGTGATTCTCAACCTGTTTAATTTCAAGGACCCCCAGGTTTGACATGCATTAGGCTACGGACCCCCATTTAATGGCATTTCTATCTCTGAGACCCCCAATTTATATTGAACCAAATGGACCCGTCAGGGTCCATTTGGTTACTAACTATCATTTAGCTGGGGACCCCCTGGAACTCCCTCAGGTAACCCTGGGGGTCCCCGGACCCCACTTTAGGAAACAGTGCTGTAGGTGACAGGAGAGACACGTGATGGTTGACTGTACAGTGCCCTATCCTTCCCCGCTGATGATGTAAGCCAGTGGTTCTCAAGGACCCACATAACTCGGAGAGTGTACAAATGTCCCGAGGGACCCCACTTTGAAACCCCACTTACTTTGAGAACCACAGATGTAAACCATAAAAAACTCACAATATACTCACAATTCAGGATTTTTCTTACCCAATGATCTCATGTATCTATCTCCACTTCTTTTTGCTACCTACACATCACAGTGACTCATGCATTGTTTTTAGCTGCATGAGTGGATCTGCCTGTAACCTTTCGTTAACCCCCACCCATGAAAACAACTACAGTGGCATGTTCAAACTCTCCTTTTTGCGTCGTTGAGCTATTTTCATAGCCCTGTAAGAACCATTCAAAACAAGCATCATTTTAAATTAAAAGGTTTCTCGTCAACAATTTGCTGATCTAGATTTGTTGGGGTCGTTTAGAAGAGCAGGCCTTGGCTGCCAGGTTGCTCATATAGTGTAGTAAGACTGATTGAGAGTGAGAAAGATTCAACACTTGCTGTAGCTTCATTCAGTTATTCTGTGTGTGTGTGTGTGTGTGTGTGTGTGTGTGTGTGTGTGTGTGTGTGTGTATTTGTGTATATTGATATAATGTTCATGGTAACACTTTCGTAAGCATGTGCATTGTGCGTGAGTACAGTGTGTGTTGCTTTGTTTCTGCCTACTGTAAGTATTATATAATGGATTGCAAAAGAAGCATGCTGACTACAGTAGCTAAAGGGAGCTGCTCTCACCACTTTGTGTGTGTGTGTGTGTGTGTGTGTGTGTGTGTGTGTGTGTGTGTGTGTGTGTTTGTGTGTGCGTGCGCGCACACGCATGTGTTTTCCGCATGTGTCTGTGTAACGGAAAGAGAGATAGTGATAGAGAGGACAATTCAATGACTGCACTGTATGTGTTCTTGCTTTGTCATCACCGCAACTGATTCGGCATTTGTTTCGTTGTTTGTGTAAATGCATTCAGTGGCACGTGACTGCCTGCAATGTTCAACTCTGTATCAGAAATCATTATCTCCACCAGGCCGGACGGCCAAAAGCCTGAAACGATGTTTCTGTCCATCCGTGTGTGGGAACTGCTAATCTTCTGGCACCATTGTACGGATCTGTGTGAAACTTTGCATGCACACTCCCAGTAGGCCAAGGAAGAACCCCACTCAGACTGGCGTAGACCTACTGTACACTTCTCTAGTTCAATTTGTTTTCAAACTGTGTGTCTGTGTGTTAGAGATGAATGATATACAAATTAGTTCTCAGTGGAGCAGAGAATCTCTGTCATTATGATCTCAATAATGTCAAGATAGGAAGTTGCACACAGCTGCATATTTGGGAAAGACTGGTTCGGTGGATCAAAATGTGAAAAATATAAACTTTTTGTTTTTAGTTTTAGGGGAATAAATACAATAGTTTTGTCTACAATTGTAAATGGGAAAGGAAAAAGAAAGTCGATGCTGATCAGTGTAGTGGTTTGTGAGATTACACAAACACACACACACACACACACACACACACACACAAAACACAATCTGAACGTAATGATTTTAGACGGTGAATTAGGCCTAAGGCAGTTCAATACTCTGATTCAACGTGACACCTCTGTGAACACAGAATGTGTGTGCAAAACAGTTACCAAGAAGTCATTCAATCGTTATTATTCATCAGATGGGCTTCACTGTTTTACTGTTTGCCTTGGATAACAATTTGCTATGCTAGTGTGTCTGTGTGTCTGTGTGTGTGAGAGAGATTTTGACATAACAAAGACGGGAGAGCATTTGCGCTCTTGTTATATCGTCCAATAAAGGCTTTCCAGTCGGGTGCGTAAGACAAACAAAAGACCAAGAAGTATAGTATACAACATGCACTGCCTCCTCGCATGGTTACCTAAATAGGCTTTGCTCACAAATAAGTTGGGTATTAGTATTGAGTACTGGAGTAATGGAAAAGCACTACATGTATGTTATGCGCTGCGAGGCCTATAGCTGTGCTAAGCTTGGACAAGTTGGACCTGGCAGTGTGTAAAAGTGAGACACTGGCATTGCTGGCATTTCGAGAGAGAGAGAGAGTCGGGGGGGGGGGGGCTGTACAGGGGATGAGTGTGTAGAGGTGTCAGAATATCTCACACTCAAGTGTTTGTTTACATACACTTGCTTGTGAAATGTCAGGTGAAAGATGATGAGGAATTTTAACATGGAGTCATCCCGTTACCCAACACACACTTTCCCATCCCAATGATCCCATACAGGATTGTTATACCTCTGTTAGTCATGTACAGTATGCAACTATGCATACTTCCATACAGTATGTGCCTGGTTCTAATGCAGTTGGGGCGTTGCTGTTTAAGTGCACATACACGCACGCACGCATACACGCACGCACGCACTCACACACACACACACACACACACACACACACACACACACACACACACACAGTTGTGCACTAGATTTGTCATTTGCGATGAAACATACTGTAGGAACATTCTGGGGTTATTTTCAGTGTGTTCCTGAAACCATGCCTAATATCCTCGGTAGAATAACATCCAGTCTTTGTTTTTTTTTATTTAGGCAGGGTTCATGAGTGCTACAGCACTCCCAGCTGCCCAGCTGATGCCAATATTTCCAACAACATCTATCTAATGATCTAATGATATGCAAGGAAATCCGTCCTATTCACATGGCTGGCTGGGAATGAGTTATGTTTTATGAGTGTTTGAGTTCGTTAGATGTTTGTCAGCCTTGTTTTTTCATGTCTGTAGCGTATGACTATATTGTTGTCTTATTGTAATCACATTAACGTGTGAAAATGTTGAATTGATTTGTTTCCCTCCATGGAAAGTATGCGTTCCCTCCCTTCCCTCCCTTCCCTGGTGCTGGAGCTATTCTTAGAGCTGAAGGCTTCCCCGAATTGCTGCCTACACCAGGCGGCTCTACAATCCACTTCCTGCCTCGAGACTCACAATTCAATTCCTGTTGTTTTTGTAAGGGTTTAGGGACTGCCAGGTCACAAACTGGCTCACAAACGTGTGTGTGTGTGTGTGTGTGTGTGTGTGTGTGTGTGTGTGTGTGTGTGTGTGTGTGTGTGTGTGTGTGTGTGTGTGTGTGTGTGTGTGTGTGTGTGTGTGTGTGTGTGTGTGTGTGTGTGTGTGTGTGTGTGTGTGTGTGTGTGTGTGTGTGTGTGTGTGTGTGTGTGTGTGTGTGTGTGTGTGTGTGTGTGTGTGTGTGTGTGTGTGTGTGTGTGTGTGTGTGTGTGTGTCCATCAGAGACGGTGTGCTAGCATGTGTGAGACGTACCTGACATATTTGAGACAGTAATCACTCGTGCATGATGATGATGTGTGCATGGGGATGTTTATAGCTTAGGTGAAGCCAGGGCATTATGGGTGCGAATAGGAACAGATTTGTTTGTTCGCTCTATTCAGTCTAGTAAGATTATAGGAAGTAACTACTTGTTTTGGATGGACAGTGGACTGTCAGAGGATGCAATCTGTCTCAATGGCAAAACTTAAGTGGATGGAGTGTCCATACCAGACTATACACATCATATATATATAGGATGTGTCTTATAATCCATTTAATGTGTAGTTTTATGTTTTCAGTGGCAGAATCTGCCAGTCTCTGCTAGCCCTGTCATGTCCAACATAATAATAAAAACAAGACTGATCTAGGAATAATACAAGTTAAAATTATAATACACAAGGGTATTGAGCAGTAATAAATGTGTGATTTTTTTAAATGACCTTATAGGTGTGCAAAAACAATATCAGACATCATTTGCAATTGCATATTCACTGGATTACTGAGGTAGGATGAGTGTAGGATGTGTTGCCGTCAGAGGAAAATAATCTACATAATATATTGATGTTGAATTGACGCCTATAACTTTTTCATTCATCCAGTCATGTTAAAATACAGTTTATTTCCATATTTGTGCCTTCTTAGTGACTGTGCATGTCTGAAGTGTTGGGCTGAACAGTGACTCACCCACATCCTATACATCCTGTTATACTTTCTGTAAAGGTGTGTGCCCCCTTGACCGTGTATTGTTCACAGCATTTTCCAGGTGTCTGTTTATAAGGGATAATATGTTCTTTTTGTTCTATAAATGTTATTAATAGCCAGGCCTGTACCTATTTTTAACTCTGCCATTGTTGGCTAGAGGCAATTCATTTGATTATGGGTGAGGTTGTTAAAGAAAATAGAGCTTCCTTCTGAGAGAGAGGAAGTTACTGCAAAATTCCTGACATTGGTAGAATTCTACTCGGGTGGGGTTTGGATTGAGTTCTTGGCAAACAAACAAACAAACACACACAGACAGACAGACAGACTTCTCTGACATTTACGCCGTAAATCTATGGATGAATGCAAACACAAGTACACTGGTACTCTGAAATTAGCCCTTCAACAAGTCCCTCCCAAACCCGTCCTTGTCCAATAGAACGTTAGCAGCGAGGAGACAGGGCAAGCTGTCCTTCTCCCCCATAGACATGCATGTTAAAGGACGGGATTTCTCCATAATCGATCATTTCAGTAGCAAGAGTATCAAAATGTCTTCTAAATCTAGTCAACCACGCCTGCAGTAGGCTGTGCACTGGACACATTTTAATTTGCATGACATTATTTAAATAAACTAGAAATTTGAGGAAATGACAGAGGGAGAAATCTACTTTTAACGACCACCCGACAGGAGTTTTCATGTTGCACAGTAAGACTATGGTCATTAGTATTATTGCCATCACCTGGGTTGGGCAGTTGGTCAGCCATGCAAAATAACATTGACAGCTATGAGGTGGCGAAAGTTTGACCTGCATACCAACAGTTGCTAAACTATTTGGATTGGCATTGGACAGTCGCTTTTTTGGGTGGGATTTAGCAAAGGGCTAGCCGCTAATTGTTCTCATGAAAATCATTCTATGCTCTTGCACTCAACCTCCACCCTGCTCTCTCCCACCTGTGTGAGAATGCTGGTCGTTGACTAGTGCTACAGTTAAGCATTCAACTCCCTTGTGTCATCCAAGCTTGTTGCCAATCTCAGACATGACTAGGACTCAATGCCACCCCATATACAAACTGAATCCTGCAGTCTGCTACTGACAGACCGCAGGTGGTGCAGACTGGCACTAGCACCGCCTCCACACACACTGACTCGCTGTGTAACTATGTACACCTCTAGTTTCTTCTTGTTTTAACCCAATGGACCTGCTCCATCTTCTTTCCTGACAGACCAAAGGGCGGAGAGATGGCATGGTGTCGTCCAATGAGAACAGGCGCCGCCGGCCTTTGTCGTCGGGTGAAGTGGAGGGCATGGCATGGCATGGTCCTCGAACAATCTTCCTCCAAAAGAACTCGCAGGGATTCGGTTTCACGCTGCGCCACTTCATCGTTTACCCGCCGGAGTCCTCCCTCCACACCAACATCAAGGTAAACATACACACTGAGTCCTCCCTCCACACCAACATCAAGGTAAACATACACACTGAGTCCTCCCTCCACACCAACATCAAGGTAAACATACACAGGGATCTTCACTAGAAGAGTAGCTCTCAGTCCCACTCCCAATTGAGTGTTCAGAAGAAAGTACTCGGAAGTACTCGGTACTCGGAAGTTCAAAAAAGTATAATGAAAGTGCTCTTTGGATCGGGACTGAAAACGTGCAACAAAGGAAAAAAAGACAAGGAACTCTTCTGGTGAAAAAAGTTAAAAAGCCTTTATTGATGTGGCTATTTATTAATGGAATAAAAAAAACATGGACAACCCACACGTAGGAGCTTCACAGCCTTCTTCAGGGTACCCGATTGACTGTCTTTGGTGTGAGCCCAAAACCCAATCAAAGCACAGACTTTGACAGTAACCTTTATCAGTGATACTTGTGCAGGTGAACCTGATGTGAATTCATCTCCATACTGGATCCCATGCCATCTGTTGGGTCTGAAGTTCAGAAAGACATAGCAAATACAAGGCTGTTAGGCCTGCTGGGGCTAACAGATATTTTCATATACTGTATCTATATTATATATACTGTACTAGTTCTTACCCGTTCTGAATACCGGTATATGAACAACAAATGATGTACAGTGTGGGTAAAGCGATGTAATAGATCACATTACTGATCATCTGTTAACAGATGATCTTGGGAAGTTGGGTTGGGCACAAATAAGTAGGCTAATGTAATTATGTAAGATGGATGGTTGCCATTGGTTGGATAGACGGACGGACGCCTGTATGTATTTTACCATTGTATTTTACCGACGGCACGGGATCTGTGTTCCCCCTCCGTCGAGTGGTGGATTATATTATTGATATGTTATGATCCAACAGATATAAAAGTACACAGTAATGTAACTTTGGGGAGTGTAACCAAATCATCCAAATTAATATGTTGTGGTGTCGAAACACAAACACCTTTAGGCTACTGGGAAAGTATGTGTGCATCACAGTGCATGTGTGGATGTCTGGACGATAACACACGGTGGAGGAGGGGGACGGACAGTGTAGGGTTGAAACAGTGCATGTGTTCATGTTACGTTACGCACGTAACGCTGGCTGCTAATTCCCCTGTCCAACGTTATGGCTGCTAAATCCCCTGTCCTGGGCGGAATGGGTGTCGAATTTGTCTGGCACTGCGAATAAATGGTAAATGGTGCATTTATATAGCGCCTTTATCCAAGGCGCTTTACATAGATTGTGCATTACATTCACCCATTCACACACATTCATACACCGATGGCGGTGGAAACCATGCAAGGCACCAACTAGCACATCAGGAGCAATTAGGCGTTCAGTGTTTTGCTCAAGGACACTTTGACACTAACTCTGGGGGAGCCCGGGTTTGAACTGGCAACCTTGCAGTTACCATCCAGCCACTCTACCCCTGAGCCACCTCCGCCAGGAGGAAGGTGGAGGAGGAGGCGGGGATGCTTTCGCTGTGTCAGTGCAGGCTTTCAGCTGCCTGTCTGCCACGCACCCCCGCGTTGGCCACGCTGGTTCACCAAAAATTCACCCGCATCTGGTTTGAAGTTATATCAACTGACGTGCGAACATTACGAAGGTGTCAAATAACTGTAGTATGCGCCCGAGATGTTTTCCCCGTGTGGCTCTGCTGCCTGCCAGGGGCTGTCTAATTCCTAAATGGGAGGTCGGTGGAGAAGGCAAGGGGAATGTTGCACGGAAAACTGTGACCCATTGGACACATTAATCTGTGTCCCTCCCAACATGCATTTCACTTGTGATGGGCCCCTAAGTGAGCAGCAGCCTTGCTCTGTATGCTAATACAGACAGACTTTCCTCAAATTAATAGATAGATATTCTGCAGCCTAGTTGTTTCTCTGCCCTCTCTTTTGGTTATCTCACTTTGTGAGATGTTTTACATACATAATGAAGAATGAATTCTAATACAACGCACACACACACACACACACACACACGCACACACACACACACACACACACACACACACACACACACACACACACACACACACACACACACACACACACTTATTTCCTGAGGCTTCTTTATGACCTACTGATGGATTCTAGCCTAGGAGCAAAAATACATCTCATTAAAATAATCTAATTAAAAGAAAAAACAGGCTGATTCACTTTTTGACCCATATTCTTTTTGCCTTTTTTCCCCCTGAACCAAGGAGTGTGTGCCGAGTTTTGGAAAAAAGTAGTAGCAAAATGTTTTGAAAATGGCGGAAAATCTTCAAAGTTGAAATAGTCTGGACCTTTATGAGAAGTTGTGTCGCAATCCAGAGACAAATATTTTTGGCTCCTAGAATCCTTCAGTAGGTCCTAAAGAAGCCTCATGCTGAATGTGCCGCTTTTATCCGCTTCGTAGCGGTAATGTTAAAAAATGTCATTAAGCCACTGGACCATAATGGACACGATGATGATCAGCCCTGTAAACTAACCTTATGCGATGAGCCATGCTACAGCTAATCTACTAAGCTAACCTTTTGGAGCTGCAGGGTTAAACCTGTACCAGCTGACAGGGTCATGAGGTCAATAGAGATCCTAGAGGGACTTAAAAGGCGATTCCACATCTTTGAGCCACAAAACTGCAGCCTCAGCTAGTTCCAAAATACTTTTTACAGTTTTACGGTTGAGATTTGATATAAACCAATCTTTTGAAATTAGCTGCAATGAAATATCTCCTGGTCAATGTGAAAAAATACCAATCATCTACCATTATAAACCACGTTGTGGCTGGTATGTCTTAGTTTATAATGTACTTTCCAGTCACATGGAGCCCAGCATTCTAAAGTCTGATGGGTTGCTAAAGTCTAATGGGTTGGCTGTGGGTCCTTGGGTCCTTGGGACCCACAGCCACACAGACCTCTGGGTAATGCAGTTTGTTTAGTTTTTACAGATTAGGATTGGACAGTAGCTGGTGTTGTGGTCTATGTCACGATCCCTGCATGGCCAAAGCCCTAGGTCTTTGTCTGGACAGGTCGGGAATGAGCTAGGTCAGCGAAGCCTCAAAGCCCCTCAGCTAGGTCCAGTCAGTCAGTCAGTCAGTCAGTCGGTCAGTTGGTCAGATAGTCAGTTAGCCAAGCCAGCGGTGTGGTTGCTCAGCAACTGCCCAAACTGTCCAGTCAGCTGGGGCTGTTGCTGGAGGGAAATGTGGGTGTGTTATGAGTGTTGGGTAAGCTGCTGGAAAGTCTAATGAGGTCAGGGGGACCAGCTAAATGAGTGCCGCCTGCTGGACGAAATTGGTATGGCGCTTGGGTGCATCGTGATGAGAAGCAATTATATTGTGATGTGCGTCTGGTTTGGGGTGCCATCTCATATGTTAAAGCATAGCATCAATGCTAGCGAGCTAAAACGAGGTCCATCCTTGCTCTAGAAAATGCCAATGTTCCCATCTCGCTCAAGACCTCTGAACATCGCAGATTAGTTCAAAAACCACGGATAGCACAGTAGTTTCAGAGAAAAAAGCGTGCAAAGGCCGAGGCTAAAACAGAAGCTAATGGCTATGGAGGATGAGACACAGTGCGGGCGGGGCCCTAGATGAGGCCCTAGGCGTGCACAGCAACCGAGTGGTTCCAAAAAAATAGCAAGGCAATCTTATAGCGATAGCAAACACCTCAAGACGAGCCTATTCGTCAAGAGCATTAATTCATCGGGACGAGAATACCCGTCGACGGGTTTAAATGTGTTAAATGAAGCTTCACTACAGTCACAAACTAAGCTTCAGAAACATGGCAAAATATGTTTACTACATCAAAGCCCAACATTGAAACAACTTCATTCCAGGTCAATAGTGTCTTGGGGATCTATAAAACTGTCTGACAAACAGAGGCAGGCAAAATAAAATCAGTTCAATAATTTATTAGACAATAAGCCTAAAGCCGCTGTCACTGCTCCAAAATCAATTTGGCGAAATGAAAGAAAAGAAAGTGCTCCACGTACCGGTAATAACAAAAAGCAGGTGCCGCGTGCGTGCATGCTGGGATAAGTAACGTGTGCATCTACAGTGTGTGTGTGTGTGTGTGTGTGTATGTGTGTTTAATTTTTAACTCTAGTACAACATGTCAAAAACTGGTCTTCTAATACTATATTATATTATATTATATTATTATATACTGATCATATTATATTATTATACTGATCTGAATCAATATTATATTGGGAGGACTCTGCCAATTTTGTGTGTGTGTGGGGCTTGCATGTTTTGTGTGGGGATTGTGTCCTTATTCTCAGGCATAGGTGTCATAGATATTAGAGCCAGTTTCTCTGAGCTCATAAGCGCCACCCTGTGGTCTTGTTTTCCACTACAAGTCTGCTCTACTCTGTTGTGTTTCTCGTGCAGGATGAAGAGAACGGAAACGACACTGGGAAAGGTGAGTGTCCTTGGCTTCACCAAGTAATTGCCTGGCATACCACTTTCATTCAAATATACAATACATCTACTGTACATACATAGTACAGTATGCTGCCTTCAAGCCATTGTTGGCAGGTTACAGGCATAGAATGCCAGGATTTGTCACGTTACTCATACCAGTTAGAAAGGAACTGCTTCATTCTGTTTACAGTAGGTTGTCATGATGCTTTTCCATTGTTTTCATCTCTAGTTTACGTGATGAATGGGCACTATGTGTTTACTGTCTGTGTTAGGCAAGGCTTTGCTTGAAGGCCATAACCCCCTCAGGGCTAATGAAGATCTATTAATGTACATCTATTCAGTTCTATGATTAACAAATCCCCAGGACGTGGGTGGTGTGTTTGTTTGTATCTAGGTGTGGTTCACCAAATTTGGTTTCTGCTCATGTTTTCCTTTCAGGAAATGTTGTTGGCTCACTATTGATGATGATGATGATGATGATGATGATGATGTGTGTGTGTGTGTGTGTGTGTGTGTGTGTGTGTGTGTGTGTGTGTATATGTGTGTGTCTTGGTCTTGTAGCAGGTTGCCAGAGGTCTCGTTTGGAGCCAATGGACACCATCTTTGTAAAAAGTGTCAGGGACCATGGTCCTGCCCACCAAGCTGGACTGTGTACAGGTAAGACAGATCTACATGTGCACATACTGTACATGCACACACACACACACACACACACACACACACACACACACACACACACACACACACACACACACATATATATTTCTCACTCCTTCTTGTGTGTGTGTGTGTTCTCAAGGGGACAGGCTGGTGAAGGTGAATGGAGAGACTATTCTAGGAAAGACCTACTCTCAGGTGATCGCGCTCATCCAAAACAGGTGGGTAGAGACCAGTGTTGTTTTCGTCGACTATTACCATTACGAAAAATGTTCGTCGACTACCTTTTTTCATTGACAAAAACGACATAAAAACTAAATAAAAACTAAGCCATGATGACTAAAACTATGACTAAATATACTGACAATTTTGTCAACAAATAAAAACTAGACTAAAATGTTAGGAAGGGACTAGTGGACAAGAGATCCAATACAAGTCATTTTACACTTGGCTGCATGCTGAATATAGCAGATCTACAAGCTCACGTATCGCGGTGCGACACGCTGTGAGCTTGTAGATTTGCACTTTTCAGCAAGTGTAAAATCAGTCATTACAACGCCATCAAGGCCCGCCAAAACACATTTTAGTCGACTAAATCAACTGTATATTTAGTCAACTTAAATCTTATGATATTTTGTCGACTAAAACTAGACTAACACTAGACTAAAACATTCCAGGTGTCTAAAAACTCAAAATTTGCTGCCAAAAACAACACTGGTAGAGACTTATTACATTATCTCAGTGGTTCACAAACCCTCAGGGTTCCTTGATGGGAGTTCCAAATGGACATGTTACGTTTCCATCCAGTTACATTTGTACACTCAGAGTTATGGGTGTTTGAGAAGCACTGCATTATATACTATTATATTGCATTACTTTCTTTAATTCTGAACATAATTTCTCATAATTCATAACATAATATAACATTCCTCTGCCTCTGTTTACATTGCATACAATTTGAAAGCTAATAAAATAATTGTAATATCAGTATTTTGTATCAAATTATTTACTTGTAATAAGTGTAATAAGTGGGTTAATACCATAGACTGTAAAAAATATGGACAAAGCGTTCCCCGGGTCTAACATGAACGTAAAATGAAGCCTGTCAGTCCTTGCAATGGAAGTCGCCATCTTTCTAGATCCGTTTGGGCCCAGCTGGCCCATTGGCTGGCCCAGACAACGAGGCGGGACTTCCCCCCTTCTTCTTCGTTGGTTTTTATTTTGACTCGAGTGGGTGGGGGATCCCGTTCATAGACGGTAGCCACGCCCCTCAGAACATGCACGACTTTATGGTAATTTTTTTTATAAATGGGACCATCATTTTCCAAAAATAATATTATGATATTTAAGATATTAAGATTATTAGAAATGAGACTTTAAGCAAAAAGTATTCATGACCATGTTTATTAAGGTAATACAGTCTAGGTGAAGTTGGGCCCAAATACATGGACTTCTATGGGGCTATGGGTTTTTTTGGGCTTCACAAAATATCTGTCTGACTGCCCCCCTGGTTAATACATAGCGAGTCAGTCAGTATTGGACAATAAAGCCTACCTCACTGTAAATTATCCCCAGTTAATATGATCATTACCCTAATCTTTTTCTGCAGTGAGAATTCTCTGGAACTCTCCATTATGCCAAAAGATGATGACGTGTTGCAGTTGGTAAGTGTGAGTATTGAATTTCTTCTTCTTTCTCTCCTTATCCCTCTTTCCACATTGTTATACACGTAGATAGACCTTTGTCAAAAACATGGCTAAAGTACTTGATTCTGCTTTGTCTTAGTATGGTATCATTTTTATCCGATTACCCACAATGCATGTTAAGAAGCCAAGCTTTCTGTCTCCTCCAAGTGATCACGTATGTTGTTTAAATATACAGCAGCTGATAATGGATTCATTAATGTATCTATCTGTTTCTGTTGTCATAGAACTGCACAACTATATAAAAAAAGAATATTATTTGATTGAGGGTAACAATCTCTTTGACCACAAAAAAGAAGGATACACCAATGACCTATATTATGGTAACGGAACAGCTATCCTACTAAATCGAAAAAAACGGTCTATTGTGTATAATGAGGCCATTTAGTTCAGTTTATTTTCTCTTTCTCTAATTTAATTGTATGCTGCATGTTGAATCTGTTTTGCTGTCCCCTCTGACCTGTCAATTGCTTCTTGGTTTCCCATCCCTGCCTTTCTTCCTTCCATGTGGCTTTCTCCTCAGGCATACTCTCAGGACGCCTACCTGAGAGGCAATGAGCCATACATGGGAGAGGCCCAGAACCTTCCTGAGCCACCACCACCCTGCTACCCTTTCTCCAAGCCCAGCTCTGCTGCTCCCCTGCCCGGCCACAACCACCATAGCCCTGTGGACAACTGGCATTGCCGACCCAGCGCTAACCTCGCCACATCCCCGCTGGACAACCGCTCCACTGTTTCCGTCACCCCGACCTCCGGCTGGCCCGGGGGTCCCGAGGAGGAGGACGGTGGCAACCATTTTGTCCCCTCGGGGCGGCAGCGCCGTCGCTCCTCATCCGCCGTGAGTGCGCTGGACTTCCATTTCGCCAACCACAACGCTGCCGTCGCCTCAGCAACCCTGCCCACGCCACGGAAGAGTAGCCTGCCGGTCTCGTCCCGCAGCCACACAGATGCCCTCTGCCACCAGGCACTATCAGACTGGTACTACAGCCAGGCAGAGGCGGCCGAGCACATGTCCCCTCGCCACCGGAGTGTATCTCAGGACAGATTGGCCGAGCTGGGGCTAGGGTTAGCGCTCGGCCCGAAGGCTGCCCGTGGAATATCCGCTGATCAGCGGAATCGAGACACCCTCCTTTTCCACCACCAGGCAGCAGCTGCCTCCCACGGCCATGACTCCTATTGGCTGGGAGGGTGGGGAGGCGTGTCCGGGCCAGGAAGTAGGTCATGCTCAGAGAGCTTGCTGGCGGCCTACGCCGATTACGAACACAGCTATGGCCGCTCAGTGGAAACATTAGCGCAAGCCTCCGCAATGGTCTCGCAGCCTCCCTCGCACGTGACAAAAGCTGGTGAGGAAAAAGACAGGAGAGGCTCTAACGGCCAGCATCACCAGACCGTGGTTATGTGCCCTTTGGCGACCATTGTCACAGCGCCTCCCAGTGGGAGGCTGAGTGGACAGCAGGTAGCCGAGCCCCAGACCAGGAGGGTGAAAGAAGACGAGCTGGTGGGCTACAAGAGCTACAGTCCGTCCTTCTGCCGCAAGGCTGACCACATCCTCCAGCAGGCGCACTCCTTCAGGGAACCCGGCTACAGTGGCACGCATCTCCCCTGGAACGCCAGTAACAAAAGCAGCCCGACAGACAGCGAAGGAGGGGTCGAGCCCCGGCCCAAGTCGACCCCAACCCTGCTCACATCAGAGGAGGAGAGGGAGGCTGTTTCCTCTGTCCCCTTCAACCAAGATGTAATCCTGAGGCAAAAGCCGCCCTCGGGACGGCGTACAACCATCCACAGCCTTCGGCACCCCCACTATGCGTCGACTGTGGACTCACATGAGCCCTCCGGTTTACTGCCATCTCCTGGGACTGTCGAAACACTGTCCCCTGTCTCCGGGGGTCCGAGCACCAGCCGCAGGGTCAACGGTAGCCTGGCACCACACACACATGACTCCCTGTCCTCTATTCCCTTTATAGGTTAGTGCCCTCCTCTCATTTGCACCTACAGTGTAACCTTTGTGAGTCTGTGCTATGTACTGTATGCCCTCATGTATGTCATGCATACAACATTTTTGATGTATTTATAGTTGTTTTGTGTATACATGAACAATGTTTATGTGTAACTTAAGGAAATACCTTGTCGATTTCAAACTTAAACTCCTTTGTTCTGATGTGACATTGATAATATAGTGTCAAAAAAATGTGTGTGTATGAAATGTTGCCATCACAAAACAATGACGTCAAATGCATTGTTTTACACACTTTTGACAAATGTTTCGTGTCATCAAACAACAAAATCTGAACAAAATCTTTGTCACACTATTGCATTATTAACAATTATTGATATCCTCACATCAGAATAATAAGATTTAGGTTGAAAATCATTGAAGTTTCCCTTTAAATAATGAAACTCAACCCCTGTTATCCCCACTCACTTGTGGACCCCCCCCTCCCACCAACAACAACCCCCCACCCCCCTCTCCCACCCCCCCCCCCCCCCCCCCACCCACACATTTGACCTCCACGACCCCGCAGATGAACCCAGCAGCCCCACTGTTGACCGGCGGGCCCGCCACGTGCCTGCCAGCGCTGTGGTGTCCACCTCCAGTGCCCAGTCCTCCACTGTGGCCGCCCTCCCTTCCACTACCGTCACCCCCACCCAAACCTCCTCCTCCCCCTTTGTCCAACTCCGTTTTCAGGAATGCAGTGAGTGACACTTAACCGTCTCGTATCCACTCTCACCTCCATACTCCAAAACCCCCTGTCTCATCAACCTCAAACGTAAAGGGATACAGTGGCATTATAGTATTCAAAGTTCTATTTCAAACACGCCCTTTTTTTCTCTTGAGCCACAGATTTAGAATGTCAGTGTATTCCTTTAATATACATTTAACACATTAATCCCTCTCTCTGCTCATGTCTTGTCTGATATTCATCACTCACACTTCTTACCGTAACAAAGCATCCTTCATTTTGTTATTAAAATCCATTCACATTTTGATCTATACAAATTTAAATAACACAATAGTCTTGTACAGTATAACGTCACTGTCGAGTGGAAACCTTGTATGTCCAAAACCGTTATTATTTTTTATAAAGAATCAATAGTGACAATAGCCAATCTACAAGCTCACATCTAGAAGCTCACAACGCATTGCGCTGTGTTGTGAGTTTTTAGATCTGCTATTTTCACTACTTTTCTGTGACACACTGACACTCTGGTATTATGATAGGCTTTCATTTATGAAATATGGAGGTTTCTAGCCCGACAGCAACGATATATAGTTTGTGTCTGTATGTTTCATCCTTACCTTCTTTTGTTTTCCTTTCTTGAATACTTTTGGCTTGTTCAGGTAGTATCAAGGGTCGCCGGTCTTCCTACCTGCTGGCCATCACCACAGAGCGCTCCAAGTCTTGTGACGAGGGTCTCAACTCATTCAGGGAAGAAGGACGCGTCTTTGCGTAAGTTTGGACTTCAGTATCAGTTCTGAAGGCTGGTTTATAAATATCCAATATTTATTTTGCAGGTTTGTCAGAGGGGAGGTTAACGACATGAACTCTAGGCGTGCCACTTCTGGGTTCTGAACATTTGACAAAAAATAGCAGCTCTACAACTTTCGCTATTTTCATGAAAGAGAGTTGGTGTAGAGGGAAAAAAGGAGCATATCAAGTATAGACCACAGGGGGATTCCAACAAAGTATGGGGTTTAAGTAGTTTCTATATTTCTGTAAATAAATAAATAATAAATTGAAACCAGACAATTTAAATTTAAAATTTGTACCACTGCTTTTTTAACTGCATGCCTGTTTTAATGCCGTTTTGTATTGCTTTTGTTTTTATTATATTTTCTGCTCTGTAAAGCACTTTGAGCTACATTTATGTATGAAAGGTGCTATATAAATAAAGTTTATTATTATTATTAATAGTTTCATATCTTAAAAGATCAAACATTATCACACTGTTTGATCTCTTTTTACTCTTTTAGTTTCTATAATACATTATTTTGTAGACTGCAAGAGCAGTTTGCAGGAATGTTTGAATTTTAATTCAATGCATCACCTTCAGTGAATTATTAAAAGTTTAAATAAATTTGATTTATTTTGAGATGACATATGTATTGAATGTCCCTATTTGTGCAAAATGCTGCCTCAAGGTCCTTTCAGATGGTCAGAGTGTGATGCAGACAGGTCTGCTCATAAGAGGCGCGACAATGCAAGCGTAAACAAAAAGCTCAACTCAATCCAGATCTAGTCAGTCTTCGTGTGCACGAAACAAGCACACCCGTGACAATGTCACGGGACCATGCCCACCTAAATACACTTGCGTTGTCAACACTCAACTTCTCCGCTCGTACAAAAAAAGCACAGGCCTCTCATTGAAAATGAATTACAAGGTGCGTTAATCGTTGCCCATCTGAAAGGACCTTTACTGTAAATACAAACTAAAAATGTGTTAACTTTTTCTTTGTTTTTCACAGGAGATTGCCAAAAAGGGTCAAGAGCTTTTTCACTGATGGGGTGAGTCCACAATACATAGCATTGATTATCTCATGTTAAACCTTCATCATGCCGTTAACTTCCTCCATGAATCATGCAATATCATCCATTAAGAAAGTCTTCATTTAGGCCTGAGAGTGTAACAATGCACCAATTTGTTTGACATTTAACATATTTACTGTGTGCTTCAGTCTCTGGAGAGTCTGCGGGTCCAAGAAGAGGCCAGGTCAAAGCGTCACTCAACCTCTGAACTGGGCACCATTACTTTCAGTGATGTTCGTAAAGAGGGCTGGCTGCACTACAAACAGATCCTCACAGAGAAGGGCAAGGTAACTCATGTCAGCTAGTACCTTCTGGTACTTATCCACATATCCAGTGTTAACTAGTGCCTCTGCTGGCCTTGCTATACCTCTGTCACCATTTCTGTTACATTTATCATGTTTGGTACTTGGTAGTCGTAGTTGTGGTTTATTCTATTGGTAAATAAAGTGCTTCTCAGTTCTCATACTTTCTCTGATCTCCCTCCCTCTATCTCTCTCACACACACACACACACACACACACACACACACACCTTGAGTTGTTTAACGGTTATGTTTCTATTTTTCAACATTCTTCCGCATCCCAGAAAGTAGGTGTTGGAATGCGTCCTTGGAAGCGGGGCTTCTCCGTGCTGCGCTCCCATTCGCTCTTCCTCTACAAGGACAAGCGGGAGGCGGTCCTTCACGGGGCGGGGGCGGGGCCTGGGCAGGACGACCATCCTCCCATCAGCATCCGCGGCTGCCTGATCGACATCGCCTACAGCGAGACCAAGCGCAAGCACACGCTGAGGCTGACCACGCAGGACTTCTGTGAATACCTGCTGCAAGCCGAGGACAGGGATGACATGCTGGCCTGGATACGTGTCATCAGAGAGAACAGCAAGACCGACAACGAGGTCAGTTCTCTGTGCACGGCATGCACTCGCATGCACATACACACATGCACAATTGCACATACGCATATACTACATATTTATGTCCGTATGTAAGCACAACTCGCTTCAAGGGAAAGGCTCGCTCGACTGGGACAGTCTAGAAGAGTTCAGGAATATACTGGGGCAGATTCAGAAATGCGTAGAAAGGAATATAAAATCTGCACTCTCTTTGGTTTAACTGCTGCTGCGGATCCATATGAGAGCACACAACACAGACAGACAGACACTCGCGCACTCATAACTAGAGTTTTACATTTGTTGCAGGATTTCGGATTCTCAAGACAAGCACTCATCAACAAGAAAATGAATGATTACAGGAAACAGAGGTAAGTATGTTGCCTTGCATGAATAGTGAAATATATTTATCAACTATTTATAGAGCACATTTACAAACGACCAATATTGACCAAAGTGCTTTACAGAAACTTTGAGAAAAATACATCAACCATAGCAGACAAAAGAGGCAAATAAAACGGAGAGTAAAGAAAGCAAACAAAAATAATAATAATAATGTGAAATACCAAACGGACACTCAATACGGGGCACGAATACACACTCAGTTGAAAGCATAGAAAACAATTTAGTCTTATGCTTTAAAGGCCTCCAGTGACTGGGCACCATGAACATGAAGGAAGGAGGCAAGCTATCCCAAAGCCTAGGGGCACCTCTGTTTTTGGGGCGTTTTTTGCCCAGGCAGAATCAGCTGATTAGCCGAACTCAAGGTTCTAGTTGGGGTGTTGATTGATGATTGATATATATTATTTATTTTATTCACAACTTGGATCTGTTTTCTAAATTTCTAAAATTCCCAGTCCCTGCCAGAATTATTATGCAAAGTATAAGAAATTGCATCAACTGCATCAAAGATTATGACTATACTAATAAAAATACTCTTCTAAGACCTCACTGTGGGTCCTGCAGAATTTCTGTAGTGTGTGTGTGAAGTTCATTAATTAAAGTAATTATCTTCATCTGAGGAAGACCAAACCTGGTTTTCACAGGAAAAAAAATTTCACCTGTTCACTGGCTTTTTCTTTTTGATACATTAAAATACTTTGAACTGTGCCAGCAACTGAATTAATGGCTGTGCATAACATTATTTTCTATGGCATTTGTCAGAAAACCTGTCATGTTGTCATGGAAATAAGAATATATTAGAACAGGACTCTTTATAGTCATTCACTACTTAAACACTGTATATTTCACATATAAATATTGTAGATATTGTCATATTGTTCATCTTTTGACCTTGAGCTTGACTGATCGTGTCTCTTTCACTGTGTGCAGTTCCATAGTTAACAAGCCGGATGCATCTCCCAGAGCTCATAGAATGATACCTCCTTTCCTTCTGGCAAAGACGGACAATGCCTCAATGAACCGCTCCTCCAAACCTGGTGGGTAGAAGCAATAAGATTCAGGTCCAGTGATTATCGCTGGGATTTGATACAACTCTGGCTTACTCATTGACATATCTGTCTAATCATTTGGTCACTGATTCATGAAGCATCAAGCATACTGTAAGACAGTCATTTAAAAAAAATCTAAGTGTGTGTGTGTGTGTGTGTGTGTGTGTGTGTGTGTGTGTGTGTGTGTGTGCGCGCAGATGATAACAAGATGTTGTGGGGCATCAACCTTATGAAGAAGAGCAAGAAGACAGGAAGTCCCAAGGCGTTTGGTATCAGACTGGAGGACTGTCAGCCTGCACTTGACCACAAAGTATGCTCAGCTCATTTATTGTTGTGTGACCTATTAGGGGGCGGCATCAATATTTTATATATAAAACAATGACAGTTTGTTCAACCATCACCAAACATATTAAGCTGCAGAAACGTGTCCCGAAAAGTAAAACGTTTTAGAAAATATATTGGGTGTCAATATTGCAAATTTGTCCAACTCCAACTGTGATAAAGCATGTAAATCTATTAATACAATTGTCAGAAACTGTCAATATTCTAGACACATCGCAGCTTTCAACTTCTAATAGATTTTGTTGATTTGAATCCCTGAAGAGCCACTTTGCACTATGTCTGTATGTTAACTTATGATTGGTTCAGGGGTAAGACGACAAAGTTTAATTTGTAAAGCTACAATCCATCAATTTTATGTCCATTGTCTACTTTTGTCAACGGAGTGTAGCATGTCCGAACTACAATAAAGATAGCGGCACATTTGCTATGCAATCTGGTGAGCTGTCAGATTTAAATAACTTTATTTAAACTGTCAACTAGCAAATGTCCTACCTGAGGTTTCTGAGCACTATTAAAACACACTATCATTCAGATTGGCGCCACACCGCCATCTGGTGGAGGGCTCAGAGCGCCACCACACATGCATTTTCAATTTAGTTTGAAAGCCGATTTGGCTGGGAATCTGCAAGTCAGGAAGTAAAGATCCGCTATGTAACATGTCCCACGATTGTCATTTAATCCACCCAAAACATACTTTTTGTAAGCTGGGATCATATCGTTTAGAGAAATGAGTCGCAAATCAAGCTTGTTTTGACCCAAAAAGAAGAATCCGAGATATTAGCGTTCTAAAAACTGCATTGCCATAGACTGCATAAGCCAGCGGAATATCCATTTCCGTTTTTTTCCCTTCTTTTTTTCCCACCGCTCCGGAACCGGAGTGTTATGAGCGCATACAGGACACAAATGATCACATAATCGATTGATTGATTAAAAAGGCGTGATAAGGCGTCATCGGCGGGGAGGTACAGTTAAAAGGCACAATTGGCGATAATGAGTTAAAATATAATAATTCAAATAAGTCCCAGATTGTAGCTTTAAGATGAGAAACTTCATAGTTTACTTACATATTCATATTTTGATAAGATTGACAATTTAAAAAACGATGTTGTCTAGACAGATGCCAAGTTTGTCATTTCTTGTTATTGTCATTACTTTGTAGCACATTCCAAAATTCCTCCACTCCACCCTGTTCTCATATTCTGAACTTGTATTTTCAAAGTCACCCCTGATAAGGGTGTCTGTACGATTTCCTTCTTGCCCCCCCACACCCTCCGACTGTATGCCTCCCTTTCTTGTCTTCCTGCTTCCTTCCTTCCTTTCTCTCTCTCCCTCCCTCCTCTGTACTTTCAATCCGTCTTCCTGAATGTCCCTCTGTCCCTGTGCCTGCTGTGTTGCAGTTTGTCCCTCTGATAGTGGAGATGTGCTGTGGTGTGGTGGAGGGCTCTGGTCTGGAGTATACGGGCATCTACCGGGTTCCAGGGAACAACGCCATGGTGTCCAACCTGCAGGAGCACCTCAACAAAGGCATGGACATCAACACCGCCGATGAGGTGGGGACGGTCATTTAGTGGTGTATCGCATGCTTCCTGCCGTGTTCATCAGTACTCTTTAGAACCGATTAATGTATTACTGTATTAATTTATTTACAATTTTAGCACAGTAATAAACAATTACTATCATGTTTATTATATTATTATATTACATATACCTGTTCGAATATACAGTATGAACACCAAACAACAAATTATGTACAGTGTGGGTAATGCTATTTAATAGATCATATTATTGATGTACATACATGTATTTTGAGGGGTAATCAGTAGGGCTGGGGGAGGGAGTTGGGATGGGCACATTATTATTAATAGGCAGGTGGTCCACGGACCCCATGTGTTCCGCAAAGCATTCCCTGGGGTAGGTCTGTGTATTCCTTGGACTCACAGACATCTCTCTCTCACTCACACACACACACACACACACACACACACACACTTATTTTAATTTAATTTCTTGTCATTTCCACAGAGATGGCTGGACCTGAATGTGATCAGCAGTCTGCTCAAGTCTTTCTTCCGAAAACTGCCCGAGCCTTTGTTTACTGATGGTGAGTCTTATTGTTTAGAGAATCTGTCATATTTATAGTATATTTATATTGGTTCAGAAAAGGGTTCATTGCCATTGAAATGGCAAAAGAATGTATCACAATTCAGACAATGTACTTTTGATAAATAACTTGCGATCAGTATTTACTTTTGTGTTTTTATATGGTTGTTTGTATAGTCTGTTTGGTGTATGTCTTATAGTGGACCACAATGTAAATAAACATTGGCGCTTGATTGGTGAAACTTTAAATCGCCTGTCAATTAAGTATTTATCTATGTCTCAGATATATGATCTGTGTTTACAGATAAGTACATTGATTTCATTGATGCCAACCGGATAGAAGATTCAGATGACAGACTGAAGACCATGAAGAAGCTGGTATGTGACATGAGCTACTGTAGAAGTAAACATCACACACATGCCGATCCAACCAATATGTCCATACATAGGCATATATAGATATCCAGTTGTCCAGAACCGCCGATCCCACCGATATGTCCATACATGTATATGTGAATGCCAATATATGGGCATATACTGGGACAAAGCCAGTATAATGGTAAATGTAACCTCTCTATCTGTCCTCTGTACCTGTTTTTCTGCTCCTCTCCCAGATTCATGACCTCCCAGACTATTACCACCACACCCTCAAGTTCATGGTGGGCCATCTCAAGAAGGTGGCAGATAACTGTGACAAGAACAAGGTGGGTGTTGGCCTTGTCTCAATCGACCATGCATTTTCACATAATGCTCTGGCTCTTTTTTCGTTTTTCTGTAGGGTGAATACTGAATATCGTAACTGGTGTTCTTCAGCATAAGTACTATAGTGTTACAGTTTTTACAGTAGTACTAAAACCAGGAAGCAAGTTTCTCATGGTCACATTTATTTCTCAAACATGAATTTGGAAAGTGTTTTGTGGTTTTGTTTACAATTAACTGCATATGTGTATTGTAATTGTGTTGATTTTTGAATTTATTTTTTTCTTCATTTGTTCTTAATTTATTCAAAACCCAATTCAAAACTTTAATTGGAAATTTGCCATAGGAACCGAGGTGCAGGTAACTTCTGCCTCATCAAAGTTGGTATTGTGACTTTATATAATTATTGTCAATTGCTTGCATGAGAGGGAGGGAGGTGGTGGACTTAGCTGCTTTAGCAGACAGTTTGAGGGTCCAATGGAGTTGAGAGATTTTGTCCAAAGCGCTTTGATACTTTTCATTGGTTCAATATCATATTACATAACGGGTATTCAATAGCATTGATTTATGGTACAAATAAAAGAATGGAGTTAGGTGGTTTCCTCCGGAAAGCAACGATATGCAAACTATACTGTTCAATATACTTTCATATATTCATGGAAGTAGTTTGGCTTGTATATAGCGACACCTGGTGACAAAAAAATACATTACTGAAGCTACATTGCATGGCCATAAAACTTGGAAGACTTTTCTAATGTACCACAGTACCACTTCATATTTTTGACAATTATGGAGATTTAAAAAGTTAGCCATGGGATAGTCAGTGAGTGCACTGTGAGCAAGTCAGTTATGGGATGTGGATTGTTCCCATTTACCCTTCCATTTTACATGCGACAAAATCGTTGGTGTCTAGATGGAGCCTAGAAACCTGGCACTGGTGTTTGGCCCGACGCTGGTGAGAACATCAGAGGACAACATGACTGACATGGTCACCCACATGCCTGACCGCTACAAAATTGTGGAGACACTCATCCTGCACGTAAGAAGCACCTACCCACATCTACTCCACACGCACACAAAGCCACAAATATGCATCTAAACAAGTCAGTATTCTTTACAGTACTTAAAGCAAAGGAATGTGCAACAAAGTGACATAATTAATAATTCATTTCTATCCTTTGACCACATGAACCCTAGCGTCCTTATTGAGCAAATAGTCTGCAAAAATCCAACCCGTGTGAAGTGAGGGGCGCTCTTATCATCTTACAGCATAAATTACAACGTAATGTTTGTTTAAGCAACAGGTGCTAAAGTTTGTTTTAGTCCTCAAAACAAACGTAAAATTTCACTTTATTGTCAAGGTTTAAGTGGTTTAAATGTCTGAAAGGTGCCTCTTTTATGTAAACGTAAGATATTTGTATGTGATTCATGTTATCATGTTGTTCAGTTATGTGACGCTATCTACAGCACATGCGCCACTGAGTGACAAGTTCTGACAACACTGTCTTTTTATTCAACAGCATGACTGGTTCTTTTGTGAAGGAGAGATGGAAAATGATGAAAAGGTAAATCACCACAGTGGAACTGTTGTGTCAATATCATGCCTTATTGGATGGAATAGTTTTTACTCATGTTGTGTGTGTGCGTGTGCGTGTGTGTGTGTGTGTGCGTGTGTGTGTGTGTGTGTGTGTGTGTGTGTGTGTGTGTGTGTGTGTGTGTGTGTGTGTGTGTGTGTGTGTGTGTGTGTGTGTGTGTGTGTGTGTGTGTGTGTGTGTGTGTGTGTGTGTGTGTGTGTGTGTGTGTGTGTGTGTGTGTGTGTGTGTGTGTGTGTGTGTGTGTGTGTGTGTGTGTGTGTGTGTGTGTGTGTGTGTGTGTGTGTGTGTGTGTGTGTGTGTGTGTGTGTGTGTGTGTGTGTGTGTGCGCCTAGGCTCCAGAGGATAAGAGGGACTCACAACCTGTACCCAACATTGACCACCTGCTGTGCAACATTGGCAGGACAGGCATGCCAGGAGAGGCATCAGGTGAGACAGGACGTGGAGCACATTTTATTGCATAAAAGGTTTTTAAAAAGATATATGTATATATAGAAATAAAATGTTGCTCTGCAGTCTCGGTTTAACGGGTTACATACAGTACTGTGTATAATTGTATATTCACAGCTGTAATCTTTGCTACTGTATGTAGCCTATCCCGCCTACAGAAGCTATGCTACAAAGATGCCATTTCTATTAGTTTCAGATAAATATGTTTTTATGTGGTCTATAAGTAGTAGTCACTACACTACAGTGACAAGTAGTGTTTCATGGATCAGGTCATATTTTCAGTCAGGAGTTAATTAATTACTCTTGAAACTTTAACCTCCACTACCAGTACTCCCAAATATTGCATAGCCAGACGATCAGAGATCTCTGCTTATTGATACATATAGTGACATGACATCTGAATTCAAATGGATTAAAACTGCTTGGAAACGATATTTGGAAATAAAAAAAATAACGGCATCGCAGAACCAATGCAAAAACTTTAGGCAGAGTTCCTTCATATGGGATGATATCAGGATTGGTTTTCAAAGCAGTGGGTGTGGGCGTAGGCTTGTTACCACAGTTTTCTTTCTGGCGTCCAAGCCCATTCATTGCATTTAGATTTCCACAGATGTATCAGTAAGCAGAGATCTTTGATCATCTGGCAATGCGAGACTGCCCAGATTTAGACTTGAAGCAAATATATTCATCATTGCACAACCACGTCCCTAAAATGGTCCACTGTCATTCAGTGTTGACGTACAGTATGGGTCCACTACTCCACTTTCATGCAGTGGCCCTTTTTCTTTAATCATTTCCTGCTGCATTTTTTTCTCCAGCTGTTCTTCTGTCTGGATATTTATGATGTTTCCTACTTTTTCTTACTGTTTGCTTCGGGACCTTTCGACCCTCTCTTTCCCTAGCTGAGACAGTGGATCAACCTCTTCGGTAGGACCATGTCTCTCTCTCTTTGTGTCTGTGTGTCTGTGTTTGTTTTATGCTCATTTCCTGGCTTTATTTGTCTTGTTTTCCCACCCAACAAACTGTCTGTGTTAAATTGAAAAGTGAACACTCGTCATAACATGGTCTTGTACTTTACTTTTACTGAACAACTAGAACAGTTACTAGATGGTTTTATTTTTTGTGGTTTGTGGTTTGGAATATATATTATTGGGAGCTGTGGTGCTTTTGCATATTGCTATTAGAGAAAAACCAAACATCTGCAAAAACAAAAAAAATCATAATACATGATTTTCTAATTTTCTACAAGGCTATTTATTTTCTATTATTTAATTTCATTTTCAAAAAGTGCAAGGAATATTTGACTGTCTACCAAATAATAGGACAGTTGTCTATGGTTGCAGCTGTAAGGCTGATGCAGGTACAGCTAGGGGTACATGTATAGGGGTTTTAAATGTGAAACTCATGAAGATCTACAGTAATCCAAGGATTTTTGTCACAATGGCTGGTGTTCCCTTTTAACATTGCAGTTGTGTGTGCTGCTGTGATAAGCCTTTCATTTAATACTACTGATACTACCACTGTCACTACCATTCTGTGCTGATAACATGATTTAACTAAATTCCTCCCCCTCGCTTGCATACAGATTCCACCACCAGCGATTCAGTTAAGTCAAAGGTATGTAAGAACCCATTGCATCTTGATCACCTGACATTTGTATACATTCTTTGGAAATTGTTTCCTTGATGAGTCTATGAAGTCCATATTATATCTTGCATATTTTATATCTCTCAATAACATTATCTACCCCTCAGCATTTACTCTTCACTATACTGTATAATCACAAGATGATGTTATGCGTTTCAGGTTTCTTCAAGCTCCAAGAAGGACCTCAATGCCAGAGACTTTCTCCCCATGTCACTCATCTCTGCTGTGACCCGTAAACGTAAAAAATGCCCTAGCACCTCCCACCCGGGTAGCAGCACCGACGAGGACTCTGAGCATGAGCCGGTCAAGGCCAGCAACTACGGGGGAGGGGACAGAGAAGAGAAGGAGGAAGAGGAGAATGGAGAAGAGGATGTAGTCAAGAGAGAGCGTACCCCTCCCAGAGAGGAAACAAGGGATAAAGGGATGGAGGCTAGAGAGGCTATGGAGGCCAAACCATCCTCTGCTGGAGCAGAACAGGTTGACAAGGGGAAATTGAATGAAAGGGGGGGCAATGGGAAGAACTTGGAAAAGGACTGGAGGCAGCATGAGAGCATGGCCTCTGCTAGGGTGACACCCCAGCCTCGGCCCCACAGTTTCCTCTACTCGCATCACCCTCTCCCAGCGAGTGTTCGCGCCACCTACCCAAGACCCCCAGTTGAGACCAGTCATACTCCACACTTGAAGTCCCACAACCTGGCCAAAGCACGCCCTGTTGTCCCCTCTTGGCTCTCCCCCACCAGGCTTCCCAATACCTACCAAACTTCCAATCTGCAAGCGACCCAGCAGCCTCAGTGGTACCAGCCGGTGCCAGTTCGCTACAGGAAGACTAGGGTAGGGAGAGCGAGGGCCGTGTCCATGAATCTGGATCTTGAACGGGGAAAGAACGAGGACCGAGTCTGGGGATGGAGTGGAGAAAGGGTGGAGGTGATAAGGGTCATAGAAGGAGCGTCGAGACATTATGGACATTTTGAGGTTCCACAGGTATCCATCGTAGGTCCTATATCAATTCAGCATAGATCACAGACAGAAGCACTTCCTCGCTTGGCCCGAGAGGACCCCTCTCTCCCTCCCTCCTCCTCAGGATGGATGGATCAAGGGTCCCTCAGTTCTTCCGCTGTGGTGCTAAGGAGATCACCTCTGGATGCCAGGGACAAGAGGAGAGCCTGGCGCCGTCACACAGTTATAGTTTAACAGGGTCCTGTCCTCTTGATGCAGTGTAAAGCACTTTCTGTTTACTCACAAGCACTGGGATGCTAATATCACCAGGCCCAAAGCCCTACAGTCCCTATAGGGTCATGGAGTTACAATGTGCGAATCTTGTCTCACCGCCATTAAGTGGTTTCACTTGCTTATATGTTGATGAACATTTTTACAATGACAGTTTCATTCCAAAATTAGACATCCACAATTTCAAAAATGGGACCTCCATTCTGACAAAATGATTGCTGTCATGACAATAACACAATTGTAAAGCCAAGTGAATTTCAGCTACCTTGAGCCCTTTACTATATTTTGTAAATATCTGGTTTTAATAATAATAATTTCCAACAAACCCTAAGTACCATTTTGGAATGAAACCCTTACATTAGCTGAATGATGACAGTAATCAACATAAAGGAGAAAATGAAAGGAAGCTGTTTTAAACATTTGAGATTCAGCCGAAGTAATATTGCTGCTGCTGTTGCATTTAACACTCACCAGCACAAACCTTCTAAGTAACATTGACAGCCTTTAAAGACTGCATTGCACAAGTACTGTTATCTATCCATACTGGCCCTAGTCTAATTATAGATCTAGCTACCATATAATAAGTAGCAACTCGTTGCAGTTTTCTATTTTTCCAATGAAAATACTTTATAATTCCAATATACTGTGTACATGGCTTATCATAACTAATGAATGATGTTCCTGCCAAATGGGTAAGTATCAAATATGATATGGTAAATTATAAAAAAAATATGATTGGTGCCTTAACAGCAAACCTCTAACGGAAGGTAAAAACATGACATTTGGCCAGTATGCATATGGTATGTTATGATACAGTGTGGTGGAAAAAAAAAAAATCAGCTCTTGGTCCATTATTGACCATAATTCACATACAGTAGCCATTTTGTTATTACATGATACTTTGGATGGAGTTTCCCACCCCAAGTGTGACATAAGACCCAAATGGTCATGGTGTTAATATGGACAGTTCAGTCTTCCCAAAACCTGCTTTGTGGATCAACTAGTCTATATGGGTAAAAATATTGTCATGTCTCACTCTCACTGGTAAACTCTCTTGTTGGGACACAAACACCTAATTTATACTTTGTATTCTCAAGCCAATAATGTGGCATCACAATGCGTTAGTTTGAAAATCAGTTGTCAGCAAGCATCATTGTCATGATGGAGAGTAAGTTAAACCTGAAACTGTTGAAAAATGACATCAGAAATATGCAAGGTGTATTCACACAAATCTAGTAGTTCCCTGTGTTTGTGGGTGGGGAGCTGGGGGTGCAGAGACTGCAGACCTTGAATGATACTAGCATGCCTCCGTTTTTGCCCTCTGTACTGTTGCATGAGGAGAATGGGGAGAAAAGTGTTTAACCACTTAAGCTCTATTCAAAATCTTCAATAGCTCGCAACATGTCACATTGCGACGCATTGTGAGCTTATAGATCTATTCTTTTATACTTTTTGAATCGTTTTGAAAAATGTTGCCTGTAATGACGTGCCCTAAATAGGGACACCAGGTTTAAAGTGGTTAAGGCAGCTGTTTTATTAGTCATGCCACATTTCATGAAAACAAAGGGGTCATTGCACCATATCAGCATGGACATGTGGAGAGCCAAGAAAAGAAACAAGCACTTAGTTCGATACACAGGCGAGAGAGGGTTCAACTGATACAGTACCATATCAGTATTATAAAGAAAGTAATTAAAACGATATCTGGACATACCTCAGTCCTCTAATCTTAGAATAACTTCCTTAAATCCAAACCATTTCAGTCTTATGGTTAATTTATACATAGTCATAATGACTGTCGCTCAGCGGAAGAATGCATTGCTCGCTGTCATGGTCAAGCGACAAAGTATATTAGACTTTACCCGAGTGTTATTTCTTTTTTTATATTGTTTCTTTCCTATGCTGATGCATTTGAACCCTAGTTTATAAAGCAGAGTCTGAACGGAAGTGGAGGCGAACCAAACTACTACTGCCAACCGCTGTCCTCCAACCAGACTCTGTGGTTGTCCTTATCATATCTAGACTGTCAGTCCCTTTGTCTTTCTATCTGTGCCCTTGTGCATGTACTATTATGTACGTGGGTGATTGTGCGTGGACCAATTTTGTAACAGTTGTACAAAACCTTGTTAAGTTAACCTATGTATATATTATACATAATATATTAAATTATTTGTTTTGAAAACTGTTTGACCATTGATCACCCCGAAACACACCCGCAGTTGGTTCTGAATTCAAGGGGGGGAAAACGTCAGATTTCAGGGACACAACATTCCAGTGTAGATTGTTTGCTTTAATTTCATCTCATGCTCATATCGTGCAGTAATAGGCTAATTGCTTGGAAAATATTTCTCACAATCTTTTGGTGAAGAAATATTTACAATTATTGTATGTCAGTGCTCAAACGACCACCGAACTGCAGGCACGGTACAAACGGTGCCCTGTTCAGAGCCACAGTTTAGGTCTGTAGTACAATAAGGCCCCATACTGTAGTTAACGTACTTTACTTGAACAGACATTTAGGCTCTCGAAGTGACAGATGCATTCACACAATGACTCCATGAAACTAAATGAATGACATAACATCTCCATTACTGTGATATGTACAAGACATTGTATGCATGCATTTACATGTGCACAACATCTTGTACATACGTAGCTTTCTCCCTGGCAATGATCACATCCCAAATGCAAATCGGTGAATGTGATTCACGAACATTAAACATGTTAACCTTGGAAGCTGCCTTACATGAATCACAGCGAAAAGAAAACGTAAATGCAATCAGGCGTACATACCCAAGCATCTCAGATAATATTAGTATAGCATATAACCGGTTTCACACAATATCGAGCAACTCTTATCAGGGTTATTGTGAATGGGATATCATGTTACGCAACAACTCGACACTGAATAGCTTCCCTCTAGTGGCCCCACCAAAGGAAACTATTATCACTCTCTGTCAGCTAAAATAAATTAATAAGTAATTATAGTGTTCCTGGAACCTGAGCTTTACAACAGAACCCAAAACAGTGGACAATGATTCCTAGTAAGTCCATTAAAATCTTCTCATCCTGCACCCGTAGAATTAGAGGGGACTTTGGAGGAAATGTTCCTATGGATTGATATCAGTGATAGTCCTTCTCTCCCATATAGCAGTGAAACAACGGTGCGTCCACAGATTTCCATGGATGGGCCGTCGCATGTCCAGTTGTCCACGCCAGGTTAGTTCACGAGGAGACGCGGCCTCTCCTCTGGGACCTCCTCAGCAGGAACACCAGGCCCTGCGCAACAAAGGGCCACAGCAACAGGAGGAGCGCAGTCCGGCCCGACACGTCAAATGGCCACCATTTGTCGTCCTGATGACAAATACAGGTGTGTGCTTTTAACCTCAAACAAGTGAACACCTCTGCCACTTCAGAAGCTTCCCTTATCCTAGTTAATGTACTTTATAAGACATACCCATTTAATTAGCAAATACTATTATGGTTTGTGGCACTTACTTATTCTTGCACTTTAAATTGTTCCAGATTATAAATCTTAAATGCCGTACTGTAGTTTAAATTTCCAAGGAATTGTATTTATAGCTTTGGACAGTTGGGATAAAATTGGTTGATTCGGTTATCATTATTAGTGTGGTTGCCGTAATTACCTCTTGTTCTGAGGCCGCAGCTGCACACTGCAGACAAGGTCTCCAATCTGCATTCTGGGCCTGATGGAAAAAGAACAGCAGAGAGGGTTGAGAAATACTGCAACTCCCACTGAAGAAGCCCTGAAGGGTGAATTGCCTGATGAAGGGGCACTATATTTTCATGCACACAAGCAGCCAGCCTGTATAGTGGCTTCGCCACTGAAAGCCATATGTATGCACGCGCAAGGCCACACTGTTGTTAAGACTTGGTTAAAATGTTCTCCGTCGTTAGAGTGAGTGAGTCCGATTACCATAGTAACATTGGTCTTCTTCAGCCCATGTGTGGTGCTTTAGTGTTCTCTACACTGAATCAATTAAAAGGGGTATGGAAAACACGCACTTAGCGTCATAATTTGGCGCCTGTTCTCCGCTTTTGACCTCCATAGAAAGACAGGCTTACATTTACAGCAGCAAGCCTCTCCACCACCTCCAGTCTGTCCATCACACTCCTCATGTCCTCTCTCAGTCTCCGCAGTGCCAGCACAATCTGTTGTTGTAGGTGCGTGTCCTGCCTCCTCTCATCTCCATCCTCCGAGCCGTCACCTCCCCCCCGTCCACCGCCGCCGCCCATCGCTGGGTCCCCTCGGGCCGGACGCCTTGGACTGCCCTGGGGAACACCACCTGTAGAACACAACCCAGGTTACTGTAGGCTTGGACTGCCCTGGGGAACACCACCTGTAGAACACAACCCAGGTTACTGTAGGCTTGGACTGCCCTGGGGAACACCACCTGTAGAACACAACCCAGGTTACTGTAGGCTTGGACTGCCCTGGGGAACACCACCTGTAGAACACAACCCAGGTTACTATAGGCTTGGACTGCCCTGGGGAACACCACCTGTAGAACACAACCCAGGTTACTGTAGGCTTGGACTGCCCTGGGGAACACCACCTGTAGAACACAACCCAGGTTACTGTAGGCTTGGACTGCCCTGGGGAACACCACCTGTAGAACACAACCCAGGTTACTGTAGGCTTGGACTGCCCTGGGGAACACCACCTGTAGAACACAACCCAGGTTACTGTAGGTTCCATACTGGTACAGTGTCGAACCTACAGTACATCCATGCACATAGTTATTTTTCATTTAGATCTACACCCTATGAGTATATTGGATCAATCAATATAATGCAAGTTCGAAACAGCCTAAATACAGCCAATATATTTCCCTGAATCCTTCCCCATGTAAGTAGTCCCTCAGCCAAAGAACACATCATTAAATCACATCATGAAGACCTTTGTAAACCAGGTGTATCTGCTACATAGAATCTATAGTGGCCTATTGAAAAGCTAGCATCCTTACAAAATCTACCAGAGTTTAGCCCAGCCCCAGACATAGGAAATCAAATAAAAGCACTGTCTGCAATCAACTAAAGTCTGCAGACTGATTTTGGTCTACAACAAAAGGTTACCATTTTATATGGAAACTGTCAGCTGCTGATGAGACTTGGCCATAAATAATAAATATGACCACAATCAAATGAACCACGTTAATTGCCAGGAATACTGGCACCAACATACGTTCTCTCCAGCCGTAGTGTGTGGCATCCCTTCCAGTGTCTCTATTCCTCCTATTTGGTGGGCCTTTCCCATCTTCTGCCCCTTCTCCACCTTGACCGGCCCCAACCTGTGTTGCCTCGGGAACGGTTTCCAGTTGATGGGATTGGACTGGAGTCACCTCTGAGTGGACATGGCCATTCTGAAGTCCATTGAACATAGCCACTTCCACCTATGAACACAGTTCAACCCAACATTATCATCAAGGTCACAATATTATCACCTGTCTTCTTGCACGGCTGAAGACAGATCACTGTTCAAAGTTTAAACGGGTTACATGCTACCATCCAAACTTTGACAAAACACCTTTCAACCAAACTGTTCAGAGAGCTGATCCCTCCCACCCTCAGTAATCTGATGGAATTAATCACAGCTGTGTGTGTATGTGTAGCTTACTCTGTCTCTAGCTACAGGAGGAGGTTTGTGTACAACTAGTGTAGTTTTTTAATACCTGGATAGTGGATATCGGACATTTGTCATGGAGGTATGGATGCTTAGCTTTTTCTTGAGACAGTTTGTATGTATGCGTGTTTGTAGAGAGACTCCTCAGCCAGCGTATGTTCCCAGTTTCCCACTGCAGACAGAATAGCTTGGTCTGAATGCTGAAATAAAAATATCACAACCACCCAGCTTCTATCCGAACACACTGTCTGAACTGTCCGAACATAATTTGGACAGTAAAGACATCTACAGTAGGTGTGCTGCTGGGATGACCATTAACAGTAATTTAAGCCAACATTGGGTACAAGCTACGCTTTAAAAGAACATTGATTTCTATACACATTTTATACAACCACTTTTTGTGGGGGGGGAAAGCGTGCTGATATTAGAGCCTGACTGCCTATCGACTAATTACCGTAGTCATTGGGCATTGGATGTTCTTTTATTATGCACTAATTAGTCTAGTGCATCAACACACAAAGTGAAGCAGCCAAAAGAAAAATGTACAGAATAACTATTCCATTCAACGGTAATCCATTGGTTTCTTTAAATTGACACAAAGCAATTTGACAAGCTGCCATGAGTCAGGGCAACGTGATGCAGTTAACTATAGGGGCCATGGCTAGACCGACAACCTACCTCAAACCCTAACCTAACCATAGCCGCAAGCACGGGAGCAGTGCATGTCCGACCGTTGTTTCAGCATGTCAGACCTTTGGCGTGTCGGATCTGCGTGTGCATCCCAATATGAATTAAGCACAAAATGTCTACCCAAAGAACATTATACCCTAAGATATGAATAAACAGTACTTATTTTAATCTTCAATAAGTGGCCATGGTAAGTGGGATAATCCAATCTGAGCCGTGCACTACATAACAGCGCAGCTCAACATGGATTATTATCTCATGGATTATTATGGATACTTTTATCACTGCTATTACCACTAATCACACTGCTTCTGCAATTTTCATGAGTCGTACCTTGATGTTAAGCTGCTCCACTGAATCCACAGAGTCACAAAAGATCTCATTCTCCGAGTCACTGGTCACCATCAAGCCTTCACACACAACAGCGTCTACAGGAATAGAGGACGACGTTTACATCTGAAGGTGCTGTAAACATGTATCCTGTATATCCAAAATAGGTTAAAAATCACACCTGCAATGTGAAGTGAGCGGTGTATAGGAGTCTGCAAATAATTGTAGTGGAGTAAAAGTACAATATTTGCCTGTGAGATGTAGTGGGGTAGTAGCTGGTGTCCTGCTGGGTGTAATAACAAGCACAGTTGTTGATTTAAGCACAGGGTTGTAATCACCCCTCCTTCCTGGTTGTGTGTGTGTGTGTGTGTGTGTGTGTGTGTGTGTGTGTGTGTGTGTGTGTGTGTGTGTGTGTGTGTGTGTGTGTGTGTGTGTGTGTGTGTCATTGACCTCCAATGCGACCCCACTAAGCTGACTGCTTAAACAGCTGCAGGGGTCAATAGGTCATACTCAGGGACAGATAAGACACACACCCCACCCAAACACACACAACTAGAAAGGTCGCAATTTTGAAAAATTGCAGAGTGTGGTTGCCGCGGCGGCTTACATATATACCCCTCCCGCTGACGTCGCCGGCCTGTTACGGTTTCGAGTCACGCCTCAGGTCGCGTGTAAGTAATTCGGAGGGGATTTGACCCCCGAAATTCATGTTTTCCCGACAGACGGTGACATTTATCGCGTTTGCGGCGCCCCCTGTGGATGAAAATGGAATTGCTTTCGGAACTCGGTCGAACGAACCACCCCGGACGTGCGATTCAAATTTCGGATGGATTGGACATTCCGTTCGTGATTTATGGCGTTTTTCGTGATATAGGCCCCTCCTGGTTACATTTATCGCGTTTGCGGCGCCCCCTGTGGATGAAAATGGAATTGCTTTCGGAACTCGGTCGAACGAACCACCCCGGACGTGCGATTCAAATTTCGGATGGATTGGACATTCCGTGCGTGATTTATGGCGTTTTTCGTGATATAGGCCCCTCCTACTAACTTCGGACGACGGTTACGGCCGAACGATCCGCACTACCGAAATTCTGAAGTTGTTTTTTTAATCGGGTGGGTCCAGAGGTCACGTGTGCCGATTTCTGTGACATTTGGACAAAATCTGTAGTGGGGAAAGCAAAAAGTGTGTTTTGGACAAAATTCAAAATGGCGGAAAATCCATCATGGCGGAAAAGGGCGTGGCCTATATGGGGAGATGCGTCATGACCCAAGGAATCCAGGGTAAAATTATTTTTGATTTTACGACCTACGGTTCAAGAGTTATGAGCCAAAAGGTAAAGTGGGATGTTATAGCGCCACCATGAGGCCGACCTAAAAAATTATATTTTTAATTAATTTTAGTGATAATTAGGAAATATCCCTGAAAGTTTTGTAACTATAGTGCTTACAGTCTCAGAGGGAAAAATACTTGAATGTGTTTTTTTGCATTTCCCCATTCATGTCAATGGGGAAATTTAATTCACTAATAAATTCATATCAAATAAAATATACAACATTTCTCTTAGCAAAGTACAAGCACACGATTCCCGATTTTTCCGGTCAATTTGACATATGGCTCAAGTGCGTACAGTCAAAACTTCTTGTTGTTGTAGGGCGGCAAACTTTGTCTTACTCCAGGTGTGGAATAATAATAATAAAGTGTTACAATTACAAGAGTCTGGTTGCCTCTCCAGAGGCAACCACACTAATAAAAGGGAACGTGTAGGGGTTAGTGGTGCTTGCAGGAGAGGTTATACGGCAGGTTCCATGTAATTTCCTACCCTGAGGGGTGGTGGAAACCAGGAGTTCAGTGGTCTCACAGGGACTCGTCTCCTGCTCTGGAGCTTCTGGAGGAGAAGGCTCAGCTTCAGGTCCCACCTCCTCCCTCACCACCACCTCCTCTGCTCCTTCTTGATTGTCAGCCTTCTCACTGACGTTTATACCTGGTACAGAGACAAACCATTATGTTTGTGGAGCACAAGAACTTGTCAGCCCCTACAGCATGCCGTAATGGCTGTTGAACTCAGGGCTTAAAGCAAAAAAAGGTACCATGACTGAAAAATATTTTTTGCACTGATCTCTGTCTGACCAAATTAACTGTTGGAATAAAACATGTAAATGTTTGCACTGTGGCAGAGCAAACTGGCAAGTTTACTTACTTCTTACTTACCCAGAATTGCCTAGCATGCTTAAGTGGCTAAAGGTATACATATGCTCACCTTCTCTGAGACTGAGGAAAGACTGAGGTGGACGGGGCATGTCATCTATGACCACATAGAGAGGCTCAAAATGGTGAAACAGCGAGGCAGTCTTCTCATTAATCGGCATGGTATCTATGACCTGCAGTGTTAATGGAACATTTTGACTGTTAAACTTCAGAAAGCCCTGATTTGATTTTATTCGGTTAAAAGCATAGTGATGAAAATGTTGCCAATATTTTAGTTACAAGATAAGACTAAGCTAAATACATTGGTATTTAGTCCTGTATTATCATATCATAATGTCTGGCAGACAACATACTGGCATCAGTTGGTTCTATTCAATGAGAGGTGGATAGCAAGGGTTTGCAGACTGTTGCAAGCTACAGTTGGACTATGTTGCTTAAAGTGAATAGTAGAAATATTAGCTCCCATGTCATGCATTATTTTATTTTGCTTGATGTGTATATTACAGTATGTGATTAAAACCCATTCTGGTTTCTGGGTTTACCGTACCTCTTGAGCTACTTTCTTTATCTCGTCCACATATGCAGACATTGCACTCTCGCTGCTCATGTCTCCCAGCTGGCTCCAGGCATCCCTAATGTCAAACAAGAACAATCACTTCTTTGTGTATTTACCAGTGCACTATTGTCAATGCAACCTTATGTGTAATCCATGGCTCGGACTTCAGACTTCAGAGCAGTGGTTCCCAAACATTTTCAGCTCAAATTTAGTGTCTCCCCCGAAATCAAATTTAGGAAAATCGGGAATTAGTCGCCTCATTAAAGAAATAGTGACGATGTACAAGCTGAACGATGTACAAGCGTGATTCTTTTTAAAAATATATACACGTAGAAAAAAGTAGATGTACTAATGCAAGGTTATGTGTACAGGTATGTACGTACGCATACACACACACACCATTTGTAGCGTCCTACTGGATCCCAGAAGCCAGGGCGGGATATTGTACAGGGTCCACACACAGCCTGCTTGTACAGGCTGTAGAAGCGCAGCATCACCTCGTAGGAGGGCCGATAGGAGCCTATAGGAGACAGACGTAATGGTTTATTAAGTGTAATTGTACCCTTCCACATTCTGTTCATTTAATCTCGGTGTCGATTCCTCAATTTGCACCGAGGGGAAATTAGAGCGGATTATAGAGTTCAGTTTGGAGAGAACACAACCATGAAAAGAAATAACATAATATTTTCTTTGACTGAATCCAATGCCTTGGATCGGGTTTTTCGAGTTTGACATTATCGACATACATTTTACACAAAGGAAAGGGACTTTGAAATATTGTTGTGATAGAAATTTTGGTTTAGATTTTTGGATTACAATCAGTTTAGTTAAAAGTGTGCAGTTTTAGGAATGGAGCCTTGTGTGCAAACCAAAACACACACTGAACGTGTTCTATTTATAGTAAAAGCCCAGTTTACATTAAATATTATATAATATACAGTAAAATCCTATATAATTTATCCATTTGTATTAAACTTTCAAAGTGTACAAATAACCAAATGGATTGTACTTCTCTATAACAGCCTCAAACTAAAGGAGTGTGCTCTTTAACACTGGGTTCTCTATTACAGTGCCTACCATACCATTTTTCGGGAGGTTTTGAATGACATCCACAGCAGCCTGGAAGCGCTTCTGGTGATCAACCACGGGCTCTGCTGCCATGGCCGGGACAGGCATGACAGTACGAAGGGTGCTGGCACTAGACATTCACCCTGGGCAAGTTCAAGTTCGTTCGAATGCAACTGGAGCTGGAATCGAAGCACGGAGCGAGAAATGCACACAGACTTAAAAGCACTAACGTGGCATGATGCCAGACTTTTTAATCGGACAAGAAAGAGTTGACCGCTCACCTCACTTGCGTTGCTACTCGTCCTGATCATTTGTCAACCAGCTGTCCGTCGGGTTTCTCTGGTCTAGAAAGGGCCACAGAAGTCCTGTTACACTCCTGTACACATCCCACTACACATCCCACGCACATTCCAATGACTCGTTCGCGTGCTTTTCCTCGACCGACGCGAGTTTAATGTAGTATATTTACTAAACCTTCGGCTCTCCTCATAGAGGTATAACAAGGTTCTCCTGTTACTTTTTCCCCCTGCAGCCACACATAAACTACTTCCGTGTTAGATCACGTGACTAAGACATAGCCACGCCCATTCAGATGACAGCATCATGAATAATAACTCGTTAATAGATTAAATCATGTAGCGCACAAAAGGAACCCCACAAAAATACTTTACTCCTACAGTTTTAGATATTGCATTTAGCATGAATATTAATTCCGGCAAATTGTCTTTATTGGAATTGTAACGGTGCACATGCACAATCTTTTCAGGTCAGTCAACAAACGTTAGAGGGCATCATTGCATGCATTGTTCAGATTCCTTGATATTACGATATTAAAATACCCTCCACATCATCGGAGGAGTAGTCGGACGCTGGACGAATACCGCGTTTCCTTGTCACATTATTCACCTTCTCCGTTTTATTACAATGGTGTGGTTTGTTAGCACAGGGTGAGCACTGAACTATGCCGACTGCCTGGCTCTAATCCGGTTTATGCTGTAGCCGCCGAGTCCTCCAAGCCCGTGACATCATCACTTGAAAGGATTGAACAAGTCTTGCCTTTTCTCTCAAGAGGATAAATCATGAGGCGCACTGGACTCTGCGTGGAGAAGCACAGTCGGACATTTGTATACAACGAGCACCAGTCCTCCATGCTGCATGCGTCCAGTGATCTGTAGGCTCTGACAGATTTCTGGATTAAGTTGTGAGTGTGAGCGACAAGAATAGGCTACAATTAAGGATCAAGTGTACTGTGCAGCATGTTGGGCAGTGGTAAGAAATTAGCTTCTCCTGTGAAGAATGGAGCCGGGACGTCCGAATCTAAATCAATTGACCCTTTGAGACATTTGGGTAAGTTCTTCTTAATTAATATCTCGTTATCGTTACATCTTAGAACAAAACCTTATCTGGGTCACTGAAGCGCAGCCCCCTGCGTGCATCCTCATTGTTTAAGCAACTGCCTGTGCGCATATCCATGATCCCATTGATGATGATGATTCTAATACAATGGGATGGATAGGGCGATAGTCTTTACATTTATAGACTCGTTGAATGCACGAACAGTGAACACGGGACACAGTTATACAGACAGCTGTGCAATGTTTATTAAACATATTTGGTATCAAATGTTTAATTTCTTGATGACCCCACACTGGACTGCCTATTACTGGAGTGGATTGTTGTACTGAATGAGCCGGTTCCTATACAGGCCATTCTGATGACAAAAGATAGTGGACTCGGTTATTAATATGTTATTAATAGCCTATGTTATTGTAGCCTACTAACCATATTCCTAGATGACATGGGTTCTGTTCTGCTAAATGATGACAACAAACACAGCACTGATTTCTGTAACTGTACTTTCTTATTGCAACTGAGGTTTATTTTTATATGAATGTTGTTAGAGGTGTCAGGTGTGATTCAATGAAGAAAGTTTACATTCATATGAAGACCTCTGCCAGATAAACATCACCAATAATCTGACCATCACATAAACCATTTTGGCAGATAACCATCAGTTTTCTAGCTACTAGTAAAATTTGCATGACTGCTACAATATTAGATAGATTTACTGCATTCATTGCACAAAGAGCCAGCTTGCATTTGTCTCTCTAGGTCTCTCACATGGATAAATCAGACCGCCTCTGTACTTATAACCAAAACAAAATTAGCTCTCAGGTCCGGCGCAGTTCAGGCGGGGCTCTTCTGCAATGATAAACTAGTGCTGGGACCTGGGACAGCTACACTATAATAATAGACTGACAATGCTATGTGATCCAGCTGCCTTCCACTTAATTGGCTCGTTTTCAGAGTGAACAGTATTGCCAGTAGCCTAAGTCACTGTAGGTTCATAATGAGGGACATGTCACATCCATCAGCAACATTCTCTTATCAATTCATCTAACATTTTCATAATTTGGGCTTTTCAATATCATTCAACTTTTACACAGCCAACCAAGCCATTCACATGTTTGCTCTCAACTATCAAAATGTGTATTTGCAATGTATTTGTATTTTTTCATTGCTTAGTGATCACTGGAAATCAGTATTTATTTTCCCCCTAAACACTGATATGAAAACAAACGGATATCATTTTGTAACATTTACATCATTGTACAGTAACTACTACCAACAAGCTAACTAGGTTAGCTTGTTTAACTAGTTTTAGGTTTAAACGTAAAGTTTGCTGTGTTAACAGAGTTTCACATGCTTGTGTAAAACCAACACCACCAGTACCTCTGTAAATGCCAGAATACAGATATGCATCACTGTGTGATGGGGATGTAACTCTATACAGTTTTAATTCAGATGAACTTTCACTGGTTGGTGGGGATGTAATTTGGCGTACAGTTTTACGGTATACTTATTACTGCGGTATCAAGTAACTACGGTTCATAACCATCCCTGTAACGCATGTGCTCATGGTTTTGCGTTGCATATGGCATGCAAATGTTAATGCTTGAGAGTTTCAGTTAGATGCACATAATTTCATGCCATTACATCTCCTTCTGGGTGGCATTAACCCCAAATAGGGTGATTCCCATCCAGTGCTCTGGTAGTATTTTCATTCTTATTACAGCTTGATTCAGCATGTATAATACTGTATTAAGCAGGTCAACAATTTCCCCTTGTGTCCTTACAAGACCTCGATCGGAAAAAGAGGAAATTTGAAAATAGTTTCTCCTAATATTTGTTGCTTATTTCTGTGCTGAAATGTGTTTTTAACTAAACAACACTGAATAGTAGTCTTGTTTCCTGAGAATAAATCAATATGCATCCTGGGTTAGGAAAAACATTTGGTATTTGAAGCGTGTGACCATTATAGATCCACACAGACATTTGTGTTGACCTCGACCCTTGGCCTCGACCTTTGCACACCATATTTTGGTTTCTTGTAAAGCTTGTGGTCAAGTTATTCAAGCCTATTTTGCTATAATACACTTTGTATATTACCCTGTATAAGAGAATCAACTGAGTTCCTAAAATATAATTGAACATGTAACACAAATATCTCTGGACAGAATTCAGTGTCCACCCAACAGGTCCTGTACCATCTGCGGTGAGCCGAGTTGTGTGGACAGAGTTTCCCTCAGGGTTCCTGCGGGGCACTTAGTCAATAGAGGAGGCTATGGATTTGGATATACAGTTCAACTGGACATACCTGTGTCTTCTGTCTACCAGTATAGGGGAAGCACTCATGCTGTTGCATTGCAATTCACAAACTCAGAGTTGACTCGCTTGACTTGGAAAGGAGACAGTTTAGGTGGTTCGGGCATCTAATACAGATGCCTCCCGAGCGTCTCATAGGAAGGTCCTCGCTGCTAATGTTGCTCTTGAATGGAATGGAAGTCTGGAGCTCTTTGTTGGAACTGTTACTCCCACGACCCCATTCTGGATTAGCGGTTGAAGATGGATGGATGGATGTTGAATTTTAGCAGTCAATAGAAACCGCTATATATACACATTACAACCCATATTGACAGTGACAGATGCAATCCCCCTCTGTTCTTGTTACCTTGTTTGCAATCACAACCCAGTATATCATGTTCAACAACGTGTTTGCACCAACCCACCAGTTGAGAAACAGTAACAGCGCCTGCTTGACTTCTGGCATGAGGCTCTTGTACAGTACGCCACGGCATCTTGCATATCTGTGAGGATGGCAAAGCCATCTGTTTTGTAAACTACATTCAATTGTGTCTATTCCTTTACACAAACATACTTGAGTACTTTAACACTATTATTTCTTATACTTGAGTAACTTACATTTGACAGCAACACATTTTTCAGTTAAAAATAGCATCATTAATATTAATTGTTTTTGTCGTATGACAAATTTGATATACAATATAACTTGGACTTTAGCCCAATCCAAACACACTAGTGTGAATTGAATTGAATTGTGTGTACGTGTGTGTGTTTGGCTGTGTGTGATTCCAGTATCAAGACTGCTCTGTCAGTATAGTGAGTATTAGTGACCAAGCCCTCCTAGACTACAGTGCGGCTACTGTTAGTCAGTGTTGCTATATTTATGAAGGAGAAGTGAAAGGCTGTTGGGCTGAACACATGCAGTGACTTCTGTATGTTTTTCTTTAGGGAGGAACTGATTCAGTTGAAAGAAATGTCTGATTAAAACTATATGCAGGGGATCACAATACGCTCTGCACTTTCCACAACACACACACACACACACACACACACCCACACACACACACACACACACACACACACACACACACACACACACACACACACAACACACAACGCACACACACAGTACACACTCCGCCAGTTTCACCAACAGCTGACCGAATTACATTAGTTTACTGTTTCTTTGGGGCAACATCAAAACCCATTTCTTACCATAATAATGACCCATTTCCTCATGTCCTCATGAGGTCAATTTCTTCTAGCTTTACTGACCTCATCACTTGGGGAGAAGTATTTTACTCCCTTCCTTGTGGGAGGTAAAACATGGTACACACACACGCACGATTGGCACGCGAGCGCACACACTCACTCACTCACAGCCACTTTGCTCTCAGATAAGAAAACCTCAACCGGGCCCAGTTAGGCCACGTACACTCTTGGCTTAAAACGCATAGCAGTCTTAGATAGCTTGCATTCCACACTCTATTGGCTTTTACCACTGACCAGTGTGTTTGATCCATGCAGTTGCAGTGTTTGCTACATAGCAACTGCCAATGTGGTAGGTCTGTATTCTCCTATGTCATGTGAGAAGTACACTATACTGTATACTCCTGATTGTATTTAGTCTAAGCTGATTTTATTTAGTCTAAGAATACAACTTCATCAGTTAAAATGCCTTCATTCAAAAACATATGGAATATGCCTTTCTGCTCTTGTTGCTGTCACCACACAGGTGTCTCGCACGTACAGTGGACTTTCAAAATATTGTTTTTGTAATTGTGTGGAAGTCCTTTTGTCATTTCAGGTCAACCTTTGGTTAAAGCATACGTTTCAAGGGCTGGAATTTAAACCACAAGCTCAATGTTGCGACAAGCAGTGTCATACAGTAGACTGGTCATCGTAGCTTTGACTCATTCTGCTGTTTATGAATAACTCCACATGACATAATGCAGAGCCGGTTTGGACCACTGGTGGATTCATTCAAACAGACAACGGACATTTGGGGTTGGGTTGTTATGATAAGTTGTAGTAGTAAAGAGCAGTAACAGTCTAAAGAAGACAGCTTAAGAAATCCTCAGTACCAAGATTAATGTAAAATGTTTACAGGAGCCATCTGGAGACAGTTCTGTGGCATAACAGCAGTACAGTATACTAGTATGTTTGCTCATGTAAATATTTGTTCAACACCATGACCTAGATGTCCACACATTTGTTATAATACAAAGTTGTTCGGAAATATAACATCTGCTTTCTTGCTCAGGGCTTATTAAACACAAACATCATGTATGACATACATATGACAAATGCCTACTATTATGCACAGAATAATCGTCCGAACATCCGTATCGGCCAAATAAGTAAGTAAGCCTTGCCGAGCCATGGGGCCCATAGGGCAGGAGCCTATCTCCTGTTTCTTTACCATGAGGGAGCTTGATGTACAAGTACACCCCCTGGACATGACGCTAGTATGTCGCAGGGACTTAATCCCAATCCAACCCTTGATGCTGAGTGCCTAGCAGGGAGGCACTGGGTCCCATCTTTCAGAGTCTTTGGACCCGGCCGGGGATCGAACCCCAGTCCCAGGGCGGACACTCTAACCACAAGGCCACTGAGCTTGTTGATTGCTATCAGTGTACTGACAAATAAGATGCCATTCACTGATGCCAGTGGCCGATGTTTATCTGTTGATTGAATTTGTGTTCATTGACAGATAGTTTGATGCAGGGCTGAAATACTTTAACACTATTATTTTTATCATAAAGATTTATTTGTTTCCCGGGGCACAAATCACAGTGCTTTTATTCATCGACATTACACACAACAAGGCAACATGTGTATGTCAAAAGGGAACTAAGATATTGAAAGAATAGTTGATATGAGATAATTTCTTACACATTTTATGTACTGTAAAATCCACAGTAAAATGTGTTAATCTAATCCTGAGTGTACCATTATTTTGTTTATAACTGTACATTCTCGGAGTGACGATTTTTCTGTGCATGTATATAAAGATGTTATGGTATGTGTTTATGTGGACATCTCAGTGACGATTTTATATCCAAAAGAGGTATGTGTTTATGTGGACATCCAATGTGTGTTCCCTGTATGAGTCCTGTGTATGGTTGGATTGAATCTTACATCATGCAAAGGGCTCCATGCAGCCCCGGTGACTCGACCCTCCGGCAGACAGCTGACATAGCAGATAGCATGACCTGCTCACTGTAAGCCCTACAATTGCATGTGCCAATTCCCCCCCTTGAGACAACGACAAAGCCTAACTCATTCTCTGCCGTATGATGGTGTCACGTGCAAAGAAGAACTGATCTACATGCTAACAACGTGTCGCATCAGTTCTTTTTTGCACTCGACAGAGACTAAATGAAGCTTATGGAACCCATCAAGGGCATCCCACAGACCCTGGCTTGGGGAGCCTGCGCCTTGTGTAGAAATCACAGTGCTTAACAGGTTTCCTGATGCATGACTTCCTAAAAAACATATGTGAGTTTCACATGGATAAATCAAGCACATTTTAAATGCCTCTCTAGTCCGACTCTCATGATTACTCCACAGTTAATTTATCTAACAGGCAGCAAGTGGTATGAATATTGTGACTGGACTAGAACACTTAGCTGATTGCATGATCCACTTAGTTTCTCCTTACTCCCTTCTCTGTCCTGTCCAGCTCTTGTCTCAGTCTCTATGTAATGTATGCCTCATGTCATGAGCATGGCAGTTGGACAGACTCAATGCGTTCTTCGCTAACTTCTTTCCCTTCTCTTCCAGCTTGGTAAAATCATCATCATCATCATCATCATCATCATCTCTCTCTCTCTCTCTCTCTCTCTCTCTCTCTCTCTCTCTCTCTCTCTCTCTCTCTCTCTCTCTCCCCCCCCCCCCCCATCTTTTATGCCATGCCAGATTTGACTGTGACTTAATTAGCCTACAGAGCACTCTGGTCAGATACACACACACCACACCAGCCTTTTCCCTCTCTGCATGTCTCCGTTCCTTTGAAACTTTTCATCCTTCCAATAGAGGATATGCGCATGCATAAAGTGAGTGGAAAATCGAGTGGAAAATCAAGTGGAAAAGTGAGTGGCAAAGTTAGTTTAATGTCATTTAACAAAGTCAAAGTCGTACGATTTGTCACACACGTTACCGCAGTGAAATTTGTTCTCCGCATTTGACCCATCTCTTGGAGCGGTGAGCCGCAGCCAAGGAGCGGTGAGCCGCAGCCAAGGAGCAGTGAGCTGCAGCCAAGGAGCGGTGAGCTGCAGCCAAGGAGCGGTGAGCTGCAGCCAAGGAGCGGTGAGCTGCAGCCAAGGAGCGGTGAGCTGCAGCCGTCGGGAATCATTTATACATCGTTTAATGCAATCAGATAGGACTTGGATATGGGCTGTCAAGGCCAGAAAGTAGCGGTTATATCCTCGCGGTTAGATCAACAGACTGGGTCAGTCCTTTGTGCCCTTGCATCTGTCTGTCCATCTGGTCCATCCAGCCTTCCCACTCTGCCTGTCTGGCACTTTGCGTCCAGGGGAAGTGATTGGGACAGGTCGTCAGCCACTGGGCCTCACCTGGGGGTGAGGAGCCTATATCTTGCAAGTATGATTGAACCCTACAAACCCTCCCGCGCACTCAGATCAGCCAACGCAGGGAAGCTGGAAGTACCCTCACTAAAAACGCCGGGACAACGCTCCACACGTCCCAAACTCTTCTCCCTTCTGGCTCCAAAACTGTGGAATGCACTTCCCATTGCAGTCAGAACTGCAGCATCACTTCTGTAGACTTAGATAGCATTTGAAACAGACTTATAGCATGTTATGTAGACAGCACTAGAATTGCATTGTATATAGTCATAGCACGCTGTAACATCTGTGCCCAGAGTCACATTGGTTCCTTGCATTTTTTGTTTGCTATGCACCATTTTTCATGTATTTTATTATTTTCTACCAATCCGTTGCGCTATGAAATGTTTCTAATTATCTGCTGGACTATATGCTACAAGAAGCCAGTTGGATACATGGGTTGCTATGGCAACCGGCAGTGATTGTGAAGCCCCGCCCACAGCTCACCTGGGGTTGATGGGCAATCACAATGTTTGGGCCACCTGGGGGAGTTTGACTCAGGCAGTGCAGAGTGAAGGAGCAGGGAGACAGACAGGCTGCTGCTGTGGGCAAGAGGAATATTTCCCATGTTCTTGCCTTTCTTTCCCTTTTGGATTGTTCCCTTGAATTTGGATTATTCCCTTGGATGTGGATTATACCTCTGGATTTAGAGAACTTCTTCCTTTCCTGGAGTGTGGATATTGGATATTTGACCAGACTTTCCCAAGGAGTTTAAGAGTGGCCAGAGAAGACTGGCCACACTCTACTGGTTTGGATTTGTGTTATTTTTGGGCACCTGAGTTTAGTTTGGACACTTTGAGTTTAGTTTGGACTGTGCTACCTTTTGAGAGTTTTATTTAATTTTGATCTGATTAAGTGAACATTATGTGATAGAGCACTTGATTTTCTTTTGATTTAATAAATCACAGTTTAAGCTTATTTGCCGATTTGTTTAGTGATTCTTATTCTGAACTGACCCACCACCTACCTCATTTTGCTATAATTGGTTTATTTAATTGTCATTATTGTAATCGTTATAACGCCATAGTACATATGTATAGCATAGTAGTATACATGTATAGTTTATATGTATAGTTTCATTATATAGATATTCCACTGTTACTTTCTTAGCCTACGCATGTTTCATGATAAATGCTTTTATGTGATGTATTCCCATGATTTTGTTCTTGCTTAATGTAAATCGCTTTGGATTAAGAGCCTCTGCTAAATGCCTAAATTGTAAATTGTATCTTCTCCTCCAGTGAGCAGCTGTGTTTGTTTGAGTTCCTGCCCTTATTTTTGCTTATACTGTACATTGACACACATGCACACACCCCATTCTACTCATCCATACACTGCATACAGTACTGATGTCTACCATTTGTTCACACATTGGTGTTAATTTTGTTTTACTTCATAGTATTTAAGTTTAAATAAATTACTTTTTTGGCATCCAATTAATGTGTGGACTCCCTCTTTATCGCTTACTCACCCGGTATTGTAATTTACATGTGACCACCTGTCTCTGGGTATGTACGAAATGGAGTATACTGTATGTATTCACAAACTGTATATCTCTCTCCCCCTCTCCATCTCTCCCTTACACTGCCTCCCACCTTTACGGTTCTTCCTCTGTTTCCCCACCTCCATCCCCCTCCCTCCCTCCCTCCCTTCCTTCCTTCCTTCCTTCCTATCTTCCTTCTTTCTTTCTTTCTTTCCTTCCTTCTCTCTTTTCTGCATTATTTATTTGCATCTTTGTCTCCCAATCTGTCTATTCTTCCATGTTCCCTTTCTCTCTCTCGATCCATACTTTCGTTGATCTAGGAGTGGAGGATAATGAAGATGTGAAGTTAATGTTGCAAGGCTCCTCTATGGTGAAGGTACAGACTTCCTGTCTTCTTATTCTTCTCCTTCTTCATGACATTTGATCCATGTATCTGTTCTCTGGGTCTGTACCAACCTCTTGACTCTAGAACACTAAACACGCATGATTTTCACCCGGACAATTATATTTTTGCAATTTTCATAATGATGCTGATGTCTGAGGTGGGTGGGTCTTTCAGTAGCTTCATGATGCTCAGTGACATCGTAGGTTTGTTTCCCTGCCCACATCCCGGTTTTTTTCTACAGTTTTTTTTTCTACAGCAGGTGAATTTCACCCGTGTTTAGTGATAGTGTGATACACTATCACCCACAATGTACTTTTAAATTTTTTAATTTCTTTCTTCACTGGACCAATCTCACATGTCTTAGGAATGGGTATACCAAAGGAGAAGTTCCTAACTTCATTTTTTTTTCAGGAATTCATGATAGGCCCCCCAATGAAATATATTTTTTTGTTTGTTGTGAAAAGTCATGATGAAATGAGTAGCTCAAGTTGCCATGTATTGCTGTACTTAATATTTTACATTTGGTAAAACAACTTTAGTGAAGTGCTGGTTTAAGATACATCATAACATGTCATGAACGAACCTCGTTTTCCATACTGTATATATATATATTATCTTTATTTCATGTGTTGAGTAGCTCTATATTCATGTGTTGAGTAGCTCTAAATTCTCCTGCTCTGTAGTACTAGTAAACAGAAAATGCATTTTCATTACAGGATGTGAATTTTATCCATAACTGGAGAAAGAACTCATACTGGATAAACAAATTAAGCAGGACGTACAGAGATTTTAAAAAATCGGACCTGGAGCAATCGCTCTCCTGATTGGATCAAATTGGTATTTGTTTACTAAAGAGCTGGAGAGATCTCTACAACAATGATTACTATAAGAATATAAAGATTTAACTTTTAACCCTAATGCCTGTTTTATACCTCATCGTACGATGGTGTCACACAGTGAAAATAGCAACAGATCCCACAAGCTCACAATGCTTCGCATCTGCCACTTTCACTACTTTCGTAGTTTAAACATTTTCGGCTATAATTACATGCCCAAAATAGAGACGCCAGGTTGAAAGTGGTTAAACGAAAACCATTTGTTCTTTTCTTGAAGGTGCGCTCTCCCCGCTGGCAGAAGAGACGCACTCTGAAGCTGTTGGATGATGGAGTCACGGTCTGGTGTCAGTCCCACAAGACCTCCAGCCGCGCCAAGGAGCTGCAGTCATGTGAGTATTGGCTCTGTGTGCGCCAGTGTGTGTGTGTTTGTGCTCGTAGATATGTTGGGTAGGTGTGTGTAGGTGCTGTGGCTGGGTTTACGTCAGTGTAACTGCACACGCGAGCGCGTGTGTGTTTATGTCACGTGTGTGTGGATAAGAGTTGGTGTTTATATGGATCAGCTGGTGAAATTAGCAGGTATGTTCCACTCTGTCTGTGCGTGTATCTTTACAGTAACACTACTAGTGTATATTATTTACAGATAGCCCTTAACTACCTGAACCCCAGCGTCCATATTCTGGGGGGGAGCAGATCTACAAGCTCACAATGCTTCGCGTTGACGCATTGTGAGCTTGTAGATTGGCTATTTTATGGCAAAGATATTTGGTGTAGACGGAAAAAGACTACAGGGGTTTAAGGGGTTAACGGTGGCAATATAAAGGCCAGACTTTTCCCCTGCTGAGGTACACTACTGTACATACTTAAAACCTGCTGAGGTACACTACTTACTGTACTGTACACTTAAAACATCATGATCTGTTCCGTGTTCCCTGCTGCTACAGTAGGTTGACGACAAGCACTTCTTTAAGACATCAGAAGGTAGTAAGTGGGAATCTCCTGGTCTGCATCCATAGAAATGGCTGAGCTGAGATGCGGGCGGCTGTACTGTGTTTGTAAGATGAAACATACTGTATAATAACACAACTTAGCTATAAATTGCACTTCAGTGTCCACGCGAATACACGCATGTGTGCAGGCACGCACACACTGGGTGAGCGTGCACGCTCGCACAGTGTGTGCAGGCACGCACACACTGGGTGAGCGTGCACGCTCGCACAGTATTCTCCTCCCTCGCAATCTCAGGGTCACGGAGCACAGATTATAAGTGTTGGGTCTATTTAAAGGCTGTGACCGACTGCAGCCCATCCTAACCGTAGATCAAACAGTCAGATTATAGGACATCATATAGTGGTGGGAGTTGGCCCAGCAGCCTGTGGTTTGGTGATATATGGTTACCATACGGCACAAGATTCGAGCAGGAGGTTGGCCTCCCTTAAATAGTTACAGTGCAAGGCCTTATAATTGCCACAGGAGTAGATTCCCGTATGATGTGGCACTGGGTGTGTCTCTCATGACACCCAGGAGTTAGCAGCATTATTACAGACATGCTCCTTCCATATCAAAGGGTTCCATATCAAAGGGTTACCCACACATTTGCCTACAGCTTTCAAATCACAACTTACTTTCTTTGCAGACATACACACTCATGCAGACAAACAGACAGACAGACAGACGGACATGGCAGTGGCACACACGCACGCAGTCCAACTTCGAAGAGACAAAAACAACAAAAGATAACCTACTTTGGCAGCCCTTGTGCATGCAAATGTCTGTTTGGTAGCAAACTACAGCATGCAAAGCGGCCTTTGTTTTAAATGGTCCCCCATTAACACGTCGGCAAAGTCGTTCACACCTATCGCCCGGAGATGCGCTGCCCCCCCCCCCCAATGCTAGTTTGCCCAGTCAATCATTTGATTGCGCCTGAAGGGAAATCAAACCTGGGATTTTCCAGTTACAGTACCACCCCTGCTAGCAGACGTTAACAATGTTCCATGTCTGTTCTCTCATATTTACATACAGTATTTCATGTAATGAACCCTAAAGATCTCTTTGGTGCCATTTGTACACTGTCAGAGTTAAATTAAGACTATGTACTATGAATGGTTATTACCAACGTTTGTGATATTTTGGATTAAATTGACTTTTTTTAAGTGGATCTCCTCCTGCAACAGTGTGCGAATATAATATAAGCAAACTCATACTGACGTCAACGTGCAATGTACTGGATGAACAAACACAAAGAACATAGTACAGCACTGTTTGTGAGCCAGAGGCAAATAGTAGTCTGTGGAAATTCTATTCTAAGGCTTGTGGTTACCAAGGTGCGTGCAAGGTCAAATTAGGCCAGTAATTGACAGGTTTTATTTTTTATTTTTTACAAAAGCCGGAAAACATAATTCTCTCTGCACATCTGGGCCAGAGCAACACTGCAGTTTTATTATTACCGCTGCAAAATAAATCAGACTAATTTCAAATCCTCTGCTCTGCAATTTAATGGATTGCAACACACTCACACTCGCTCACTCACTCACTCTAACCATAGATGCATGGACGGTACTCATCAGTGAACGCTAAACACACTCACACTTCCTGAAGGCTGGTCAAGGAACCATGTCACAGAATGAGCTGTTTGTGCAGCATTACCACTGGTGTATTTTCAATTGAAGGTGGACTGTAACACTCTGAGCTCAGTAAATTCAGTGTTAGACTCGGAAACCCAGATGTTTTTATTTCAAGGAAGACAAAATTCATTGTCAGCTTAAGAGCTCCGAAATAGTGAAATGTAATTTTCACTTTTCTAGGTAGTTTGTACATTGTATTATAGTGTGTGTGTGTGTGTGTGTGTGTGTGTGTGTGTGTGTGTGTGTGTGTGCGTGTGCGCTGCATGCATGCATGCATACATACATGTATGCATGGGACTTAAAAGCTAAGTGTGTTTATGGAAGTGTTTCACAGTAGACAAAGCAAAGGCTCAGATGTCATGTTATCTCTCTTCCAGTGAATGAAGAAAGAAGTCCGCACACAGGCTCTGCTCCAGTGGTGTTTTGTTTTATTTAAAACAAACATTCACGGCCGAAACGTTGTGTGCCTTAACTAATGGTGTTTTAAATAAAACAAAACACCACTGGAGCAGAGACTGCGGACTTCTTTCTTCATTCATGTATCTACCTCAGTAACAGAGGTGGAGTGTGTCCCTCTCTCTCTCTCTCTCTCTCTCTCTCTCTCTCTCTTCCATAGTCTCAGTAACAGAGGTGGAGTGTGTCCCTCTCTCTCTCTTCCATAGTCTCAGTAACAGAGGTGGAGTGTGTCCCTCTCTCTCTCTCTCTCTCTCTCTTCCATAGTCTCAGTAACAGAGGTGGAGTGTGTCCCTCTCTCTCTCTTCCATAGTCTCAGTAACAGAGGTGGAGTGTGTCCCTCTCTCTCTCTCTCTCTCTCTCTTCCATAGTCTCAGTAACAGAGGTGGTGTGTGTCCCTCTCTCTCTCTTCCATAGTCTCAGTAACAGAGGTGGAGTGTGTGCGCGAGGGCTGCCTGTCGGAGGCCCTGCGGCGCATGGCGGGCACGGTGCCAGAGGGCCGGTGTCTGACGGTGGTCTTCAAGGGTGCTCGCAAGAGCCTGGACCTCCTCTGTCAGAGCCAGGAGGAGGCCCAAAGCTGGACGCGCGGCATCCGCACCCTGCAGGAGAGGGTGGAGAACATGACCCAGAAGGAGAAACTCGACCAATATCCTTAGAAACCTTTGAGGAGGGCGCTGGCAGAGTGATTGAAACAGTGGAGAGCTTATGTTGCCTTTCTCGTCCCTGCCATTATTTTTGTGTTGTCCATGTGTTGTCCTGCCATGCCGTTTGTGTACTGCTACACTTAGAATGTGTTGCATGCAGCATGGCTCAAACATGGGACAGATACTGATTACAAACCTATACAGATACCATGAATGTGTACAGTACAGTATGTACAGAATGAGACTGTGAGTGAGAAGTGCTGAAGAGTGAGCTCTGTCAGCTGTCCCTCAGTGCTGACCTGAATGAAGAGCTGGTTGTAGAGACACACACACACACACACACACACACACACACACACACACACACACACACACACACACACACACACACACACACACACACACACACACACACAAACAAACGTGTGGACATGCAGCAGACTCACTCATGTGTACTTGATGATGTGGAGTAATTCAATTGGACAGTAGTCTCATTGTCAAGAGCACCTTGATGGTAGTGAATAGGGAGGGGTGAATGTTACTCTTTCACTTTCCCCCAGGCAGAGTTACACAGCTGCTCCCTTGGGATACAAACGGGATACAACCCTTTGGCCACAAGCCGGTGGCCACGGTTATATAACTTTAGAGACACTACTGTAGCTGCCATCTCTACGTTTTCTGTCCTTGACTTTATGTGTGTCACCTGGATCCATGCCTACCTGAGCCGAGCTGATGAGAACCGCGACGGTAAGATGAGCTACGAGGAGGTGCAGACACTGCTGCAGATGATCAATATCGACCTGAGTGATCAGTACGCACGCAACCTCTTCCAGGTGGGTGTAGACGCACGCACGCACGCACGCACGCACGCACGCACGCACGCACGCACGCACGATGATTCAAGTTTCTTTATTAGGAAAAAGACCCCTTGAGATGTGCCATCTCGTTTTCGAGGGGCTCCCTACACAGATAGATGTCACAATCATTATTGTACAGTACATGTAAACAGTAAAACAAAACAAATTACATACAACTAACATGGACAGGACAAAACACTAAACATTGCTAATCTTGAAAACCTTACAACCTCATTATGGCATTGAATCCAATCATATACTGTAACACATTATGAAAATACTACGTCCTATACAGTGAGTGCAAAAAAATATAATAAAATAATGATAATACAAAATTAAAATACAAAATTAAAAAAATAAACAAAGGAATAAACATGGTGATATAATGACGTTTACCGAAAGCAAGAACATAAAACTTTGAAGTAAGAAGACAGTGCACTTTTGAAAACTGGGAATGTTGAGATGGATCTAATGTTGTTTGGTAAAGTATTCCAGTCTGTGTAGGAGCTTGAAAGGAAAGGCATATTTATCAAATTCAACACTAACCAAAGGGACAGTAAAGTAAACCTGAGTGGAGTGTCTGGTACGTTGTGTTGAAGGAATAAAAGAAGGAATAAAAGCATCATGAGAGGCCTGGGCCATGGCTCAATAGTCCAGGCACCTTGGCTGGTAATCCAGTCTGGCAGCGTGCCGCGGGTTCGACTCCTGATCCCGACGGCCTTTACTGCATGTCTTCCCCACATCTCTCTCCCCATTTCCTGTCAGCCTACTGTCTGTCCCTCCATAAAAAATATAAAATAAAGGCCAAAGACACAAAAAAACATTAAAGAAAAAAAAGAAAAGCATCATGAGATTCATGACGTACGCATGCACACGCAACCTCTTTCAGGTGGGTGTAGACACGCACACGCACGCGCACACACACACACACACACACACACACACACACACACACACACACACACACACACACACACACACACACACACACACACACACACACACACACACACACACACACACGCATGCAAGCATAAAATAAATAGGTTGCTGTAGTGTAGAGAGGATAGAACCCTGTCTTGGCAGGTATAACGGTTTGACATAATTATTTAGTTCATTAACCTTCACAATACTTGTGTGTGATTCACTGCAATGCCGTTTCCCCACCACTGCAGAAGTGTGACCGCTCGGCAGACGGCCGCCTGGACCACGGGGAGATCGAGCTGTTCTGCAGGGAGCTGCTGCGGAGACCCGAGCTGGACGCCGTGTTCGCGCGTTACTCGGCCAACGGCTGTGTCCTGTCCAGCGCCGACCTGAGGGACTTCCTGAAGGACCAGGATGAAGACGCCTCGCTGGTCCACGCGCAGAGCCTCATCCTCAGCTACGAGCTCAACGAATGGGGTACGACGTCGTCGATGCATCACAACACACAGAGGGATGCTGTGTGTGTGTGTGTGTGTGTGTGTGTGTGGTGTGTGTGCTCGTATATCATGCAAATGTACAGTGTGTGCATGGGCAGCGTGTTTTATTCCAGGCTGAATTTGTATAGTCTGATAGCCGCTGGGAACAAACTGTTGTGAAAGTGCTACCAGTTTGTTCTGATGCTCCCTGGTCAGTGGTATCTTAGCTGTTGATACATTCCATCTCATTAATTTTAATTCACAGAAGTTCCTAGCTTTCTTTCTGAAAGCTAGGATCAGTCCCTTGGTCTTATCAGTATTGAGGATATGGCTGCCTGTAGTGGAATGCGATTAATTGTGTCCATTGAAACAGGATTGTTTCCCTTTATATGGGAGGACAAGCTGTCATGAGGGAAATATTCTAGTTCTACGGTTGAGGCTGCGAGGCAGCAGCCCTGGGGGGCTCCAGTGCTGATGTTCAGTGCTGTTGCTGATATTCCCACCCTACCCACCTCTTCTTTCCATTCAAGTGGGCACTGAGCAGCCCCACAACTGCCAGTTGTGTGACGGCCCTGGCCCTATGCCGGCAGCCTTGGTGTCCACCTGGCCCAACCCTTTTTGTCTGTTTTGTGTTTCACCTTTATATACTCACACAGCACATTTCACACAACCCACACACTGCAGACACAGCTGCATGATCACTGACAAGTTCACACTTCATACCTCTTTTATTTTTGGTTGTACAGTTCTTGCATCATTTTCACTTTAATTTTAGTTAAATAAACGTTTGACTCACGTGTGGTCTCCCTTCCTATGTATTCCTATAGCCTTGCATATAGCCAGACAATATCACAGTCTGGCTATGTGAGGCTAATGGTATTCCCCAGTATGATGCATTCAAGTCCTGAAAAAAACCATGACAAGAAGAACTAACAGTTCAAATTGCAATTACAATCATTTACAATTTAGGCATTTACAGTAGAAGAGGCTCTCTTAATCCAGAGCAATTTACAGTAAGCAAGGGCAACGCAAGGTAATACATGAAATGCATAGAAATAGTCATCCAGGATTATAAGTAAACCAAGAACCTATCATCAGTCTAACAGTAGAATATCCAAACAAAGTACAATAATCTGTACATCGAAAATATAAACACTATAGGATGCCAGGCTGGTCAACAATGACCTGGCGTCTGTCTGTCTACAAAACATGCTATCTAAATTACATTTTTAGCATTTGCATAAGCCTGCAAGGTTGTCTTGGATTAGATTTGTTTTACTACTTGTCTCTCCTCCTTTGTTGACTGATGTGTTTGTCTCTGGCCCAGTGCAGCCCAGAAGAACCAGTTCATGACGGCCAACGGCTTCACCATATACATGCTGTCCAAGGAGAACTGTGTGTTTGACCCGGACCATAGCAGAGTCTACCAGGACATGAGCCACCCACTGTCTCATTACTTTATCTGCTCTTCTCATAACACCTACCTCACCAAGGACCAGCTCACTGGAGACAGCAGCATTGAGCCTTACATCAGGTACTAATGGACCAGGTCATCAAGGTGCTCTTGATGGGAATACTGTCCAATGTCCTTTATATTCAGGTCTTGCAAGCATAATAGAATTTTAGAAATAGACATTGACCATATTCCTGGTCCTGGCATGGATCTCTATACTGGTCAAGTGACAGGTTGACAAAATAAACCAAATCTATTTTGAGAAACCATTGCTTAACTGTGCTGCGGCAACTACAATTATGTGGCAGTGCAGTGGTTGTGGACTGGTGCCTACTGTAGCCTACCATCAATTTCAAAACATTGTTTTGCTCAACCACATACTATCAAATGCATACAGGTGCACAGGTAATGAAAACCGTGGCTTTGTGTGTTTTACATGTTTTTGGTTTTGTTTGTGTGAAATTGGCTCACGTTCACATGATGTATGTTTTGGCCATAACATAGTCATATGCCAAGTACAACAACCCCCACAGCTGTGTATGTGACCTTGGCCAAGTTACCCCCAAACCATTTGAAGAGGGCGGGTTTGTTGTGCCTGACATCACCTGTTTTGATGTTGTTTTACCTGCTTGAATGTATTCTAGAGGTTTTTTAATGAAAGATGAGTGTAAAGGTCCCTGCACACTGGAGGCGTTTTCTGATTTTTAGCTGAGTTTTTCCGTCGGTTTTCCGAAAAATGTCTCCAGTATGCAACCACCTTAAGTAAGTGGTTTCAATTTCTAGGACCCCCATAACTCTCAATGTTACAGACCTGAAAAGGTTCATTTGGACTCCCCCTCAAGGAACCCAAATAGACCCGTTCATTTTACACTCTCAAGAGTTAAAGATCTATGGTTACCAACTTTCCATCATTTAGCTGGAACGTTGGAACCCCCTCAAGGACCACTGGTCTGGTGGTCTCCGGACCACTGGTTGAGAACCACTGGGGTATAGGATAACAACACCCCCCCCATCCCAAATGGATACAGTATGCAGTAGAGCAGTTTGTACACTAACTGTCCCCGTCCTGTCTCTGTCAGAGCTCTGAACCACGGCTGTCGTTGTGTGGAGCTGGACTGTTGGGACGGAGACCGAGGCGAGCCGGTCATCTACCATGGACACACACTGACCTCTAAAGTGCCCTTTGTGGAAGTCATTCAGACTATCAATGAGTATGCCTTCAAGGTGAGGGCAGCTATATTGAATGGATTCAACAGCGCTTGTTTCAGCAAGTACAGTACATGTGTAGAAATTGCAACCACTTTCACACAGAGACTTCGCAAGAACTGTATTATGAAGACAAAAACATTAGTTAGCCACTTAGAACCTGGCATCCCTAGCTTGGGCATGTCGTATCCCGACACACTGTGAGCTTGTATATCGGCTATTTTTGACATGTCCAATTTCACTTATAAGATGTTCAAAATTGGGACACCAAGGTTTAAGTTGTTAACATAGCTACTTATGTGATAATACCAGCACCCATCTGTGCCCCCTCACCTCCCAGGCGTCTCCCTACCCTCTGATCCTGTCCCTGGAGAACCACTGCTCCATTGAGCAGCAGACAGTCATGGCCCGCCACCTGCGCTCCATCCTGGGAGACAAGCTGCTGACCAAGCCCCTCAACGGACTGCAGCCAGACTGCCTGCCCTCTCCGGAGGTAAGGAGCATTGGATCCCTGGTTACTTAGACCGGTGGTTCTTTTGAACAAACTCAGAGTTACGGACAAGTGTCGGACATATAATGGTCCATGTGAAGTTGCCCGAACGGCCAAGCTGGCTCCAAGAGGTCTTTATTTTTCCCGAAAACTCCTCCACCAAAGTCCAGACAATTGTTCAGTGCAATAATCCTCAATAACAAACTAGATTACAGGCAACAAAATAAAGAAAGTACAAAAAAAAAAAAAAATACTTGGGCGACACTCCTTAACAAAACCCAAACAGGATGAGAACTCTCTTCCCCGTTATAAAACCGGTATACATTCCTAAATAATGCATTAAGTATAAATTAGCATGAAACTCAATGACAATTACTCAAAGCATAAGAAACACCCCTAATCAAGGGAATTTCCACCAGCAGTGCAGGGGAGACAACTAACAAATCAGTGAACATACAGTTTAACACACTAGTTTAAAACATTAGTCCTTGCATGTTGTAGAAAGCAGTTTGATGCATATATGTATGTATATATATATTATATAGGGCACGGGTTGCCCCGTGACAGTCCATTTAGAACCCCCTCAACAAACCCTGAGGGTACCTGGACACCACTTTAACAATATGACCTGGGTATGCTACAGTCACATTGTGTGTCTGGGTGTGTCAGGCGTGAGGGATAGTACAATCTGGTGAGCCTTCCCCGCTGCACACTGTTATTTGTATTATTATTATTCACAAAATGTTAAGTGGGCACATCATTTGTATTATTATTCACAAAAGTAGGCACACATGTCCAACTGCCTATTGGGCAGTAAGATAATCTCTGTTGTTATCTGCAAAACATGAGCCAGCCCACCATGGTTACTTTGACTATAATATATTCACACAGTAAAACATGAGCCAGCCCACCATGGTTACTTTGACAATATATTTACACAGTAAAATCCAAGTTTTAATTAGTCTTGTTATTACATTAAATTGACACTAAGGATTTACTGTGCATTATTAAACTTTTATTTTGTAATTCAGAAGAAGAGAGATCACATCACTAGGTGAGGTGTAATGCAATATTTTGCCGTGTGGGTCTGGGAGCTTGTTTCCAGGAGACGGTGAGTTTGGACAAGGTTAAAAATAGCTGATGACTCACAGGCTGTGAGAATTTCAATCTGGTGTGTCTATTTCACATCCAGAGGTTTTCCCCTGCAGGTGGAGACTGGAGATGCAGGCATGCAGCCATCTAGTTCTGTGAAGCATTTGCAAACAATTGCAAATGCTGTTAGTTGGGATTATATTATGTAAAGCAGATGAATGTTTGTGTTGGAGAGGACTTCTGGGGACCATCTGCTCTTCAGTGTCCCACTTATTCCAAATTTAGCCCATAATCGCAACCTATGGTCTGTGCGTGGGTATGTGTGTAGGTATGTGTGTTAGTGTTAACGTGTGTGTGTGCGTGCATGTGTGCGTGTGTGCGTGTGTGTGTGTGTGTGTGTGTGTGTGTGTGTGTGTGTGTGTGTGTGTGTGCGTGTGTGTGCGTGCGCGTGTATGTGTGTGCGTGCATGCGTGCGTGTGTTTGTTACTTGCCCCAGTAACCACAATCCCTTGAGGCCACTGCATAATATTTTCTATCATGCATTTGCATTTGCTCAGGTTTGTGTGTCTACCCTTCTGCAGGTAATATTGCATACTACTGGGCCAAACAATGCCATATTACTCTGAATCTCAAACTTGACGTGTGTGCCCCCACCAAATGGCAATTTAATTGGACGAACAGTTTCCATGAACCAAAAATTACAAATATTTGTTTGACCACGGTTCTGCGGAGAGGGAATGAACGCATTGGCTTCCCTAATTGGCCTACCCGAACCGTCAAATTCTGGATTCCCCCCTCCCCTAAAACATGATCATCAGGTATTATGATTATACTAGGAGGATGACTTTTTTCAAAAAAGTGCACAGAAAGTGTTCAAATGATGTTTTTTTTATGTGGCCACACCAGTTCATTGAGAATACCTGGTTTTCACAATTAGCACTACCCACCTAACTTAAGTCGGCGCCCACAGCTGTGGGGAGGGGCTGATTTTAGTGTGTCACTAAATAAAGCAGTGTATTTCAATTGGGCCTTTTGACTCAAAGGCTTTCAGCTTTCAGGAAGAAAACGAAAATACACAGGGAAGACATATTTCATATTTGTATATTAGAACCACAACCTGGGGGTTTATTAGAGCAATGATAACACCAGAGACTCATACAAAACAGAAGAAGTAACTAAACTATGGCACCCCATCCTCAAGCGATGGCGCGAGGCAAACCTCCATGCTTAGCACACATGAAACAACGGGCACTTGAAGGCACGGAATATGGGTACTCGGACAATGTTCAACATCGGGTAGGCTGTTATTATCGCAGCATCATCCAAATATATTATATTGGTGTGTGTGTGTGTGTGTGTGTGTGTTCTACAACCACCTAAAAAAAGTGACCTAGATGCACTCCATAACAAGGCACTCACACACAGTGAAACTCTAGAGAGATGCCCCCTCAGCCATCTGGCCCTGGAACTCCGGGCACAAACACAAACAGAGCCACGAGATAGAAAACCCATTGGACTAAACCAAATTATAAAACAGCAAAAGGAAAACTATCTGACACATTGGAAAGAAGCAACACAAAAGCAGAGTAAACTAGAATGCTATCTGGCCCTAAACAGAGAATACACAGTGGCAGAATACCTGAGCACCGTGACCGACCCAAAACAAAGAAAAATCTTAACTAGGTACAGACTCAGTGAGCACAGTCTCGCAATCGAGAAAGGCCGTCATAGGCAGACCTGTATCCCGAGAGAAGACAGACTATGCACCCACTGCACATAAAATTAAGTGGAAACCGAGCTACACTTCCTAACCATCTGTCCATTGTACCAAGACATCAGAGACACATACTTCCCACAGATTACAACCACACACAGAGATTTTGAAAACATGACCAATGACAAAAAACTCCCATATCTGCTGGGCGAAGTACAACAATGTGCAAACACAGCAGCAAGATTTGTGAGTTGCTGTGATAGGAGAAGGATATCAAATGGAACACAACCACCCTAAAGACTAATCATTGTGTATATTCCTGCACTATACCTGCATTGAGTGACCTTGGTACATAGAATTTGATCTATTGAAGATTCTGACCTTCAAATGTACATCATTTTTGTTTTGATTGTATTGCTGTATTGTTGTATTGTTCTTTCTGCTTTGGCAATGTAAATGTATGTTTTCTCATGCCAATAAAGCCCTTTGAATTGTGTGTGTGTGTGTGTGTGTGTGTGTGTGTGTGTGTGTGTGTGTGTGTGTGTGTGTTTGCGCATTTGCGCATTGTGTGTCCAGGACCTAAAGGGGAAGATCCTGGTGAAAGCAAAGAAGGAGCGAGTGCCAGAGGAGGAGAGTTCCTCTAGCTCCTCAGACAGTTCCTCGGATGAGGAGAGCAGCCGAGCCGAAAGCAAACCCAGGACTAAGACAGCCAGCACAAAGGTAGGCAGGATACCCTAGCTGTGTCCTTGTCCATAGTTACTGTACTGCAGTGCATGGTTCTCATTCTCAAACGTTTTAATTTTCACAGACCCACAGTTTGATAGGCCATGGACCCCCATAAGAGTGTACTATCATTCATTTAACTGGAGTCAGACCCATTTGGAACCCCCTGAAGGACCCTTGGGTGTCCCCGGACGGTACATTGAACCAGTGATTTAGAGAATGCACTAGCAAAGGGAAACTGCATAGTATAAGTAACAACATTGCTGTCAGCAGATGCTACTGTATTACTGCATGGACAATAATCCTTTGTAAAGCCTTTATATCACTGATTCTCCAACATTTTAATGCAAAGTAGCAAATTGATAGGTTTTCATCCACAGATCCTCAAAGTATTCTATTTTCGAATAACCAAGCAGAGGCGTTAAAGGGGTTAAACTGATTCTGATGATAATACTGTATAATTTGTTGGACCCCAATTTGAGCACCACAGCAGGCATAGAGTGTTTAATTGATCCTTTCTCTAAATGGATGGTTGTTTTATAAATGCGTATGTGTTGTGTGTACCTCCCCAGCAGCCATGTGTGTCTAAACTGAGTGCAGAGCTGTCAGATCTGGTAGTGTACACGCGCAGTGTTCCATTCAAAGACTTTGAGCACGCCGCCAGGAAGCCTGCCACCAACATGTCTTCCTTCTCTGAGAGCGAGGCTCTTAAACACATCAAAGAGAATGGTATGGTGCGTGTGTGTGTGTGTGTGTGTGTGTGTGTGTGTGTGTGTGTGTGTGTGTGTGTGTGTGTGTGTGTGTGTGTGTGTGTGTGTGAGAGAGAGAGATGGGGAGACTATGAGGGAAAGAGTGAATACAAATAGACATACAATTAAACAGGTTTATGGTTCTGTACAAACCATTTAAACATCCCATCTCAAGTGTGAATGTGAACAATTTAAGGCCTTCCCTCCATTTCCCACTCCAGGGGTGCATTTTGTGCGTCACAACAGCCACCAGTTGAGCAGGATCTACCCCTCTGGCCAGCGCCTGCAGTCCTCCAACTACAACCCTCAGGAGATGTGGAACGGAGGCTGCCAGATTGGTGAGAGTTCAATGAGACAATGCCAAGACAAATGCGTGTTTCACATACAGTATAGCATCCTCACAATCTTAACCACTAAAGCCACTATTTTGATTTTAGACAGGTTTCTTGTTTACAATCATTAATACTAGCATCCAGGGGGCAAAACTGCTTTGAATCAGAGGTAAATAGCTTAACCCATTGAGACTAGATTCTACAAATGTCTTCTAAATCATGACAGTTTTCTTTAAATCCTATGTTTTTATATCAGTGGTTCACAAACTATAACTACTAGAATTTCGCGGGCCTTCTCTTTTAGCCCGTAAAAACAAATGCGGATAAAGTTGATTCTGACAGTGATTGGTACATCACCATAACCAGTAGATTTTGTTGATATTGTTTTTGATATTTTGTATTAGAACCTGGACTGGATCTGTGGATCTGGAGCTTCAACTAGTAAAATCAACATGAAATTGATATCTCTTTATTTATATATTTCTCTCTCTCTCTCTCTCTCTCTCTCTCTCTCTCGCCTAAAGAGTGGTTTTGCTGTGGGGAGCATATTTTGAATTATCAATCTCTAATCAATGGAGCAATTCTTTTTGATTTCTTGCCCACCTTTGGACTGGAGTTACAGCATGGCAACTTGGCAACAACCCAAATCTCTACTAAAGTGTCCTTACCCATTAAAGCCCATTATGGTCATATTCTTCCTTCCAGTGGCACTGAACTTCCAGACGCCTGGTGAGCAGATGGACCTGAATCAGGGGCGGTTCCTGCCTAATGGGCTATGTGGTTATGTCCTCAAACCTCCCTTCATGTGCCATCCTAACACCAAGTTCCACCCAGAGAATGTTGGTGGAGGGCCCGGCCACAAGCCTGTCATGCTCACCATACGGGTAAGACAATTGCACTAGGCATAGATGGATAGATTTAAACCCTTTTGCTGTATCATTGATGTTATTCCTAATTTGTAGCATATAGTTGCTTTCTTAGCACATACATTAGCTGCTCACCGTGTTGACTAGGGTTTATACTGCTTACTCTGATCTTTCACTTTACCATAGGCAAGGGTCTTCAACAGGGGGTCAGGGACTCAGAGATACTTAAAGGGGTCCGCCAAATCTTTGTATGATAGGGACTTTTTTTGTTTTTACATTAACCACTGGAACCCTCGCATCCATATTCTGGGGGGAACATTTAGCCAAAATATCAGATCTACATACCTGAAAAATGTTGACGACCCCTGCCATAGGATATAACATGGTGTGGTCAATGTCATCATGTTGAATTATTGCTCTGGTCCCAGGTGATCTCAGCCCAGCAGCTGCCCAAGCCAGAGTGGGACAAGCCCAGCTCCATTGTGGACCCTCAGGTGTGGGTGGAAACACATGGTGCCCCCATAGACAACAACAAGAAGAAAACCCAACGCATTGATAACAATGGTAAACACCCATTCTGCTGTCATAACTTTGATGCTCTGATCATGTTCATTTAATGTTATTGCAATTTGCACAACCGTGATCCTCATCTTTCTGCTGCTGGTTTTCTACCTTACCAATAAGTGAATTCCATCACCTACAGTATCACATACAGTATCACACTGATAACTGATATCACCTACAGTATCACACTGATAACTTCATAAATACAGCTTGTTCCACTAGCTGTCTAATCAGGGACTAGTGCGACCTGAAGTGTCAGGTGAAACTACCTGGTAGGATAGAAACCCATCATCGGCCCGGCCGGCCTAGTGGTCCGGGCAACTAGGCTGGCGGCATGTCCGGGTTCGAGTCCGACGACCTTTGCTGTGTGTCTCCCCCCATCTCTCTCCCCATTACCAAGCTACTATATATATCTACAGTATCAATAAAGGTTAAAAAAAAGCCCCAAAAATATATTAAAAAAAAAAAAAAAAAAAAAAATCATCAATACTAAGGGATCCCACGCGTGACTATTATCTTGCAACAATGATTAATACAATGGAATGGGGGAAATTATTTGGAAAACCATACATGTATGACTATGAATGCATCCAGCGGGCATCAGAATAAAATTAGGCGTAATGTGTTAATTCCACGACCACACTTATTGGTACCGGTTGATATCAAATACACAAATACGTCAGTAAGGTTAATATGAATCGTAAATGTAAGATGAAGTACTTTGACTGAAAGCCATTACTGTGAGAAAATGCAGAACGCACTACCTCATCAAACACCAATCTGATGAAAATGCACAGTTGGGCATGTGGGTAATGTCTGCTGACTCGTCCAACTGGAGCAACTTTACCAACCAGCTTTGTGAAAACAGACTGTCATCTTGCTGGCTGCAGAAATCTTTTAATGATTAGATGATTCTTTCCATTCGAAAAATGATCTTCCCATTCTGCATGGATATGACTTGGCCCAAACGGACCCAAAATTGGCTCATCTCATTAGCTGTGGTTTGGTAGTAGTAGTAGCAGCCTAGTCCTAAACAAGGAAGGACCATTGATATGCAGCCAGGGACATTCCTGTGTTCATTCACGCTGAACCACTCCTCTGATATGCTATATTGGGTTTAACTTTCAAACCAGCAAACCTGGGTGTGATTGGTCAGCATACAATATGAATGGATTGTTTTTTGTTTAGGTTCAAATTGCTCCACCATCAACCAAAAAGATCAACCTTTTTGGTTGCTGTGTTTCAGGCTTTAACCCTCGGTGGGACTGCACCTTTAACTTTACCATCCATGTCCCTGATCTGGCTCTGGTGCGCTTTATGGTGGAGGATCATGACTACACCTCCAGGAATGACTTCCTCGGGCAGTACACCTTGCCCTTCACGAGCATACGTACAGGTGTGTGAAGCTAATGTCAAAGATGCCGTGATCTTTGTATTTTTTCCAGTTTTTCATGTGTTTATGAGGTGACAGTACTTCATTAGACCCCTTGGTCTTGGTGTGGTTGTTATGTGCAATGATGTATTTTTTTGTATTTAGGGTTTCCTACTGGAGACCTTGAAAAAAAAATCTTCTTCCTTAATAATACCTGGTGATCATGTTTTAGGGTGGAAAGAAATCACGGCATTCCATCTTTAAGGAAATCCCATACACTGCAATTTAAGATGTTATGAACTGCAAAAGCTCTCCATCCTGACCTTTTCCATCTAACATCCCCAGGTTACCGTCATGTTCGTCTGCTTAAAGTTGACGGCTCCAGTTTGTCCCCCGCCTCTCTGTTCATCCATGTCAAGGTTGCACCCTGTGAAAGCAGCCCGTCCAAGCACTCGGTCAAATCACCAGCCATGTCACCTGTCTGTCAGTCAGCGGCCAGGTCCCCTATCCAGTCAGGAGCCAGGTCCCCTATCCAGTCAGGAGCCAGCTGGTCCCCTATCCAGTCAGGAGCCTCTCCAGCCAAATGTGCGGCCAAGAGGCCCTGATACCACATAATCCCTCCATGTAAAGGAGTTTAACTGACTAGATTCACTCGGATATACAAATCTTTTCTTCAGCTGTGTAATACGCATGTCTTCTTCACAAAGCTGTCTCTCCTGCATGGGAAACCAAACATCTACTGCTCAACCAAAGGGAAATCTCCTTGGCGTCTGAGATATAAGGCTTCTGGACTGGTTTTTACCTCGACGTCTCATAGAAAGCAGTCATCTGTCCAGCATTGCTGGACTGATGGTAGAGGACGTTTAGGATATCCGGGCCAAGACTTCCTCTACCATGCGTCGGCCATCATTTACAATCCAATTAGCACCTTGAGGAGTAAGAATGGAGACCACATATTCGACTGGATTGTTTCAGAAGTATCCAGTTTACACCCAGTTAAAAGGTTATAGCCATGCATGGGTGTTTGAGCATGTTTCCACCTCTTTTGCTCTCCACACATACTGTTTACCTGGATGCTAACCTTGTGTCACCAAAGCCCGCTCAATCCTGAATGATTGGTCAATTCTGTTTGATACATATATTATGCAGGTATCGGTTTATAGGGATGAAACTATATTTGTCTAGTAATTTATTTTTCAATGATATTTGGAGTCTACCAGGTACTGTGGCTTATGACAATATTCCCAGCCCTGGAGGTGCTTTGTTTTGTTTTTACACATTGTCAATTAATCTTGACTCTTAGAGCAGGACATAGAACTGTAGTTATGAACTAGCCCAGCTGTGGTCGTGTTAATGTGACATGTTCTGGTGCTACGGGTGTCTTACATTTTATAATGTGACATGTTCTGGTGCTAAGGGTGTCTTACATTTTCAGCACTTACGATTCCAACCCTATAGCCTTAGACACGTTCCATTTCAGGAGGAGGCAAAGCTCTGTTAACTACAATGTTTTTAATAGCATAATGTCTGCAATCTATTTTTTACATTTTATTATGTAGTATCAAACATCAGTGACATCAGTCTATTATTAAACTGTACTAGGTATGCATGCATACACATACATACTGGCATCATATCACACTAATACAGGGTCTTTTTGACCATTTAAAAAGATATATTCTGACAGCCACATGATGACACTAAGTAGGTATACCAGTGATAAAGTTCTATATATCCCTACTCTGTGCCCTAATATCCAGCTGTCTGGTTTGAATTGTAGGCTACTCACAGTATAGAAAGAACCTCGAAGGGAAACACAAAGTGAAGGCAAACAATCAATTTGGGGTTTTTTAACCGTCCATTACAAAATATATGTCACTGTTCAATAGCATTATTTTACATTATTGTACTGTAGATTAAGGAATAAAACATTCATTATAGGGTAGTTATATAATGAATTAATAATTATATTGTATATATTTGTATTGGTTGTCAGTCAAATCAGAACCACATATCTGATATAATAATTTAGCCATTTATAGTTTTTTATTTGTTAAATGATTTCTGTAATGTATTACTGTAGCAATATGATGATATGCACTAAATAGATATTTTGCCTTATAGCAGATTATATAATATACAAATACTATGCTCAGTATAGTAGCAATAGTTTGTTGTTATGATGCTCCATGTCATTTATGTTCAACAGTGTACTGTGCAAGGAAGGATAACTTGAAGACAATCTTGAATAGTATGTCCCAAAGATATTGAAAATGTATTTTCAATATCTGTACTGTATCAGTACTACAGTACTATAGTAGTGTATTTTCATTTTTGAGATCTTTGGTTTTCATACAGGATTTTACTAAACATTTTTATTTTATTTTTTACCACATATTACTTTGTAAAAGTTGGTTTAAAAACATATATGCCAATTTCACCGTGACAAGAAGTACTATGAATATTTAATGATGTTTATGTGACAAATAGTTTTGGGACTTGAAGCATCTGTATTTATTCAACAAAGAAACCTGTTTGGGGAAGACCGTATTGTAAACACAGTAAATGCTCAGCATTAATTTAAAGGACCACTATACTCACTAATGTTCATGATAAAATGCCACAATTGTTTTCTACTCAGTCTGTGTCTCATAGGAGGGCTGTAGGCAGTTCAGAAACCTGTCCACCAGTGTCATCATCGATAGGCAATCCAAGCTAATAGAAACTGCAGGCTTTCTATTCCTGAAAAGTTTCAATGCGAAAATGGAAGCCATCGTTCTCACGATAATAAAAATCTAAATATATATATTTTTTAATCTTGCCCACAGCCCTTCTATGAGACACAGACTAGGTAGAATTTATTTTATTTTATCATGAACATTAGTGTGGATCAACTATATGAAGATAGGTTGAAAAGTAGCGAAGTGGTCCTTCAACTCTGATATTGTAAACATATACCCAAGGGTCCATTTATATTTTATCACAGACGACTTTACAACAGTACTGAGCTGTAGTGGACAAAGTATACTCAAGTATTCTTAAGCACAAATGACGAAGTACATTTTCTTTTTAATATCAAAACTTTGCTGTAGCCTATTGAAAATTTGGACATTAACCCCCAAAATTGTGAAAATAGCCAATCTACAAGCTCTGTGTGTGGCACAGCGATGGTATGTGAGCTTGTAGATCTATTTGAACAAATATATATATATAATTAACCTGAAATTGTGAGCACAGTACTCGAGTAAATGCCCGCCACTGGTACTGAGGAATAGGGAAACATTTCTAGTGCATTTGTTTTGAATGAGAACTCTAGCAATGATAAAAGGGAAATATGTACTTTATATCTAAGAAAATTATTATAGTTACACCATTCATTTTAGTTTTTTATTTATAGCAGTATTAAATAGTTAAGTATTATGTTAATATTGTCAATATCTATTGTATCACCTGCACTATTACCAAATATATGTTATTCAACTATATCAGGTTGATTGTTTCGGAGCGTACAATATAGCCTTTCTTTTTGTTATACAGCTTTTTTCTGTGTGTAAATCAACTTTCTTTCATGTATTTCATGTATGTATTAGAAAAAAGACTAACATGTTGAATTAACTTGTTAACATGCATAAAAAGATTGTGATCACCTGAGACACATTGACATCAAGTAGCCCGGAAATTCCAGCTGAACTGTGTGCTGCTAAGTGGCCCAGCGGATAAGTCTGATGATATTTGTAGAATTCCTAGTAGAATAGTAGAATTGTGCTGGTTCAAACCCAACACACTCCGTAGGAGGGTGCTAGTTCAAATCATAATTCTTTGGCATGCCAAAATCTGCCATTGACCCCCATTCTAAATTTCAGAAATTTGAAAGCACTATATTTGCTATGTGCTCAGTGGCACCCTTGTTAAGATGACGTCCATGTGATCCAGAGGTTGTGAGTTCAAATCCAGCTAAGTTCTTCCTACTTTCACTCTGCAGCATGTTTTGGAGAATAACATCCAGAAGAACACTGGAAAGAGAAGCCGGCGGAAAACTAGAGTTCTCAACAGGCCTGAAAATGAAGGCCCTACACGGGCCCCCGCGCACTCAATACTCAATACACCTTTAGATCTCCATATATGGAGCTGACCTGTGCTGACATTCCATATCTGACCTCATCAAACCCTGTACACTCAAGACACGCTCCATATATGGCCAGCACATAATTCATTCCATATATTGATCTGACCCCCCATTCCAAAGCTCCAGCGCTCGCCCATCAGTCTGCTGTCACCCAGGCGGATGCGTGCACGTGACCTCGCGTGGACGCTGGTTATTATACTGCAGTATATTAGGCCAGTGCATCCCAACCTTTAATGGACCAGCTCAGTGGCCTTGTGGTTAGAGTGTCTGCCCTGAGACTGGGAATTCCCTTTTTTCTTTTTAAATGGAACCAACTGTTTTTTCTCGTCAGATTTAGTTGTGGTGACCTTGAGATGTATAATGCCTTGGTGCGGCTTTCATTCATTTGTTTTAATACCATCAGAGATGCATTGATGTTTATTAGACTTAAAACACTCACATCAACTAGCACAGAAAAGCTGTGTTGTAGTAACCAGCAGTTAGCTCAGTGTGATGAGTGGCTGTGTTTGTGATCCACAGGTCCAGGGTTCAAATCCCACATTAGTCATGTGGCTCTGTGACACTTTGCTTTGCACACTGACTTTCTTGAATAAAAAATAAAAACTCAAAAGCACCAGGAGACATCTGCTGAATGCCCCAAGGTGCCTTGGCTCAATGGTGTGGAGCGCTTGACCCGTTGCCTCTGCTTCAGACAGTTGGCCGGTTCAAGTCCCATGTCATGACATCAAGGTGCTGGAGGACCATCGGGAGTTCCTCCTACAGCTCAATGCTGCAGTAATTTGAACTTTTCAAGGCTAGAATAAAAAATAAAAACTCAAAAGCACCCGGAGACATCTGCTGAATGCCCAAAGGTGCCGTGGTGTAATGGTGTGGAGCACTTGGCCCGTTGCCTCTGCTACAGTCAGTTGGCCGGTTCAAGTCCCATGTCATGACATCAAGGTGCTGGAGGACCATCGGGAGTTCCTCCTACAGCTCAATGCTGCAGTAATTTGAACTTTTCAAGGCTAGAATAAAAAATAAAAACTCAAAAGCACCCGGAGACATCTGCTGAATGCCCAAAGGTGCCGTGGCGTAATGGTGTGGAGCGCTTGGCCCGATGCCTCTGCTACAGTCAGTTGGCCGGTTCAAGTCCCATGTCATGACATCAAGGTGCTGGAGGACCATCGGGAGTTCCTCCTACGCGCGCAGGGTCCGGCCCATTCCTCTCTGTTATGTCATATGACGAGCATTTAACTTTTAAAATCACAATTATTGTAGCTAATCTTTAACTGAATCTGGAAGTATTCCTTTATTAAATGATTCTTCATAGTCTGGAATTGTAACTGATCAATTTTCTTTTGTGACTTTCGCCTTTATTTTATATGGAGGGACAGTCAGTGGTGTAAACTTTATTTATATAGCACATTTCATACATAAAATGCAACTCTGTCACATTCTGTCTCTCCCTCAGTCTCCACACTGGCCTCCCATATCCCATTCCAGCACACCCAGTTCCATTTACACACCTGTCAACTACCTAATCAGCCCAGCAGTGAACACTTCTCCAATCAACCTGCTCACTATAAAACTGGACTCAGTACAAACACTCATTGTCAGTTCATAACCTGTGTCACAGATGTCCTGCCTGTTCATGTGTTGACTTTGATGTCATTCTGATTCATGCCTGATTCCTACCTGCATTCCCCTGTGTAAGATATCTCGTAATTCTTTATTAAATACTTTATTATTATACTCTAGTTTGTTGTGACTTTGCTCCTGGGTTCAACTCTGTCTGCATCTAAAGTACTTCACATATTAAACTTTATTTATATAGCACATGTCATACATAAAATGCAACTCAAAGTACTATATACGTGCTATATATACTATAGCACGCCGTTTTTCATCATTTTTGAACATGGGCTATAGCCACTACCGTACGGCATACTATAGCACGCCGTTTTTCATCATTTTTGAGGATTTGAAGAAAATTCTAAATTTCAAAAAACATGGGTTATAGCCCATCGTTTTTTGAATTTTTGAAAAAAATGTTATCCTCATTTTTCATCATTTTTGAACATGGGCTATAGCCCCTACCGTACGGCATACTATAGCACGCCGTTTTTCATCATTTTTGAGGATTTGAAGAAAATTCAAAATTTCAAAAAACATGGGTTATAGCCCATCGTTTTTTGAATTTTTGAAAAAATGTTATCCTCATTTTTCATCATTTTTGAACATGGGATATAGCCCCTACCGTACGGCATACTATAGCACGCCGTTTTTCATCATTTTTGAGGATTTGAAGAAAATTCAAAATTTCAAAAAACATGGGTTATAGCCCATCGTTTTTTGAATTTTTGAAAAAAATGTTATCCTCATTTTTCATCATTTTTGAACATGGGCTATAGCCCCTACCGTACGGCATACTATAGCACGCCGTTTTTCATCATTTTTGAGGATTTGAAGAAAATTCAAAATTTCAAAAAACATGGGTTATAGCCCATCGTTTTTTGAATTTTTGAAAAAAATGTTATCCTCATTTTTCATCATTTTTGAACATGGGCTATAGCCCCTACCGTACGGCATACTATAGCACGCCGTTTTTCATCAATTTTGAGGATTTGAAGAAAATTCAAAATTTCAAAAAACATGGGTTATAGCCCATCGTTTTTTGAATTTTTGAAAAAAATGTTATCCTCATTTTTCATCATTTTTGAACATGGGATATAGCCCCTACCGTACGGCATACTATAGCACGCCGTTTTTCATCATTTTTGAGGATTTGAAGAAATTTCAAAATTTCAAAAAACATGGGTTATAGCCCATCGTTTTTTGAATTTTTGAAAAAAAGTGTTATCCTCATTTTTCATCATTTTTGAACATGGGCTATAGCCCCTACCGTACGGCATACTATAGCACGCCGTTTTTCATCATTTTTGAGGATTTGAAGAAAATTCAAAATTTCAAAAAACATGGGTTATAGCCCATTGTTTTTGAATTTTTGAAAAAAATGTTATCCTCATTTTTCATCATTTTTGAACATGGGCTATAGCCCCTACCGTACGGCATACTGTAGCACGCCGTTTTTCATCATTTTTGAGGATTTGAAGAAAATTCAAAATTTCAAAAAACATGGGTTATAGCCCATCGTTTTTTGAATTTTTGAAAAAAATGTTATCCTCCTTTTTCATCATTTTTGAACATGGGCTATAGCCCCTACCGTACGGCATACTATAGCACGCCGTTTTTCATCATTTTTGAGGATTTGAAGAAAATTCAAAATTTCAAAAAACATGGGTTATAGCCCATTGTTTTTTGAATTTTTGAAAAAAACGTTATCCTCATTTTTCATCATTTTTGAACATGGGCTATAGCCCCTACCGTACGGCATACTATAGCACGCCGTTTTTCATCATTTTTGAGGATTTGAAGAAAATTCAAAATTTCAAAAAACATGGGTTATAGCCCATCGTTTTTTGAATTTTTGAAAAAAATGTTATCCTCATTTTTCATCATTTTTGAACATGGGCTATAGCCCCTACCGTACGGCATACTATAGCACGCCGTTTTTCATCATTTTTGAGGATTTGAAGAAAATTCAAAATTTCAAAAAACATGGGTTATAGCCCATCGTTTTTTGAATTTTTGAAAAAAATGTTATCCTCATTTTTCATCATTTTTGAACATGGGCTATAGGCCCTACCGTACGGCATACTATAGCACGCCGTTTTTCATCATTTTTGAGGATTTGAAGAAAATTCAAAATTTCAAAAAACATGGGTTATAGCCCATCGTTTTTTGAATTTTTGAAAAAAATGTTATCCTCATTTTTCATCATTTTTGAACATGGGCTATAGCCCCTACCGTACGGCATAGTATAGCACGCCGTTTTTCATCATTTTTGAGGATTTGAAGAAAATTCAAAATTTCAAAAAACATGGGTTATAGCCCATCGTTTTTTTAATTTTTGAAAAAAATGTTATCCTCATTTTTCATCATTTTTGAACATGGGCTATAGGCCCTACCGTACGGCATACTATAGCACGCCGTTTTTCATCATTTTTGAAAATTTCAAAAAACATGGGTTATAGCCCATCGTTTTTTGAATTTTTGAAAAAAATGTTATCCTCATTTTTCATCATTTTTGAACATGGGCTATAGCTCCTACCGTACGGCATACTATAGCACGCCGTTTTTCATCATTTTTGAGGATTTGAAGAAAATTCAAAATTTCAAAAAACATGGGTTATAGCCCATCGTTTTTTGATTTTTTGAAAAAAATGTTATCCTCATTTTTCATCATTTTTGAACATGGGCTATAGCCCCTACCGTACGGCATACTATAGCACGCCGTTTTTCATCATTTTTGAGGATTTGAAGAAAATTCAAAATTTCAAAAAACATGGGTTATAGCCCATTGTTTTTGAATTTTTGAAAAAAATGTTATCCTCATTTTTCATCATTTTTGAACATGGGCTATAGCCCCTACCGTACGGCATACTGTAGCACGCCGTTTTTCATCATTTTTGAGGATTTGAAGAAAATTCAAAATTTCAAAAAACATGGGTTATAGCCCATCGTTTTTTGAATTTTTGAAAAAAATGTTATCCTCCTTTTTCATCATTTTTGAACATGGGCTATAGCCCCTACCGTACGGCATACTATAGCACGCCGTTTTTCATCATTTTTGAGGATTTGAAGAAAATTCAAAATTTCAAAAAACATGGGTTATAGCCCATTGTTTTTTGAATTTTTGAAAAAAACGTTATCCTCATTTTTCATCATTTTTGAACATGGGCTATAGCCCCTACCGTACGGCATACTATAGCACGCCGTTTTTCATCATTTTTGAGGATTTGAAGAAAATTCAAAATTTCAAAAAACATGGGTTATAGCCCATCGTTTTTTGAATTTTTGAAAAAAATGTTATCCTCATTTTTCATCATTTTTGAACATGGGCTATAGCCCCTACCGTACGGCATACTATAGCACGCCGTTTTTCATCATTTTTGAGGATTTGAAGAAAATTCAAAATTTCAAAAAACATGGGTTATAGCCCATCGTTTTTTGAATTTTTGAAAAAAATGTTATCCTCATTTTTCATCATTTTTGAACATGGGCTATAGGCCCTACCGTACGGCATACTATAGCACGCCGTTTTTCATCATTTTTGAGGATTTGAAGAAAATTCAAAATTTCAAAAAACATGGGTTATAGCCCATCGTTTTTTGAATTTTTGAAAAAAATGTTATCCTCATTTTTCATCATTTTTGAACATGGGCTATAGCCCCTACCGTACGGCATAGTATAGCACGCCGTTTTTCATCATTTTTGAGGATTTGAAGAAAATTCAAAATTTCAAAAAACATGGGTTATAGCCCATCGTTTTTTTAATTTTTGAAAAAAATGTTATCCTCATTTTTCATCATTTTTGAACATGGGCTATAGGCCCTACCGTACGGCATACTATAGCACGCCGTTTTTCATCATTTTTGAAAATTTCAAAAAACATGGGTTATAGCCCATCGTTTTTTGAATTTTTGAAAAAAATGTTATCCTCATTTTTCATCATTTTTGAACATGGGCTATAGCTCCTACCGTACGGCATACTATAGCACGCCGTTTTTCATCATTTTTGAGGATTTGAAGAAAATTCAAAATTTCAAAAAACATGGGTTATAGCCCATCGTTTTTTGATTTTTTGAAAAAATGTTATCCTCATTTTTCATCATTTTTGAACATGGGATATAGCCCCTACCGTACGGCATACTATAGCACGCCGTTTTTCATCATTTTTGAGGATTTGAAGAAAATTCAAAATTTCAAAAAACATGGGTTATAGCCCATCGTTTTTTGAATTTTTGAAAAAAATGTTATCCTCATTTTTCATCATTTTTGAACATGGGCTATAGCCCCTACCGTACGGCATACTATAGCACGCCGTTTTTCATCATTTTTGAGGATTTGAAGAAAATTCAAAATTTCAAAAAACATGGGTTATAGCCCATCGTTTTTTGAATTTTTGAAAAAAATGTTATCCTCATTTTTCATCATTTTTGAACATGGGCTATAGCCCCTACCGTACGGCATACTATAGCACGCCGTTTTTCATCAATTTTGAGGATTTGAAGAAAATTCAAAATTTCAAAAAACATGGGTTATAGCCCATCGTTTTTTGAATTTTTGAAAAAAATGTTATCCTCATTTTTCATCATTTTTGAACATGGGATATAGCCCCTACCGTACGGCATACTATAGCACGCCGTTTTTCATCATTTTTGAGGATTTGAAGAAATTTCAAAATTTCAAAAAACATGGGTTATAGCCCATCGTTTTTTGAATTTTTGAAAAAAAGTGTTATCCTCATTTTTCATCATTTTTGAACATGGGCTATAGCCCCTACCGTACGGCATACTATAGCACGCCGTTTTTCATCATTTTTGAGGATTTGAAGAAAATTCAAAATTTCAAAAAACATGGGTTATAGCCCATTGTTTTTGAATTTTTGAAAAAAATGTTATCCTCATTTTTCATCATTTTTGAACATGGGCTATAGCCCCTACCGTACGGCATACTGTAGCACGCCGTTTTTCATCATTTTTGAGGATTTGAAGAAAATTCAAAATTTCAAAAAACATGGGTTATAGCCCATCGTTTTTTGAATTTTTGAAAAAAATGTTATCCTCCTTTTTCATCATTTTTGAACATGGGCTATAGCCCCTACCGTACGGCATACTATAGCACGCCGTTTTTCATCATTTTTGAGGATTTGAAGAAAATTCAAAATTTCAAAAAACATGGGTTATAGCGCATTGTTTTTTGAATTTTTGAAAAAAACGTTATCCTCATTTTTCATCATTTTTGAACATGGGCTATAGCCCCTACCGTACGGCATACTATAGCACGCCGTTTTTCATCATTTTTGAGGATTTGAAGAAAATTCAAAATTTCAAAAAACATGGGTTATAGCCCATCGTTTTTTGAATTTTTGAAAAAAATGTTATCCTCATTTTTCATCATTTTTGAACATGGGCTATAGCCCCTACCGTACGGCATACTATAGCACGCCGTTTTTCATCATTTTTGAGGATTTGAAGAAAATTCAAAATTTCAAAAAACATGGGTTATAGCCCATCGTTTTTTGAATTTTTGAAAAAAATGTTATCCTCATTTTTCATCATTTTTGAACATGGGCTATAGGCCCTACCGTACGGCATACTATAGCACGCCGTTTTTCATCATTTTTGAGGATTTGAAGAAAATTCAAAATTTCAAAAAACATGGGTTATAGCCCATCGTTTTTTGAATTTTTGAAAAAAATGTTATCCTCATTTTTCATCATTTTTGAACATGGGCTATAGCCCCTACCGTACGGCATAGTATAGCACGCCGTTTTTCATCATTTTTGAGGATTTGAAGAAAATTCAAAATTTCAAAAAACATGGGTTATAGCCCATCGTTTTTTTAATTTTTGAAAAAAATGTTATCCTCATTTTTCATCATTTTTGAACATGGGCTATAGGCCCTACCGTACGGCATACTATAGCACGCCGTTTTTCATCATTTTTGAAAATTTCAAAAAACATGGGTTATAGCCCATCGTTTTTTGATTTTTTGAAAAAAATGTTATCCTCATTTTTCATCATTTTTGAACATGGGCTATAGCCCCTACCGTACGGCATACTATAGCACGCCGTTTTTCATCATTTTTGAGGATTTGAAGAAAATTCAAAATTTCAAAAAACATGGGTTATAGCCCATCGTTTTTTGAATTTTTGAAAAAAATGTTATCCTCATTTTTCATCATTTTTGAACATGGGCTATAGCCCCTACCGTACGGCATACTATAGCACGCCGTTTTTCATCATTTTTGAGGATTTGAAGAAAATTCAAAATTTCAAAAAACATGGGTTATAGCCCATCGTTTTTTGAATTTTTGAAAAAAATGTTATCCTAATTTTTCATCATTTTTGAACATGGGCTATAGCCACTACCGTACGGCATACTATAGCACGCCGTTTTTCATCATTTTTGAGGATTTGAAGAAAATTCAAAATTTCAAAAAACATGGGTTATAGCCCATCGTTTTTTGAATTTTTGAAAAAAATGTTATCCTAATTTTTCATCATTTTTGAACATGGGCTATAGCCACTACCGTACGGCATACTATAGCACGCCGTTTTTCATCATTTTTGAGGATTTGAAGAAAATTCTAAATTTCAAAAAACATGGGTTATAGCCCATCGTTTTTTGAATTTTTGAAAAAAATGTTATCCTCATTTTTCATCATTTTTTAACATGGGCTATAGGCCCTACCGTACGGCATACTATAGCACGCCGTTTTTCATCATTTTTGAAAATTTCAAAAAACATGGGTTATAGCCCATCGTTTTTTGAATTTTTGAAAAAAATGTTATCCTCATTTTTCATCATTTTTGAACATGGGCTATAGCCCCTACCGTACGGCATACTATAGCACGCCGTTTTTCATCATTTTTGAGGATTTGAAGAAAATTCAAAATTTCAAAAAACATGGGTTATAGCCCATCGTTTTTTGAATTTTTGAAAAAAATGTTATCCTCATTTTTCATCATTTTTGAACATGGGCTATAGCCCCTACCGTACGGCATACTATAGCACGCCGTTTTTCATCATTTTTGAGGATTTGAAGAAAATTCAAAATTTCAAAAAACATGGGTTATAGCCCATCGTTTTTTGAATTTTTGAAAAAAATGTTATCCTAATTTTTCATCATTTTTGAACATGGGCTATAGCCACTACCGTACGGCATACTATAGCACGCCGTTTTTCATCATTTTTGAGGATTTGAAGAAAATTCAAAATTTCAAAAAACATGGGTTATAGCCCATCGTTTTTTGAATTTTTGAAAAAAATGTTATCCTAATTTTTCATCATTTTTGAACATGGGCTATAGCCACTACCGTACGGCATACTATAGCACGCCGTTTTTCATCATTTTTGAGGATTTGAAGAAAATTCTAAATTTCAAAAAACATGGGTTATAGCCCATCGTTTTTTGAATTTTTGAAAAAAATGTTATCCTCATTTTTCATCATTTTTGAACATGGGCTATAGCCCCTACCGTACGGCATACTATAGCACGCCGTTTCTCATCATTTTTGAGGATTTGAAGAAAATTCAAAATTTCAAAAAACATGGGTTATAGCCCATCGTTTTTTGAATTTTTGAAAAAATGTTATCCTCATTTTTCATCATTTTTGAACATGGGATATAGCCCCTACCGTACGGCATACTATAGCACGCCGTTTTTCATCATTTTTGAGGATTTGAAGAAAATTCAAAATTTAAAAAAACATGGGTTATAGCCCATCGTTTTTTGAATTTTTGAAAAAAATGTTATCCTCATTTTTCATCATTTTTGAACATGGGCTATAGCCCCTACCGTACGGCATACTATAGCACGCCGTTTTTCATCATTTTTGAGGATTTGAAGAAAATTCAAAATTTCAAAAAACATGGGTTATAGCCCATCGTTTTTTGAATTTTTGAAAAAAATGTTATCCTCATTTTTCATCATTTTTGAACATGGGCTATAGCCCCTACCGTACGGCATACTATAGCACGCCGTTTTTCATCATTTTTGAGGATTTGAAGAAAATTCAAAATTTCAAAAAACATGGGTTATAGCCCATCGTTTTTTGAATTTTTGAAAAAAATGTTATCCTCATTTTTCATCATTTTTGAACATGGGCTATAGCCCCTACCGTACGGCATACTATAGCACGCCGTTTTTCATCAATTTTGAGGATTTGAAGAAAATTCAAAATTTCAAAAAACATGGGTTATAGCCCATCGTTTTTTGAATTTTTGAAAAAAATGTTATCCTCATTTTTCATCATTTTTGAACATGGGATATAGCCCCTACCGTACGGCATACTATAGCACGCCGTTTTTCATCATTTTTGAGGATTTGAAGAAATTTCAAAATTTCAAAAAACATGGGTTATAGCCCATCGTTTTTTGAATTTTTGAAAAAAAGTGTTATCCTCATTTTTCATCATTTTTGAACATGGGCTATAGCCCCTACCGTACGGCATACTATAGCACGCCGTTTTTCATCATTTTTGAGGATTTGAAGAAAATTCAAAATTTCAAAAAACATGGGTTATAGCCCATTGTTTTTGAATTTTTGAAAAAAATGTTATCCTCATTTTTCATCATTTTTGAACATGGGCTATAGCCCCTACCGTACGGCATACTGTAGCACGCCGTTTTTCATCATTTTTGAGGATTTGAAGAAAATTCAAAATTTCAAAAAACATGGGTTATAGCCCATCGTTTTTTTAATTTTTGAAAAAAATGTTATCCTCCTTTTTCATCATTTTTGAACATGGGCTATAGCCCCTACCGTACGGCATACTATAGCACGCCGTTTTTCATCATTTTTGAGGATTTGAAGAAAATTCAAAATTTCAAAAAACATGGGTTATAGCCCATTGTTTTTTGAATTTTTGAAAAAAACGTTATCCTCATTTTTCATCATTTTTGAACATGGGCTATAGCCCCTACCGTACGGCATACTATAGCACGCCGTTTTTCATCATTTTTGAGGATTTGAAGAAAATTCAAAATTTCAAAAAACATGGGTTATAGCCCATTGTTTTTTGAATTTTTGAAAAAAATGTTATCCTCATTTTTCATCATTTTTGAACATGGGCTATAGCCCCTACCGTACGGCATACTATAGCACGCCGTTTTTCATCATTTTTGAGGATTTGAAGAAAATTCAAAATTTCAAAAAACATGGGTTATAGCCCATCGTTTTTTGAATTTTTGAAAAAAATGTTATCCTCGTTTCTCATCATTTTGGACCATGGGATATAGCCCTTATCGTATGGCATACTATAGCATGCCGTTTTTCATCATTTTTGAGGATTTGAAAAAAATGAAAAAATGAAAAAAAACGATGGGTTATAGCCCATGTTTTTTGAAATTTTGAAAAAAATGTTATCCTCATTTTTCATCATTTTTGAACATGGGCTATAGCCCCTACCGTACGGCATACTGTAGCACGCCGTTTTTCATCATTTTTGAGGATTTGAAGAAAATTCAAAATTTCAAAAAACATGGGTTATAGCCCATCGTTTTTTGAATTTTTGAAAAAAATGTTATCCTCCTTTTTCATCATTTTTGAACATGGGCTATAGCCCCTACCGTACGGCATACTATAGCACGCCGTTTTTCATCATTTTTGAGGATTTGAAGAAAATTCAAAATTTCAAAAAACATGGGTTATAGCCCATTGTTTTTTGAATTTTTGAAAAAAACGTTATCCTCATTTTTCATCATTTTTGAACATGGGCTATAGCCCCTACCGTACGGCATACTATAGCACGCCGTTTTTCATCATTTTTGAGGATTTGAAGAAAATTCAAAATTTCAAAAAACATGGGTTATAGCCCATCGTTTTTTGAATTTTTGAAAAAAATGTTATCCTCGTTTCTCATCATTTTGGACCATGGGATATAGCCCTTATCGTATGGCATACTATAGCATGCCGTTTTTCATCATTTTTGAGGATTTGAAAAAAATGAAAAAATGAAAAAAAACGATGGGTTATAGCCCATGTTTTTTGAAATTTTGGAGAAAAAAAAACGTATCCTCGTTTCTCATAATTTTGGACCATGGGCTATAGCCCATATCGTTCTAGTCAGGCTTCTAGTCTCCTGAAGAACATTTTCACTGTCCATCTAAATTTAAAAGGCTGGTTAAATGAGACATGGGCTATAACCCATCGTTTTTTTCATATTTTCATTATTTTCAAATCCTCAAAAACTATGAAAAGCGGCGTGCTATAGTATGCCGTACGATATGGGCTATAGCCCATGGTCCAAAATGATGAGAAATGAGGATAACTCAAATTGTCGTAGTGGTTAAGATGTTGGCTTTCCACGTGGGAGACCAGGGTTCGATTCCTGGCTGTTACACTATCATACAAAAGAAGACCTCAACAGCGCTAAGAAAGATCTGATTAATATGATGCTGTGTTATTTAAACTTTACTAACTGAAGGCTAACGAACAAAAGATCACTTCAAAATTACCAGGAGACTTTGCCTGAGAGTGTCTGACTGATGGTGAAGTGGTCTAATCATCAGGGTTTCAGTACAGACATTCCATGTTCAAGGCCTGTTCCTCCTACAGCTCAATGCTGCAGTAATTTGAACTTTTCAAGGCTAGAATATAAAATAAAAACTCAAAAGCACCCGGAGACATCTGCTGAATGCCCAAAGGTGCCGTGGCGTAATGGTGTGGAGCGCTTGGCCCGATGCCTCTGCTACAGTCAGTTGGCCGGTTCAAGTCCCATGTCATGACATCAAGGTGCTGGAGGACCATCGGGAGTTCCTCCTACAGCTCAATGCTGCATTAATTTGAACTTTTCAAGGCTAGAATAAAAAATAAAAACTCAAAAGCACCCGGAGACATCTGCTGAATGCCCAAAGGTGCCGTGGCGTAATGGTGTGGAGCGCTTGGCCCGATGCCTCTGCTACAGTCAGTCGGCCGGTTCAAGTCCCATGTCATGACATCAAGGTGCTGGAGTACCATCGGGAGTTCCTCCTACAGCTCAATGCTGCATTCATTTGAACTTTTCAAGGCTAGAATATAAAATAAAAACTCAAAAGCACCAGGAGACATCTGCTGAATGCCCCAAGGTGCCTTGGCTCAATGGTGTGGAGCGCTTGACCCAGTTGCCAGCTTCAGACAGTTGGCCGGTTCAAGTCCCATGTCATGACATCAAGGTGCTGGGAAGGACCATCGGGAGACGGTGCTCTCTCCCCCTGTTTCCTGAAAAGTAACGGTTGGGGGTTATGCCGTACGATATAGGCTATAGCCCACGGTCCAAAATGATGAGAAACGAGGATAATTTTTTTTTCAAAATTTCAAAAAACATGGGCTATAACCAATCGTTTTTTTTTATTTATTCCGCAATTTCCGCAATTTCCATTTCCGCAATTTCCGCATTTTCCATTTCCGCAATTTCCGCAATTTCCATTTCCGCAATTTCCGCAATTTCCATAATTTCCATTTCCGCAATTTCGCAATTTCCGCAATTACCATTTCCGCAATTTCCGCAATTACAATTTCCGCAATTTTGCAATTTCCGCAATTTCCATTTCCGCAATTTCCGCAATTTGCGGAATTTGCGGAATAAATGAAAAAAAAACGATGGGTTATAGCCCATGTTTTGTGAAATTTTGAAAAAAAAATTATCCTCGTTTCTCATCATTTTGGACGGTGGGCTATAGCCTATATCGTACAGCATAACCCCCAACCGTTACTTTTCAGGAAACAGGGGGAGAGAGCACCGTCTCCCGATGGTCCTTCCCAGCACCTTGATGTCATGACATGGGACTTGAACCGGCCAACTGTCTGAAGCTGGCAACTGGGTCAAGCGCTCCACACCATTGAGCCAAGGCACCTTGGGGCATTCAGCAGATGTCTCCTGGTGCTTTTGAGTTTTTATTTTTTATTCTAGCCTTGAAAAGTTCAAATGAATGCAGCATTGAGCTGTAGGAGGAACTCCCGATGGTCCTCCAGCACCTTGATGTCATGACATGGGACTTGAACCGGCCAACTGACTGTAGCAGAGGCATCGGGCCAAGCGCTCCACACCATTACGCCACAGCACCTTTGGGCATTCAGCAGATGTCTCCGGGTGCTTTTGAGTTTTTATTTTTTATTCTAGCCTTGAAAAGTTCAAATTACTGCAGCATTGAGCTGTAGGAGGAACAGGCCTTGAACATGGAATGTCTGTACTGAAACCCTGATGATTAGACCACTTCACCATCAGTCAGACACTCTCAGGCAAAGTCTCCTGGTAATTTTGAAGTGATCTTTTGTTCGTTAGCCTTCAGTTAGTAAAGTTTAAATAACACAGCATCATATTAATCAGATCTTTCTTAGCGCTGTTGAGGTCTTCTTTTGTATGATAGTGTAACAGCCGGGAATCGAACCCTGGTCTCCCACGTGGAAAGCCAACATCTTAACCACTACGACAATTTGAGTTATCCTCATTTCTCATCATTTTGGACCATGGGCTATAGCCCATATCGTACGGCATACTATAGCACGCCGCTTTTCATAGTTTTTGAGGATTTGAAAATAATGAAAATATGAAAAAAACGATGGGTTATAGCCCATGTCTCATTTAACCAGCCTTTTAGAATTTAGATGGACAGTGAAAATGTTCTTCAGGAGACTAGAACCCTGACTAGAACGATATGGGCTATAGCCCATGGTCCAAAATGATGAGAAACGAGGATACGTTTTTTTTTTTTCAAAATTTCAAAAAACATGGGCTATAACCCATCGTTTTTTTCATTTTTTCATTTTTTTCAAATCCTCATAAATGATGAAAAACGGCATGCTATAGTATGCCATACGATAAGGGCTATATCCCATGGTCCAAAATGATGAGAAACGAGGATAACTTTTTTTTTCAAAATTTCAAAAAACATGGGCTATAACCCATCGTTTTTTTCCTTTTTTTTCAAATCCTCAAAAATGATGAAAAACGGCGTGCTATAGTATGCCGTACGATATGGGCTATAGCCCATGGTCCAAAATGATGAGAAACAAGGATAACTTTTTTTTTCAAAATTTCAAAAAACATGGGCTATAACCCATCGTTTTTTTCATATTTTCATTATTTTCAAATCCTCAAAAATGATGAAAAACGGCATGCTATAGTATGCCATACGATAAGGGCTATATCCCATGGTCCAAAATGATGAGAAACGAGGATAACCTTTTTTTTTTCAAAATTTCAAAAAACATGGGCTATAACCCATCGTTTTTTTCATTTTTTTCAAATCCTCAAAAATGATGAAAAACGGCGTGCTATAGTATGCCGTACGATATGGGCTATAGCCCATGGTCCAAAATGATGAGAAACGAGGATAACTCTAATTGTAGTAGTGGTTAAGATGTTGGCTTTCCACGTGGGAGACCAGGGTTCGATTCCCGGCTGTTACACTATCATACAAAAGAAGACCTCAACAGCGCTAAGAAAGATCTGATTAATATGATGCTGTGTTATTTAAACTTTACTAACTGAAGGCTAACGAACAAAAGATCACTTCAAAATTACCAGGAGACTTTGCCTGAGAGTGTCTGACTGATGGTGCAGTGGTCTAATCATCAGGGTTTCAGTGCAGACATTCCATGTTCAAGGCCTGTTCCTCCTACAGCTCAATGCTGCAGTAATTTGAACTTTTCAAGGCTAGAATAAAAAATAGAAACTCAAAAGCACCCGGAGACATCTGCTGAATGCCCAAAGGTGCCGTGGCGTAATGGTGTGGAGCGCTTGGCCCGATGCCTCTGCTACAGTCAGTTGGCCGGTTCAAGTCCCATGTCATGACATCAAGGTGCTGGAGGACCATCGGGAGTTCCTCCTACAGCTCAATGCTGCATTAATTTGAACTTTTCAAGGCTAGAATAAAAAATAAAAACTCAAAAGCACCCGGAGACATCAGCTGAATGCCCAAAGGTGCCGTGGCGTAATGGTGTGGAGCGCTTGGCCCGATGCCTCTGCTACAGTCAGTCGGCCGGTTCAAGTCCCATGTCATGACATCAAGGTGCTGGAGTACCATCGGGAGTTCCTCCTACAGCTCAATGCTGCATTCATTTGAACTTTTCAAGGCTAGAATATAAAATAAAAACTCAAAAGCACCAGGAGACATCTGCTGAATGCCCCAAGGTGCCTTGGCTCAATGGTGTGGAGTGCTTGACCCAGTTGCCAGCTTCAGACAGTTGGCCGGTTCAAGTCCCATGTCATGACATCAAGGTGCTGGGAAGGACCATCGGGAGACGGTGCTCTCTCCCCCTGTTTCCTGAAAAGTAACGGTTGGGGGTTATGCCGTACGATATAGGCTATAGCCCACGGTCCAAAATGATGAGAAACGAGGATAATTTTTTTTTCAAAATTTCAAAAAACATGGGCTATAACCAATCGTTTTTTTTTATTTATTCCGCAATTTCCGCAATTTCCATTTCCGCAATTTCCGCAATTTCCATTTCCGCAATTTCCGCAATTTCCATTTCCGCAATTTCGCAATTTCGCAATTTCCGCAATTCCCGCAATTTCCGCAATTCCGCAATTTCCGCAATTACAATTTCCGCAATTTCCGCAATTTCCGCAATTTCCATTTCCGCAATTTCCGCAATTTCCATAATTTCCATTTCCGCAATTTCGCAATTTCCGCAATTACCATTTCCGCAATTTCCGCAATTACAATTTCCGCAATTTTGCAATTTCCGCAATTTCCATTTCCGCAATTTCCGCAATTTGCGGAATTTGCGGAATAAATGAAAAAAAACGATGGGTTATAGCCCATGTTTTTTGAAATTTTGAAAAAAAAATTATCCTCGTTTCTCATCATTTTGGACGGTGGGCTATAGCCTATATCGTACGGCATAACCCCCAACCGTTACTTTTCAGGAAACAGGGGGAGAGGGCACCGTCTCCCGATGGTCCTTCCCAGCACCTTGATGTCATGACATGGGACTTGAACCGGCCAACTGTCTGAAGCTGGCAACTGGGTCAAGCGCTCCACACCATTGAGCCAAGGCACCTTGGGGCATTCAGCAGATGTCTCCTGGTGCTTTTGAGTTTTTATTTTTTATTCTAGCCTTGAAAAGTTCAAATGAATGCAGCATTGAGCTGTAGGAGGAACTCCCGATGGTACTCCAGCACCTTGATGTCATGACATGGGACTTGAACCGGCCGACTGACTGTAGCAGAGGCATCGGGCCAAGCGCTCCACACCATTACGCCACGGCACCTTTGGGCATTCAGCGGATGTCTCCGGGTGCTTTTGAGTTTTTATTTTTTATTCTAGCCTTGAAAAGTTCAAATTAATGCAGCATTGAGCTGTAGGAGGAACTCCCGATGGTCCTCCAGCACCTTGATGTCATGACATGGGACTTGAACCGGCCAACTGACTGTAGCAGAGGCATCGGGCCAAGCGCTCCACACCATTACGCCACGGCACCTTTGGGCATTCAGCAGATGTCTCCGGGTGCTTTTGAGTTTTTATTTTATATTCTAGCCTTGAAAAGTTCAAATTACTGCAGCATTGAGCTGTAGGAGGAACAGGCCTTGAACATGGAATGTCTGTACTGAAACCCTGATGATTAGACCACTTCACCATCAGTCAGACACTCTCAGGCAAAGTCTCCTGGTAATTTTGAAGTGATCTTTTGTTCGTTAGCCTTCAGTTAGTAAAGTTTAAATAACACAGCATCATATTAATCAGATCTTTCTTAGCGCTGTTGAGGTCTTCTTTTGTATGATAGTGTAACAGCCAGGAATCGAACCCTGGTCTCCCACGTGGAAAGCCAACATCTTAACCACTACGACAATTTGAGTTATCCTCATTTCTCATCATTTTGGACCATGGGCTATAGCCCATATCGTACGGCATACTATAGCACGCCGCTTTTCATAGTTTTTGAGGATTTGAAAATAATGAAAATATGAAAAAAACGATGGGTTATAGCCCATGTCTCATTTAACCAGCCTTTTAAATTTAGATGGACAGTGAAAATGTTCTTCAGGAGACTAGAACCCTAACTAGAACGATATGGGCTATAGCCCATGGTCCAAAATTATGAGAAACGAGGATACGTTTTTTTTTTTCAAAATTTCAAAAAACATGGGCTATAACCCATCGTTTTTTTTCATTTTTTCATTTTTTTCAAATCCTCAAAAATGATGAAAAACGGCATGCTATAGTATGCCATACGATAAGGGCTATATCCCATGGTCCAAAATGATGAGAAACGAGGATAACATTTTTTTCAAAAATTCAAAAAACGATGGGCTATAACCCATGTTTTTTGAAATTTTGAATTTTCTTCAAATCCTCAAAAATGATGAAAAACGGCGTGCTATAGTATGCCGTACGGTAGGGGCTATAGCCCATGTTCAAAAATGATGAAAAATGAGGATAACATTTTTTTCAAAAATTCAAAAAACAATGGGTTATAACCCATGTTTTTTGAAATTTTGAATTTTCTTCAAATCCTCAAAAATGATGAAAAACGGCGTGCTATAGTATGCCGTACGGTAGGGGCTATAGCCCATGTTCAAAAATGATGAAAAATGAGGATAACGTTTTTTTCAAAAATTCAAAAAACAATGGGCTATAACCCATGTTTTTTGAAATTTTGAATTTTCTTCAAATCCTCAAAAATGATGAAAAACGGCGTGCTATAGTATGCCGTACGGTAGGGGCTATAGCCCATGTTCAAAAATGATGAAAAAGGAGGATAACATTTTTTTCAAAAATTCAAAAAAGGATGGGCTATAACCCATGTTTTTTGAAATTTTGAATTTTCTTCAAATCCTCAAAAATGATGAAAAACGGCGTGCTACAGTATGCCGTACGGTAGGGGCTATAGCCCATGTTCAAAAATGATGAAAAATGAGGATAACATTTTTTTCAAAAATTCAAAAACAATGGGCTATAACCCATGTTTTTTGAAATTTTGAATTTTCTTCAAATCCTCAAAAATGATGAAAAACGGCGTGCTATAGTATGCCGTACGGTAGGGGCTATAGCCCATGTTCAAAAATGATGAAAAATGAGGATAACACTTTTTTTCAAAAATTCAAAAAACGATGGGCTATAACCCATGTTTTTTGAAATTTTGAAATTTCTTCAAATCCTCAAAAATGATGAAAAACGGCGTGCTATAGTATGCCGTACGGTAGGGGCTATATCCCATGTTCAAAAATGATGAAAAATGAGGATAACATTTTTTTCAAAAATTCAAAAAACGATGGGCTATAACCCATGTTTTTTGAAATTTTGAATTTTCTTCAAATCCTCAAAATTGATGAAAAACGGCGTGCTATAGTATGCCGTACGGTAGGGGCTATAGCCCATGTTCAAAAATGATGAAAAATGAGGATAACATTTTTTTCAAAAATTCAAAAAACGATGGGCTATAACCCATGTTTTTTGAAATTTTGAATTTTCTTCAAATCCTCAAAAATGATGAAAAACGGCGTGCTATAGTATGCCGTACGGTAGGGGCTATAGCCCATGTTCAAAAATGATGAAAAATGAGGATAACATTTTTTTCAAAAATTCAAAAAACGATGGGCTATAACCCATGTTTTTTGAAATTTTGAATTTTCTTCAAATCCTCAAAAATGATGAAAAACGGCGTGCTATAGTATGCCGTACGGTAGGGGCTATAGCCCATGTTCAAAAATGATGAAAAATGAGGATAACATTTTTTTCAAAAATTCTAAAAACGATGGGCTATAACCCATGTTTTTTGAAATTTTGAATTTTCTTCAAATCCTCAAAAATGATGAAAAACGGCGTGCTATAGTATGCCGTACGGTAGGGGCTATATCCCATGTTCAAAAATGATGAAAAATGAGGATAACATTTTTTCAAAAATTCAAAAAACGATGGGCTATAACCCATGTTTTTTGAAATTTTGAATTTTCTTCAAATCCTCAAAAATGATGAAAAACGGCGTGCTATAGTATGCCGTACGGTAGGGGCTATAGCCCATGTTCAAAAATGATGAAAAATGAGGATAACATTTTTTTCAAAAATTCAAAAAACGATGGGCTATAACCCATGTTTTTTGAAATTTAGAATTTTCTTCAAATCCTCAAAAATGATGAAAAACGGCGTGCTATAGTATGCCGTACGGTAGTGGCTATAGCCCATGTTCAAAAATGATGAAAAATTAGGATAACATTTTTTTCAAAAATTCAAAAAACGATGGGCTATAACCCATGTTTTTTGAAATTTTGAATTTTCTTCAAATCCTCAAAAATGATGAAAAACGGCGTGCTATAGTATGCCGTACGGTAGGGGCTATAGCCCATGTTCAAAAATGATGAAAAATGAGGATAACATTTTTTTCAAAAATTCAAAAAACAATGGGCTATAACCCATGTTTTTTGAAATTTTGAATTTTCTTCAAATCCTCAAAAATGATGAAAAACGGCGTGCTATAGTATGCCGTACGGTAGGGGCTATAGCCCATGTTCAAAAATGATGAAAAATGAGGATAACATTTTTTTCAAAAATTCAAAAAACGATGGGCTATAACCCATGTTTTTTGAAATTTTGAATTTTCTTCAAATCCTCAAAAATGATGAAAAACGGCGTGCTATAGTATGCCGTACGGTAGGGGCTATAGCCCATGTTCAAAAATGATGAAAAATGAGGATAACATTTTTTTCAAAAAATCAAAAAATGATGGGCTATAACCCATGTTTTTTGAAATTTTGAATTTTCTTCAAATCCTCAAAAATGATGAAAAACGGCGTGCTATAGTATGCCGTACGGTAGGAGCTATAGCCCATGTTCAAAAATGATGAAAAATGAGGATAACATTTTTTTCAAAAATTCAAAAAACGATGGGCTATAACCCATGTTTTTTGAAATTTTCAAAAATGATGAAAAACGGCGTGCTATAGTATGCCGTACGGTAGGGCCTATAGCCCATGTTCAAAAATGATGAAAAATGAGGATAACATTTTTTTCAAAAATTCAAAAAACGATGGGCTATAACCCATGTTTTTTGAAATTTTGAATTTTCTTCAAATCCTCAAAAATGATGAAAAACGGCGTGCTATACTATGCCGTACGGTAGGGGCTATAGCCCATGTTCAAAAATGATGAAAAATGAGGATAACATTTTTTTCAAAAATTCAAAAACAATGGGCTATAACCCATGTTTTTTGAAATTTTGAATTTTCTTCAAATCCTCAAAAATGATGAAAAACGGCGTGCTATAGTATGCCGTACGGTAGGGGCTATAGCCCATGTTCAAAAATGATGAAAAATGAGGATAACATTTTTTTCAAAAATTCAAAAAACGATGGGCTATAACCCATGTTTTTTGAAATTTTGAATTTTCTTCAAATCCTCAAAATTGATGAAAAACGGCGTGCTATAGTATGCCGTACGGTAGGGGCTATAGCCCATGTTCAAAAATGATGAAAAATGAGGATAACATTTTTTTCAAAAATTCAAAAAACGATGGGCTATAACCCATGTTTTTTGAAATTTTGAATTTTCTTCAAATCCTCAAAAATGATGAAAAACGGCGTGCTATAGTATGCCGTACGGTAGGGGCTATAGCCCATGTTCAAAAATGATGAAAAATGAGGATAACATTTTTTTCAAAAATTCAAAAAACGATGGGCTATAACCCATGTTTTTTGAAATTTTGAATTTTCTTCAAATCCTCAAAAATGATGAAAAACGGCGTGCTATAGTATGCCGTACGGTAGGGGCTATAGCCCATGTTCAAAAATGATGAAAAATGAGGATAACATTTTTTTCAAAAATTCAAAAAATGATGGGCTATAACCCATGTTTTTTGAAATTTTGAATTTTCTTCAAATCCTCAAAAATGATGAAAAACGGCGTGCTATAGTATGCCGTACGGTAGGGGCTATATCCCATGTTCAAAAATGATGAAAAATGAGGATAACATTTTTTCAAAAATTCAAAAAACGATGGGCTATAACCCATGTTTTTTGAAATTTTGAATTTTCTTCAAATCCTCAAAAATGATGAAAAACGGCGTGCTATAGTATGCCGTACGGTAGGGGCTATAGCCCATGTTCAAAAATGATGAAAAATGAGGATAACATTTTTTTCAAAAATTCAAAAAACGATGGGCTATAACCCATGTTTTTTGAAATTTAGAATTTTCTTCAAATCCTCAAAAATGATGAAAAACGGCGTGCTATAGTATGCCGTACGGTAGTGGCTATAGCCCATGTTCAAAAATGATGAAAAATTAGGATAACATTTTTTTCAAAAATTCAAAAAACGATGGGCTATAACCCATGTTTTTTGAAATTTTGAATTTTCTTCAAATCCTCAAAAATGATGAAAAACGGCGTGCTATAGTATGCCGTACGGTAGGGGCTATAGCCCATGTTCAAAAATGATGAAAAATGAGGATAACATTTTTTTCAAAAATTCAAAAAACGATGGGCTATAACCCATGTTTTTTGAAATTTTGAATTTTCTTCAAATCCTCAAAATTGATGAAAAACGGCGTGCTATAGTATGCCGTACGGTAGGGGCTATAGCCCATGTTCAAAAATGATGAAAAATGAGGATAACATTTTTTTCAAAAATTCAAAAAACGATGGGCTATAACCCATGTTTTTTGAAATTTTGAATTTTCTTCAAATCCTCAAAAATGATGAAAAACGGCGTGCTATAGTATGCCGTACGGTAGGGGCTATAGCCCATGTTCAAAAATGATGAAAAAGGAGGATAACATTTTTTTCAAAAATTCAAAAAACGATGGGCTATAACCCATGTTTTTTGAAATTTTGAATTTTCTTCAAATCCTCAAAAATGATGAAAAACGGCGTGCTATAGTATGCCGTACGGTAGGGGCTATAGCCCATGTTCAAAAATGATGAAAAATGAGGATAACATTTTTTTCAAAAATTCAAAAAATGATGGGCTATAACCCATGTTTTTTGAAATTTTGAATTTTCTTCAAATCCTCAAAAATGATGAAAAACGGCGTGCTATAGTATGCCGTACGGTAGGGGCTATATCCCATGTTCAAAAATGATGAAAAATGAGGATAACATTTTTTCAAAAATTCAAAAAACGATGGGCTATAACCCATGTTTTTTGAAATTTTGAATTTTCTTCAAATCCTCAAAAATGATGAAAAACGGCGTGCTATAGTATGCCGTACGGTAGGGGCTATAGCCCATGTTCAAAAATGATGAAAAATGAGGATAACATTTTTTTCAAAAATTCAAAAAACGATGGGCTATAACCCATGTTTTTTGAAATTTAGAATTTTCTTCAAATCCTCAAAAATGATGAAAAACGGCGTGCTATAGTATGCCGTACGGTAGTGGCTATAGCCCATGTTCAAAAATGATGAAAAATTAGGATAACATTTTTTTCAAAAATTCAAAAAACGATGGGCTATAACCCATGTTTTTTGAAATTTTGAATTTTCTTCAAATCCTCAAAAATGATGAAAAACGGCGTGCTATAGTATGCCGTACGGTAGGGGCTATAGCCCATGTTCAAAAATGATGAAAAATGAGGATAACATTTTTTTCAAAAATTCAAAAAACAATGGGCTATAACCCATGTTTTTTGAAATTTTGAATTTTCTTCAAATCCTCAAAAATGATGAAAAACGGCGTGCTATAGTATGCCGTACGGTAGGGGCTATAGCCCATGTTCAAAAATGATGAAAAATGAGGATAACATTTTTTTCAAAAATTCAAAAAACGATGGGCTATAACCCATGTTTTTTGAAATTTTGAATTTTCTTCAAATCCTCAAAAATGATGAAAAACGGCGTGCTATAGTATGCCGTACGGTAGGGGCTATAGCCCATGTTCAAAAATGATGAAAAATGAGGATAACATTTTTTTCAAAAAATCAAAAAACGATGGGCTATAACCCATGTTTTTTGAAATTTTGAATTTTCTTCAAATCCTCAAAAATGATGAAAAACGGCGTGCTATAGTATGCCGTACGGTAGGAGCTATAGCCCATGTTCAAAAATGATGAAAAATGAGGATAACATTTTTTTCAAAAATTCAAAAAACGATGGGCTATAACCCATGTTTTTTGAAATTTTCAAAAATGATGAAAAACGGCGTGCTATAGTATGCCGTACGGTAGGGCCTATAGCCCATGTTCAAAAATGATGAAAAATGAGGATAACATTTTTTTCAAAAATTCAAAAAACGATGGGCTATAACCCATGTTTTTTGAAATTTTGAATTTTCTTCAAATCCTCAAAAATGATGAAAAACGGCGTGCTATAGTATGCCGTACGGTAGGGGCTATAGCCCATGTTCAAAAATGATGAAAAATGAGGATAACATTTTTTTCAAAAATTCAAAAAACGATGGGCTATAACCCATGTTTTTTGAAATTTTGAATTTTCTTCAAATCCTCAAAAATGATGAAAAACGGCGTGCTATAGTATGCCGTACGGTAGGGGCTATAGCCCATGTTCAAAAATGATGAAAAATGAGGAAAACATTTTTTTCAAAAAATCAAAAAACGATGGGCTATAACCCATGTTTTTTGAAATTTTGAATTTTCTTCAAATCCTCAAAAATGATGAAAAACGGCGTGCTATAGTATGCCGTACGGTAGGAGCTATAGCCCATGTTCAAAAATGATGAAAAATGAGGATAACATTTTTTTCAAAAATTCAAAAAACGATGGGCTATAACCCATGTTTTTTGAAATTTTCAAAAATGATGAAAAACGGCGTGCTATAGTATGCCGTACGGTAGGGCCTATAGCCCATGTTCAAAAATGATGAAAAATGAGGATAACATTTTTTTCAAAAATTCAAAAAACGATGGGCTATAACCCATGTTTTTTGAAATTTTGAATTTTCTTCAAATCCTCAAAAATGATGAAAAACGGCGTGCTATACTATGCCGTACGGTAGGGGCTATAGCCCATGTTCAAAAATGATGAAAAATGAGGATAACTTTTTTCAAAAATTCAAAAAACGATGGGCTATAACCCATGTTTTTTGAAATTTTGAATTTTCTTCAAATCCTCAAAAATGATGAAAAACGGCGTGCTATAGTATGCCGTACGGTAGGGCCTATAGCCCATGTTCAAAAATGATGAAAAATGAGGATAACATTTTTTTCAAAAATTCAAAAAACGATGGGCTATAACCCATGTTTTTTGAAATTTTGAATTTTCTTCAAATCCTCAAAAATGATGAAAAACGGCGTGCTATAGTATGCCGTACGGTAGGGGCTATAGCCCATGTTCAAAAATGATGAAAAATGAGGATAACATTTTTTTCAAAAATTCAAAAAACAATGGGCTATAACCCATGTTTTTTGAAATTTTGAATTTTCTTCAAATCCTCAAAAATGATGAAAAACGGCGTGCTATAGTATGCCGTACGGTAGGGGCTATAGCCCATGTTCAAAAATGATGAAAAATGAGGATAACGTTTTTTTCAAAAATTCAAAAAACAATGGGCTATAACCCATGTTTTTTGAAATTTTGAATTTTCTTCAAATCCTCAAAAATGATGAAAAACGGCGTGCTATAGTATGCCGTACGGTAGGGGCTATAGCCCATGTTCAAAAATTATGAAAAATGAGGATAACATTTTTTTCAAAAATTCAAAAAACAATGGGCTATAACCCATGTTTTTTGAAATTTTGAATTTTCTTCAAATCCTCAAAAATGATGAAAAACGGCGTGCTATACTATGCCGTACGGTAGGGGCTATAGCCCATGTTCAAAAATGATGAAAAATGAGGATAACATTTTTTTCAAAAATTCAAAAACAATGGGCTATAACCCATGTTTTTTGAAATTTTGAATTTTCTTCAAATCCTCAAAAATGATGAAAAACGGCGTGCTATAGTATGCCGTACGGTAGGGGCTATAGCCCATGTTCAAAAATGATGAAAAATGAGGATAACATTTTTTTCAAAAATTCAAAAAACGATGGGCTATAACCCATGTTTTTTGAAATTTTGAATTTTCTTCAAATCCTCAAAATTGATGAAAAACGGCGTGCTATAGTATGCCGTACGGTAGGGGCTATAGCCCATGTTCAAAAATGATGAAAAATGAGGATAACATTTTTTTCAAAAATTCAAAAAACGATGGGCTATAACCCATGTTTTTTGAAATTTTGAATTTTCTTCAAATCCTCAAAAATGATGAAAAACGGCGTGCTATAGTATGCCGTACGGTAGGGGCTATAGCCCATGTTCAAAAATGATGAAAAATGAGGATAACATTTTTTTCAAAAATTCAAAAAACGATGGGCTATAACCCATGTTTTTTGAAATTTTGAATTTTCTTCAAATCCTCAAAAATGATGAAAAACGGCGTGCTATAGTATGCCGTACGGTAGGGGCTATAGCCCATGTTCAAAAATGATGAAAAATGAGGATAACATTTTTTTCAAAAATTCAAAAAATGATGGGCTATAACCCATGTTTTTTGAAATTTTGAATTTTCTTCAAATCCTCAAAAATGATGAAAAACGGCGTGCTATAGTATGCCGTACGGTAGGGGCTATATCCCATGTTCAAAAATGATGAAAAATGAGGATAACATTTTTTCAAAAATTCAAAAAACGATGGGCTATAACCCATGTTTTTTGAAATTTTGAATTTTCTTCAAATCCTCAAAAATGATGAAAAACGGCGTGCTATAGTATGCCGTACGGTAGGGGCTATAGCCCATGTTCAAAAATGATGAAAAATGAGGATAACATTTTTTTCAAAAATTCAAAAAACGATGGGCTATAACCCATGTTTTTTGAAATTTAGAATTTTCTTCAAATCCTCAAAAATGATGAAAAACGGCGTGCTATAGTATGCCGTACGGTAGTGGCTATAGCCCATGTTCAAAAATGATGAAAAATTAGGATAACATTTTTTTCAAAAATTCAAAAAACGATGGGCTATAACCCATGTTTTTTGAAATTTTGAATTTTCTTCAAATCCTCAAAAATGATGAAAAACGGCGTGCTATAGTATGCCGTACGGTAGGGGCTATAGCCCATGTTCAAAAATGATGAAAAATGAGGATAACATTTTTTTCAAAAATTCAAAAAACGATGGGCTATAACCCATGTTTTTTGAAATTTTGAATTTTCTTCAAATCCTCAAAATTGATGAAAAACGGCGTGCTATAGTATGCCGTACGGTAGGGGCTATAGCCCATGTTCAAAAATGATGAAAAATGAGGATAACATTTTTTTCAAAAATTCAAAAAACGATGGGCTATAACCCATGTTTTTTGAAATTTTGAATTTTCTTCAAATCCTCAAAAATGATGAAAAACGGCGTGCTATAGTATGCCGTACGGTAGGGGCTATAGCCCATGTTCAAAAATGATGAAAAAGGAGGATAACATTTTTTTCAAAAATTCAAAAAACGATGGGCTATAACCCATGTTTTTTGAAATTTTGAATTTTCTTCAAATCCTCAAAAATGATGAAAAACGGCGTGCTATAGTATGCCGTACGGTAGGGGCTATAGCCCATGTTCAAAAATGATGAAAAATGAGGATAACATTTTTTTCAAAAATTCAAAAAATGATGGGCTATAACCCATGTTTTTTGAAATTTTGAATTTTCTTCAAATCCTCAAAAATGATGAAAAACGGCGTGCTATAGTATGCCGTACGGTAGGGGCTATATCCCATGTTCAAAAATGATGAAAAATGAGGATAACATTTTTTCAAAAATTCAAAAAACGATGGGCTATAACCCATGTTTTTTGAAATTTTGAATTTTCTTCAAATCCTCAAAAATGATGAAAAACGGCGTGCTATAGTATGCCGTACGGTAGGGGCTATAGCCCATGTTCAAAAATGATGAAAAATGAGGATAACATTTTTTTCAAAAATTCAAAAAACGATGGGCTATAACCCATGTTTTTTGAAATTTAGAATTTTCTTCAAATCCTCAAAAATGATGAAAAACGGCGTGCTATAGTATGCCGTACGGTAGTGGCTATAGCCCATGTTCAAAAATGATGAAAAATTAGGATAACATTTTTTTCAAAAATTCAAAAAACGATGGGCTATAACCCATGTTTTTTGAAATTTTGAATTTTCTTCAAATCCTCAAAAATGATGAAAAACGGCGTGCTATAGTATGCCGTACGGTAGGGGCTATAGCCCATGTTCAAAAATGATGAAAAATGAGGATAACATTTTTTTCAAAAATTCAAAAAACAATGGGCTATAACCCATGTTTTTTGAAATTTTGAATTTTCTTCAAATCCTCAAAAATGATGAAAAACGGCGTGCTATAGTATGCCGTACGGTAGGGGCTATAGCCCATGTTCAAAAATGATGAAAAATGAGGATAACATTTTTTTCAAAAATTCAAAAAACGATGGGCTATAACCCATGTTTTTTGAAATTTTGAATTTTCTTCAAATCCTCAAAAATGATGAAAAACGGCGTGCTATAGTATGCCGTACGGTAGGGGCTATAGCCCATGTTCAAAAATGATGAAAAATGAGGATAACATTTTTTTCAAAAAATCAAAAAACGATGGGCTATAACCCATGTTTTTTGAAATTTTGAATTTTCTTCAAATCCTCAAAAATGATGAAAAACGGCGTGCTATAGTATGCCGTACGGTAGGAGCTATAGCCCATGTTCAAAAATGATGAAAAATGAGGATAACATTTTTTTCAAAAATTCAAAAAACGATGGGCTATAACCCATGTTTTTTGAAATTTTCAAAAATGATGAAAAACGGCGTGCTATAGTATGCCGTACGGTAGGGCCTATAGCCCATGTTCAAAAATGATGAAAAATGAGGATAACATTTTTTTCAAAAATTCAAAAAACGATGGGCTATAACCCATGTTTTTTGAAATTTTGAATTTTCTTCAAATCCTCAAAAATGATGAAAAACGGCGTGCTATAGTATGCCGTACGGTAGGGGCTATAGCCCATGTTCAAAAATGATGAAAAATGAGGATAACATTTTTTTCAAAAATTCAAAAAACGATGGGCTATAACCCATGTTTTTTGAAATTTTGAATTTTCTTCAAATCCTCAAAAATGATGAAAAACGGCGTGCTATAGTATGCCGTACGGTAGGGGCTATAGCCCATGTTCAAAAATGATGAAAAATGAGGAAAACATTTTTTTCAAAAAATCAAAAAACGATGGGCTATAACCCATGTTTTTTGAAATTTTGAATTTTCTTCAAATCCTCAAAAATGATGAAAAACGGCGTGCTATAGTATGCCGTACGGTAGGAGCTATAGCCTATGTTCAAAAATGATGAAAAATGAGGATAACATTTTTTTCAAAAATTCAAAAAACGATGGGCTATAACCCATGTTTTTTGAAATTTTCAAAAATGATGAAAAACGGCGTGCTATAGTATGCCGTACGGTAGGGCCTATAGCCCATGTTCAAAAATGATGAAAAATGAGGATAACATTTTTTTCAAAAATTCAAAAAACGATGGGCTATAACCCATGTTTTTTGAAATTTTGAATTTTCTTCAAATCCTCAAAAATGATGAAAAACGGCGTGCTATACTATGCCGTACGGTAGGGGCTATAGCCCATGTTCAAAAATGATGAAAAATGAGGATAACTTTTTTCAAAAATTCAAAAAACGATGGGCTATAACCCATGTTTTTTGAAATTTTGAATTTTCTTCAAATCCTCAAAAATGATGAAAAACGGCGTGCTATAGTATGCCGTACGGTAGGGCCTATAGCCCATGTTCAAAAATGATGAAAAATGAGGATAACATTTTTTTCAAAAATTCAAAAAACGATGGGCTATAACCCATGTTTTTTGAAATTTTGAATTTTCTTCAAATCCTCAAAAATGATGAAAAACGGCGTGCTATAGTATGCCGTACGGTAGGGGCTATAGCCCATGTTCAAAAATGATGAAAAATGAGGATAACATTTTTTTCAAAAATTCAAAAAACAATGGGCTATAACCCATGTTTTTTGAAATTTTGAATTTTCTTCAAATCCTCAAAAATGATGAAAAACGGCGTGCTATAGTATGCCGTACGGTAGGGGCTATAGCCCATGTTCAAAAATGATGAAAAATGAGGATAACGTTTTTTTCAAAAATTCAAAAAACAATGGGCTATAACCCATGTTTTTTGAAATTTTGAATTTTCTTCAAATCCTCAAAAATGATGAAAAACGGCGTGCTATAGTATGCCGTACGGTAGGGGCTATAGCCCATGTTCAAAAATTATGAAAAATGAGGATAACATTTTTTTCAAAAATTCAAAAAACAATGGGCTATAACCCATGTTTTTTGAAATTTTGAATTTTCTTCAAATCCTCAAAAATGATGAAAAACGGCGTGCTATAGTATGCCGTACGGTAGGGGCTATAGCCCATGTTCAAAAATGATGAAAAATGAGGATAACGTTTTTTTCAAAAATTCAAAAAACAATGGGCTATAACCCATGTTTTTTGAAATTTTGAATTTTCTTCAAATCCTCAAAAATGATGAAAAACGGCGTGCTATAGTATGCCGTACGGTAGGGGCTATAGCCCATGTTCAAAAATGATGAAAAATGAGGATAACATTTTTTTCAAAAATTCAAAAAACGATGGGCTATAACCCATGTTTTTTGAAATTTTGAATTTTCTTCAAATCCTCAAAATTGATGAAAAACGGCGTGCTATAGTATGCCGTACGGTAGGGGCTATAGCCCATGTTCAAAAATGATGAAAAATGAGGATAACATTTTTTTCAAAAATTCAAAAAACGATGGGCTATAACCCATGTTTTTTGAAATTTTGAATTTTCTTCAAATCCTCAAAAATGATGAAAAACGGCGTGCTATAGTATGCCGTACGGTAGGGGCTATAGCCCATGTTCAAAAATGATGAAAAATGAGGATAACATTTTTTTCAAAAATTCAAAAAACGATGGGCTATAACCCATGTTTTTTGAAATTTTGAATTTTCTTCAAATCCTCAAAAATGATGAAAAACGGCGTGCTATAGTATGCCGTACGGTAGGGGCTATAGCCCATGTTCAAAAATGATGAAAAATGAGGATAACATTTTTTTCAAAAATTCAAAAAATGATGGGCTATAACCCATGTTTTTTGAAATTTTGAATTTTCTTCAAATCCTCAAAAATGATGAAAAACGGCGTGCTATAGTATGCCGTACGGTAGGGGCTATATCCCATGTTCAAAAATGATGAAAAATGAGGATAACATTTTTTCAAAAATTCAAAAAACGATGGGCTATAACCCATGTTTTTTGAAATTTTGAATTTTCTTCAAATCCTCAAAAATGATGAAAAACGGCGTGCTATAGTATGCCGTACGGTAGGGGCTATAGCCCATGTTCAAAAATGATGAAAAATGAGGATAACATTTTTTTCAAAAATTCAAAAAACGATGGGCTATAACCCATGTTTTTTGAAATTTAGAATTTTCTTCAAATCCTCAAAAATGATGAAAAACGGCGTGCTATAGTATGCCGTACGGTAGTGGCTATAGCCCATGTTCAAAAATGATGAAAAATTAGGATAACATTTTTTTCAAAAATTCAAAAAACGATGGGCTATAACCCATGTTTTTTGAAATTTTGAATTTTCTTCAAATCCTCAAAAATGATGAAAAACGGCGTGCTATAGTATGCCGTACGGTAGGGGCTATAGCCCATGTTCAAAAATGATGAAAAATGAGGATAACATTTTTTTCAAAAATTCAAAAAACGATGGGCTATAACCCATGTTTTTTGAAATTTTGAATTTTCTTCAAATCCTCAAAATTGATGAAAAACGGCGTGCTATAGTATGCCGTACGGTAGGGGCTATAGCCCATGTTCAAAAATGATGAAAAATGAGGATAACATTTTTTTCAAAAATTCAAAAAACGATGGGCTATAACCCATGTTTTTTGAAATTTTGAATTTTCTTCAAATCCTCAAAAATGATGAAAAACGGCGTGCTATAGTATGCCGTACGGTAGGGGCTATAGCCCATGTTCAAAAATGATGAAAAAGGAGGATAACATTTTTTTCAAAAATTCAAAAAACGATGGGCTATAACCCATGTTTTTTGAAATTTTGAATTTTCTTCAAATCCTCAAAAATGATGAAAAACGGCGTGCTATAGTATGCCGTACGGTAGGGGCTATAGCCCATGTTCAAAAATGATGAAAAATGAGGATAACATTTTTTTCAAAAATTCAAAAAATGATGGGCTATAACCCATGTTTTTTGAAATTTTGAATTTTCTTCAAATCCTCAAAAATGATGAAAAACGGCGTGCTATAGTATGCCGTACGGTAGGGGCTATATCCCATGTTCAAAAATGATGAAAAATGAGGATAACATTTTTTCAAAAATTCAAAAAACGATGGGCTATAACCCATGTTTTTTGAAATTTTGAATTTTCTTCAAATCCTCAAAAATGATGAAAAACGGCGTGCTATAGTATGCCGTACGGTAGGGGCTATAGCCCATGTTCAAAAATGATGAAAAATGAGGATAACATTTTTTTCAAAAATTCAAAAAACGATGGGCTATAACCCATGTTTTTTGAAATTTAGAATTTTCTTCAAATCCTCAAAAATGATGAAAAACGGCGTGCTATAGTATGCCGTACGGTAGTGGCTATAGCCCATGTTCAAAAATGATGAAAAATTAGGATAACATTTTTTTCAAAAATTCAAAAAACGATGGGCTATAACCCATGTTTTTTGAAATTTTGAATTTTCTTCAAATCCTCAAAAATGATGAAAAACGGCGTGCTATAGTATGCCGTACGGTAGGGGCTATAGCCCATGTTCAAAAATGATGAAAAATGAGGATAACATTTTTTTCAAAAATTCAAAAAACAATGGGCTATAACCCATGTTTTTTGAAATTTTGAATTTTCTTCAAATCCTCAAAAATGATGAAAAACGGCGTGCTATAGTATGCCGTACGGTAGGGGCTATAGCCCATGTTCAAAAATGATGAAAAATGAGGATAACATTTTTTTCAAAAATTCAAAAAACGATGGGCTATAACCCATGTTTTTTGAAATTTTGAATTTTCTTCAAATCCTCAAAAATGATGAAAAACGGCGTGCTATAGTATGCCGTACGGTAGGGGCTATAGCCCATGTTCAAAAATGATGAAAAATGAGGATAACATTTTTTTCAAAAAATCAAAAAACGATGGGCTATAACCCATGTTTTTTGAAATTTTGAATTTTCTTCAAATCCTCAAAAATGATGAAAAACGGCGTGCTATAGTATGCCGTACGGTAGGAGCTATAGCCCATGTTCAAAAATGATGAAAAATGAGGATAACATTTTTTTCAAAAATTCAAAAAACGATGGGCTATAACCCATGTTTTTTGAAATTTTCAAAAATGATGAAAAACGGCGTGCTATAGTATGCCGTACGGTAGGGCCTATAGCCCATGTTCAAAAATGATGAAAAATGAGGATAACATTTTTTTCAAAAATTCAAAAAACGATGGGCTATAACCCATGTTTTTTGAAATTTTGAATTTTCTTCAAATCCTCAAAAATGATGAAAAACGGCGTGCTATAGTATGCCGTACGGTAGGGGCTATAGCCCATGTTCAAAAATGATGAAAAATGAGGATAACATTTTTTTCAAAAATTCAAAAAACGATGGGCTATAACCCATGTTTTTTGAAATTTTGAATTTTCTTCAAATCCTCAAAAATGATGAAAAACGGCGTGCTATAGTATGCCGTACGGTAGGGGCTATAGCCCATGTTCAAAAATGATGAAAAATGAGGAAAACATTTTTTTCAAAAAATCAAAAAACGATGGGCTATAACCCATGTTTTTTGAAATTTTGAATTTTCTTCAAATCCTCAAAAATGATGAAAAACGGCGTGCTATAGTATGCCGTACGGTAGGAGCTATAGCCCATGTTCAAAAATGATGAAAAATGAGGATAACATTTTTTTCAAAAATTCAAAAAACGATGGGCTATAACCCATGTTTTTTGAAATTTTCAAAAATGATGAAAAACGGCGTGCTATAGTATGCCGTACGGTAGGGCCTATAGCCCATGTTCAAAAATGATGAAAAATGAGGATAACATTTTTTTCAAAAATTCAAAAAACGATGGGCTATAACCCATGTTTTTTGAAATTTTGAATTTTCTTCAAATCCTCAAAAATGATGAAAAACGGCGTGCTATACTATGCCGTACGGTAGGGGCTATAGCCCATGTTCAAAAATGATGAAAAATGAGGATAACTTTTTTCAAAAATTCAAAAAACGATGGGCTATAACCCATGTTTTTTGAAATTTTGAATTTTCTTCAAATCCTCAAAAATGATGAAAAACGGCGTGCTATAGTATGCCGTACGGTAGGGCCTATAGCCCATGTTCAAAAATGATGAAAAATGAGGATAACATTTTTTTCAAAAATTCAAAAAACGATGGGCTATAACCCATGTTTTTTGAAATTTTGAATTTTCTTCAAATCCTCAAAAATGATGAAAAACGGCGTGCTATAGTATGCCGTACGGTAGGGGCTATAGCCCATGTTCAAAAATGATGAAAAATGAGGATAACATTTTTTTCAAAAATTCAAAAAACAATGGGCTATAACCCATGTTTTTTGAAATTTTGAATTTTCTTCAAATCCTCAAAAATGATGAAAAACGGCGTGCTATAGTATGCCGTACGGTAGGGGCTATAGCCCATGTTCAAAAATGATGAAAAATGAGGATAACGTTTTTTTCAAAAATTCAAAAAACAATGGGCTATAACCCATGTTTTTTGAAATTTTGAATTTTCTTCAAATCCTCAAAAATGATGAAAAACGGCGTGCTATAGTATGCCGTACGGTAGGGGCTATAGCCCATGTTCAAAAATTATGAAAAATGAGGATAACATTTTTTTCAAAAATTCAAAAAACAATGGGCTATAACCCATGTTTTTTGAAATTTTGAATTTTCTTCAAATCCTCAAAAATGATGAAAAACGGCGTGCTATAGTATGCCGTACGGTAGGGGCTATAGCCCATGTTCAAAAATGATGAAAAATGAGGATAACGTTTTTTTCAAAAATTCAAAAAACAATGGGCTATAACCCATGTTTTTTGAAATTTTGAATTTTCTTCAAATCCTCAAAAATGATGAAAAACGGCGTGCTATAGTATGCCGTACGGTAGGGGCTATAGCCCATGTTCAAAAATGATGAAAAAGGAGGATAACATTTTTTTCAAAAATTCAAAAAACGATGGGCTATAACCCATGTTTTTTGAAATTTTGAATTTTCTTCAAATCCTCAAAAATGATGAAAAACGGCGTGCTACAGTATGCCGTACGGTAGGGGCTATAGCCCATGTTCAAAAATGATGAAAAAGGAGGATAACATTTTTTTCAAAAATTCAAAAAACGATGGGCTATAACCCATGTTTTTTGAAATTTTGAATTTTCTTCAAATCCTCAAAAATGATGAAAAACGGCGTGCTATAGTATGCCGTACGGTAGGGGCTATAGCCCATGTTCAAAAATGATGAAAAATGAGGATAACATTTTTTTCAAAAATTCAAAAAACAATGGGCTATAACCCATGTTTTTTGAAATTTTGAATTTTCTTCAAATCCTCAAAAATGATGAAAAACGGCGTGCTATAGTATGCCGTACGGTAGGGGCTATAGCCCATGTTCAAAAATGATGAAAAATGAGGATAACGTTTTTTTCAAAAATTCAAAAAACAATGGGCTATAACCCATGTTTTTTGAAATTTTGAATTTTCTTCAAATCCTCAAAAATGATGAAAAACGGCGTGCTATAGTATGCCGTACGGTAGGGGCTATAGCCCATGTTCAAAAATTATGAAAAATGAGGATAACATTTTTTTCAAAAATTCAAAAAACAATGGGCTATAACCCATGTTTTTTGAAATTTTGAATTTTCTTCAAATCCTCAAAAATGATGAAAAACGGCGTGCTATAGTATGCCGTACGGTAGGGGCTATAGCCCATGTTCAAAAATGATGAAAAATGAGGATAACGTTTTTTTCAAAAATTCAAAAAACAATGGGCTATAACCCATGTTTTTTGAAATTTTGAATTTTCTTCAAATCCTCAAAAATGATGAAAAACGGCGTGCTATAGTATGCCGTACGGTAGGGGCTATAGCCCATGTTCAAAAATGATGAAAAAGGAGGATAACATTTTTTTCAAAAATTCAAAAAACGATGGGCTATAACCCATGTTTTTTGAAATTTTGAATTTTCTTCAAATCCTCAAAAATGATGAAAAACGGCGTGCTACAGTATGCCGTACGGTAGGGGCTATAGCCCATGTTCAAAAATGATGAAAAAGGAGGATAACATTTTTTTCAAAAATTCAAAAAACGATGGGCTATAACCCATGTTTTTTGAAATTTTGAATTTTCTTCAAATCCTCAAAAATGATGAAAAACGGCGTGCTACAGTATGCCGTACGGTAGGGGCTATAGCCCATGTTCAAAAATGATGAAAAATGAGGATAACATTTTTTTCAAAAATTCAAAAAATGATGGGCTATAACCCATGTTTTTTGAAATTTTGAATTTTCTTCAAATCCTCAAAAATGATGAAAAACGGCGTGCTATAGTATGCCGTACGGTAGGGGCTATAGCCCATGTTCAAAAATGATGAAAAATGAGGATAACATTTTTTTCAAAAATTCAAAAAATGATGGGCTATAACCCATGTTTTTTGAAATTTTGAATTTTCTTCAAATCCTCAAAAATGATGAAAAACGGCGTGCTATAGTATGCCGTACGGTAGGGGCTATATCCCATGTTCAAAAATGATGAAAAATGAGGATAACATTTTTTCAAAAATTCAAAAAACGATGGGCTATAACCCATGTTTTTTGAAATTTTGAATTTTCTTCAAATCCTCAAAAATGATGAAAAACGGCGTGCTATAGTATGCCGTACGGTAGGGGCTATAGCCCATGTTCAAAAATGATGAAAAATGAGGATAACATTTTTTTCAAAAATTCAAAAAACGATGGGCTATAACCCATGTTTTTTGAAATTTAGAATTTTCTTCAAATCCTCAAAAATGATGAAAAACGGCGTGCTATAGTATGCCGTACGGTAGTGGCTATAGCCCATGTTCAAAAATGATGAAAAATTAGGATAACATTTTTTTCAAAAATTCAAAAAACGATGGGCTATAACCCATGTTTTTTGAAATTTTGAATTTTCTTCAAATCCTCAAAAATGATGAAAAACGGCGTGCTATAGTATGCCGTACGGTAGGGGCTATAGCCCATGTTCAAAAATGATGAAAAATGAGGATAACATTTTTTTCAAAAATTCAAAAAACGATGGGCTATAACCCATGTTTTTTGAAATTTTGAATTTTCTTCAAATCCTCAAAATTGATGAAAAACGGCGTGCTATAGTATGCCGTACGGTAGGGGCTATAGCCCATGTTCAAAAATGATGAAAAATGAGGATAACATTTTTTTCAAAAATTCAAAAAACGATGGGCTATAACCCATGTTTTTTGAAATTTTGAATTTTCTTCAAATCCTCAAAAATGATGAAAAACGGCGTGCTATAGTATGCCGTACGGTAGGGGCTATAGCCCATGTTCAAAAATGATGAAAAATGAGGATAACATTTTTTTCAAAAATTCAAAAAACGATGGGCTATAACCCATGTTTTTTGAAATTTTGAATTTTCTTCAAATCCTCAAAAATGATGAAAAACGGCGTGCTATAGTATGCCGTACGGTAGGGGCTATAGCCCATGTTCAAAAATGATGAAAAATGAGGATAACATTTTTTTCAAAAATTCAAAAAATGATGGGCTATAACCCATGTTTTTTGAAATTTTGAATTTTCTTCAAATCCTCAAAAATGATGAAAAACGGCGTGCTATAGTATGCCGTACGGTAGGGGCTATATCCCATGTTCAAAAATGATGAAAAATGAGGATAACATTTTTTCAAAAATTCAAAAAACGATGGGCTATAACCCATGTTTTTTGAAATTTTGAATTTTCTTCAAATCCTCAAAAATGATGAAAAACGGCGTGCTATAGTATGCCGTACGGTAGGGGCTATAGCCCATGTTCAAAAATGATGAAAAATGAGGATAACATTTTTTTCAAAAATTCAAAAAACGATGGGCTATAACCCATGTTTTTTGAAATTTAGAATTTTCTTCAAATCCTCAAAAATGATGAAAAACGGCGTGCTATAGTATGCCGTACGGTAGTGGCTATAGCCCATGTTCAAAAATGATGAAAAATTAGGATAACATTTTTTTCAAAAATTCAAAAAACGATGGGCTATAACCCATGTTTTTTGAAATTTTGAATTTTCTTCAAATCCTCAAAAATGATGAAAAACGGCGTGCTATAGTATGCCGTACGGTAGGGGCTATAGCCCATGTTCAAAAATGATGAAAAATGAGGATAACATTTTTTTCAAAAATTCAAAAAACAATGGGCTATAACCCATGTTTTTTGAAATTTTGAATTTTCTTCAAATCCTCAAAAATGATGAAAAACGGCGTGCTATAGTATGCCGTACGGTAGGGGCTATAGCCCATGTTCAAAAATGATGAAAAATGAGGATAACATTTTTTTCAAAAATTCAAAAAACGATGGGCTATAACCCATGTTTTTTGAAATTTTGAATTTTCTTCAAATCCTCAAAAATGATGAAAAACGGCGTGCTATAGTATGCCGTACGGTAGGGGCTATAGCCCATGTTCAAAAATGATGAAAAATGAGGATAACATTTTTTTCAAAAAATCAAAAAACGATGGGCTATAACCCATGTTTTTTGAAATTTTGAATTTTCTTCAAATCCTCAAAAATGATGAAAAACGGCGTGCTATAGTATGCCGTACGGTAGGAGCTATAGCCCATGTTCAAAAATGATGAAAAATGAGGATAACATTTTTTTCAAAAATTCAAAAAACGATGGGCTATAACCCATGTTTTTTGAAATTTTCAAAAATGATGAAAAACGGCGTGCTATAGTATGCCGTACGGTAGGGCCTATAGCCCATGTTCAAAAATGATGAAAAATGAGGATAACATTTTTTTCAAAAATTCAAAAAACGATGGGCTATAACCCATGTTTTTTGAAATTTTGAATTTTCTTCAAATCCTCAAAAATGATGAAAAACGGCGTGCTATAGTATGCCGTACGGTAGGGGCTATAGCCCATGTTCAAAAATGATGAAAAATGAGGATAACATTTTTTTCAAAAATTCAAAAAACGATGGGCTATAACCCATGTTTTTTGAAATTTTGAATTTTCTTCAAATCCTCAAAAATGATGAAAAACGGCGTGCTATAGTATGCCGTACGGTAGGGGCTATAGCCCATGTTCAAAAATGATGAAAAATGAGGAAAACATTTTTTTCAAAAAATCAAAAAACGATGGGCTATAACCCATGTTTTTTGAAATTTTGAATTTTCTTCAAATCCTCAAAAATGATGAAAAACGGCGTGCTATAGTATGCCGTACGGTAGGAGCTATAGCCCATGTTCAAAAATGATGAAAAATGAGGATAACATTTTTTTCAAAAATTCAAAAAACGATGGGCTATAACCCATGTTTTTTGAAATTTTCAAAAATGATGAAAAACGGCGTGCTATAGTATGCCGTACGGTAGGGCCTATAGCCCATGTTCAAAAATGATGAAAAATGAGGATAACATTTTTTTCAAAAATTCAAAAAACGATGGGCTATAACCCATGTTTTTTGAAATTTTGAATTTTCTTCAAATCCTCAAAAATGATGAAAAACGGCGTGCTATACTATGCCGTACGGTAGGGGCTATAGCCCATGTTCAAAAATGATGAAAAATGAGGATAACTTTTTTCAAAAATTCAAAAAACGATGGGCTATAACCCATGTTTTTTGAAATTTTGAATTTTCTTCAAATCCTCAAAAATGATGAAAAACGGCGTGCTATAGTATGCCGTACGGTAGGGCCTATAGCCCATGTTCAAAAATGATGAAAAATGAGGATAACATTTTTTTCAAAAATTCAAAAAACGATGGGCTATAACCCATGTTTTTTGAAATTTTGAATTTTCTTCAAATCCTCAAAAATGATGAAAAACGGCGTGCTATAGTATGCCGTACGGTAGGGGCTATAGCCCATGTTCAAAAATGATGAAAAATGAGGATAACATTTTTTTCAAAAATTCAAAAAACAATGGGCTATAACCCATGTTTTTTGAAATTTTGAATTTTCTTCAAATCCTCAAAAATGATGAAAAACGGCGTGCTATAGTATGCCGTACGGTAGGGGCTATAGCCCATGTTCAAAAATGATGAAAAATGAGGATAACGTTTTTTTCAAAAATTCAAAAAACAATGGGCTATAACCCATGTTTTTTGAAATTTTGAATTTTCTTCAAATCCTCAAAAATGATGAAAAACGGCGTGCTATAGTATGCCGTACGGTAGGGGCTATAGCCCATGTTCAAAAATTATGAAAAATGAGGATAACATTTTTTTCAAAAATTCAAAAAACAATGGGCTATAACCCATGTTTTTTGAAATTTTGAATTTTCTTCAAATCCTCAAAAATGATGAAAAACGGCGTGCTATAGTATGCCGTACGGTAGGGGCTATAGCCCATGTTCAAAAATGATGAAAAATGAGGATAACGTTTTTTTCAAAAATTCAAAAAACAATGGGCTATAACCCATGTTTTTTGAAATTTTGAATTTTCTTCAAATCCTCAAAAATGATGAAAAACGGCGTGCTATAGTATGCCGTACGGTAGGGGCTATAGCCCATGTTCAAAAATGATGAAAAAGGAGGATAACATTTTTTTCAAAAATTCAAAAAACGATGGGCTATAACCCATGTTTTTTGAAATTTTGAATTTTCTTCAAATCCTCAAAAATGATGAAAAACGGCGTGCTACAGTATGCCGTACGGTAGGGGCTATAGCCCATGTTCAAAAATGATGAAAAAGGAGGATAACATTTTTTTCAAAAATTCAAAAAACGATGGGCTATAACCCATGTTTTTTGAAATTTTGAATTTTCTTCAAATCCTCAAAAATGATGAAAAACGGCGTGCTATAGTATGCCGTACGGTAGGGGCTATAGCCCATGTTCAAAAATGATGAAAAATGAGGATAACATTTTTTTCAAAAATTCAAAAAACAATGGGCTATAACCCATGTTTTTTGAAATTTTGAATTTTCTTCAAATCCTCAAAAATGATGAAAAACGGCGTGCTATAGTATGCCGTACGGTAGGGGCTATAGCCCATGTTCAAAAATGATGAAAAATGAGGATAACGTTTTTTTCAAAAATTCAAAAAACAATGGGCTATAACCCATGTTTTTTGAAATTTTGAATTTTCTTCAAATCCTCAAAAATGATGAAAAACGGCGTGCTATAGTATGCCGTACGGTAGGGGCTATAGCCCATGTTCAAAAATTATGAAAAATGAGGATAACATTTTTTTCAAAAATTCAAAAAACAATGGGCTATAACCCATGTTTTTTGAAATTTTGAATTTTCTTCAAATCCTCAAAAATGATGAAAAACGGCGTGCTATAGTATGCCGTACGGTAGGGGCTATAGCCCATGTTCAAAAATGATGAAAAATGAGGATAACGTTTTTTTCAAAAATTCAAAAAACAATGGGCTATAACCCATGTTTTTTGAAATTTTGAATTTTCTTCAAATCCTCAAAAATGATGAAAAACGGCGTGCTATAGTATGCCGTACGGTAGGGGCTATAGCCCATGTTCAAAAATGATGAAAAAGGAGGATAACATTTTTTTCAAAAATTCAAAAAACGATGGGCTATAACCCATGTTTTTTGAAATTTTGAATTTTCTTCAAATCCTCAAAAATGATGAAAAACGGCGTGCTACAGTATGCCGTACGGTAGGGGCTATAGCCCATGTTCAAAAATGATGAAAAAGGAGGATAACATTTTTTTCAAAAATTCAAAAAACGATGGGCTATAACCCATGTTTTTTGAAATTTTGAATTTTCTTCAAATCCTCAAAAATGATGAAAAACGGCGTGCTACAGTATGCCGTACGGTAGGGGCTATAGCCCATGTTCAAAAATGATGAAAAATGAGGATAACATTTTTTTCAAAAATTCAAAAACAATGGGCTATAACCCATGTTTTTTGAAATTTTGAATTTTCTTCAAATCCTCAAAAATGATGAAAAACGGCGTGCTACAGTATGCCGTACGGTAGGGGCTATAGCCCATGTTCAAAAATGATGAAAAATGAGGATAACATTTTTTTCAAAAATTCAAAAACAATGGGCTATAACCCATGTTTTTTGAAATTTTGAATTTTCATCAAATCCTCAAAAATGATGAAAAACGGCGTGCTATAGTATGCCGTACGGTAGGGGCTATAGCCCATGTTCAAAAATGATGAAAAATGAGGATAACATTTTTTTCAAAAATTCAAAAAACGATGGGCTATAACCCATGTTTTTTGAAATTTAGAATTTTCTTCAAATCCTCAAAAATGATGAAAAACGGCGTGCTATAGTATGCCGTACGGTAGGGGCTATAGCCCATGTTCAAAAATGATGAAAAATGAGGATAACATTTTTTTCAAAAATTAAAAAAACGATGGGCTATAACCCATGTTTTTTGAAATTTTGAATTTTCTTCAAATCCTCAAAAATGATGAAAAACGGCGTGCTATAGTATGCCGTACGGTAGGGGCTATAGCCCATGTTCAAAAATGATGAAAAATGAGGATAACATTTTTTTCAAAAATTCAAAAAACGATGGGCTATAACCCATGTTTTTTGAAATTTTGAATTTTCTTCAAATCCTCAAAAATGATGAAAAACGGCGTGCTATAGTATGCCGTACGGTAGGGGCTATAGCCCATGTTCAAAAATGATGAAAAATGAGGATAACATTTTTTTCAAAAATTCAAAAAACGATGGGCTATAACCCATGTTTTTTGAAATTTAGAATTTTCTTCAAATCCTCAAAAATGATGAAAAACGGCGTGCTATAGTATGCCGTACGGTAGTGGCTATAGCCCATGTTCAAAAATGATGAAAAATTAGGATAACATTTTTTTCAAAAATTCAAAAAACGATGGGCTATAACCCATGTTTTTTGAAATTTTGAATTTTCTTCAAATCCTCAAAAATGATGAAAAACGGCGTGCTATAGTATGCCGTACGGTAGGGGCTATAGCCCATGTTCAAAAATGATGAAAAATGAGGATAACATTTTTTTCAAAAATTCAAAAAACGATGGGCTATAACCCATGTTTTTTGAAATTTTGAATTTTCTTCAAATCCTCAAAAATGATGAAAAACGGCGTGCTATAGTATGCCGTACGGTAGGGGCTATAGCCCATGTTCAAAAATGATGAAAAATGAGGATAACATTTTTTTCAAAAATTCAAAAAACGATGGGCTATAACCCATGTTTTTTGAAATTTTGAATTTTCTTCAAATCCTCAAAAATGATGAAAAACGGCGTGCTATAGTATGCCGTACGGTAGGGGCTATAGCCCATGTTCAAAAATGATGAAAAATGAGGATAACATTTTTTTCAAAAAATCAAAAAACGATGGGCTATAACCCATGTTTTTTGAAATTTTGAATTTTCTTCAAATCCTCAAAAATGATGAAAAACGGCGTGCTATAGTATGCCGTACGGTAGGAGCTATAGCCCATGTTCAAAAATGATGAAAAATGAGGATAACATTTTTTTCAAAAATTCAAAAAACGATGGGCTATAACCCATGTTTTTTGAAATTTTCAAAAATGATGAAAAACGGCGTGCTATAGTATGCCGTACGGTAGGGCCTATAGCCCATGTTCAAAAATGATGAAAAATGAGGATAACATTTTTTTCAAAAATTCAAAAAACGATGGGCTATAACCCATGTTTTTTGAAATTTTGAATTTTCTTCAAATCCTCAAAAATGATGAAAAACGGCGTGCTATAGTATGCCGTACGGTAGGGGCTATAGCCCATGTTCAAAAATGATGAAAAATTAGGATAACATTTTTTTCAAAAATTCAAAAAACGATGGGCTATAACCCATGTTTTTTGAAATTTTGAATTTTCTTCAAATCCTCAAAAATGATGAAAAACGGCGTGCTATAGTATGCCGTACGGTAGGGGCTATAGCCCATGTTCAAAAATGATGAAAAATGAGGATAACATTTTTTTCAAAAATTCAAAAAACAATGGGCTATAACCCATGTTTTTTGAAATTTTGAATTTTCTTCAAATCCTCAAAAATGATGAAAAACGGCGTGCTATAGTATGCCGTACGGTAGGGGCTATAGCCCATGTTCAAAAATGATGAAAAATGAGGATAACATTTTTTTCAAAAATTCAAAAAACGATGGGCTATAACCCATGTTTTTTGAAATTTTGAATTTTCTTCAAATCCTCAAAAATGATGAAAAACGGCGTGCTATAGTATGCCGTACGGTAGGGGCTATAGCCCATGTTCAAAAATGATGAAAAATGAGGATAACATTTTTTTCAAAAAATCAAAAAACGATGGGCTATAACCCATGTTTTTTGAAATTTTGAATTTTCTTCAAATCCTCAAAAATGATGAAAAACGGCGTGCTATAGTATGCCGTACGGTAGGAGCTATAGCCCATGTTCAAAAATGATGAAAAATGAGGATAACATTTTTTTCAAAAATTCAAAAAACGATGGGCTATAACCCATGTTTTTTGAAATTTTCAAAAATGATGAAAAACGGCGTGCTATAGTATGCCGTACGGTAGGGCCTATAGCCCATGTTCAAAAATGATGAAAAATGAGGATAACATTTTTTTCAAAAATTCAAAAAACGATGGGCTATAACCCATGTTTTTTGAAATTTTGAATTTTCTTCAAATCCTCAAAAATGATGAAAAACGGCGTGCTATACTATGCCGTACGGTAGGGGCTATAGCCCATGTTCAAAAATGATGAAAAATGAGGATAACATTTTTTTCAAAAATTCAAAAAACGATGGGCTATAACCCATGTTTTTTGAAATTTTGAATTTTCTTCAAATCCTCAAAAATGATGAAAAACGGCGTGCTATAGTATGCCGTACGGTAGGGCCTATAGCCCATGTTCAAAAATGATGAAAAATGAGGATAACATTTTTTTCAAAAATTCAAAAAACGATGGGCTATAACCCATGTTTTTTGAAATTTTGAATTTTCTTCAAATCCTCAAAAATGATGAAAAACGGCGTGCTATAGTATGCCGTACGGTAGGGGCTATAGCCCATGTTCAAAAATGATGAAAAAGGAGGATAACATTTTTTTCAAAAATTCAAAAAACGATGGGCTATAACCCATGTTTTTTGAAATTTTGAATTTTCTTCAAATCCTCAAAAATGATGAAAAACGGCGTGCTACAGTATGCCGTACGGTAGGGGCTATAGCCCATGTTCAAAAATGATGAAAAATGAGGATAACATTTTTTTCAAAAATTCAAAAACAATGGGCTATAACCCATGTTTTTTGAAATTTTGAATTTTCTTCAAATCCTCAAAAATGATGAAAAACGGCGTGCTATAGTATGCCGTACGGTAGGGGCTATAGCCCATGTTCAAAAATGATGAAAAATGAGGATAACACTTTTTTTCAAAAATTCAAAAAACGATGGGCTATAACCCATGTTTTTTGAAATTTTGAAATTTCTTCAAATCCTCAAAAATGATGAAAAACGGCGTGCTATAGTATGCCGTACGGTAGGGGCTATATCCCATGTTCAAAAATGATGAAAAATGAGGATAACATTTTTTTCAAAAATTCAAAAAACGATGGGCTATAACCCATGTTTTTTGAAATTTTGAATTTTCTTCAAATCCTCAAAATTGATGAAAAACGGCGTGCTATAGTATGCCGTACGGTAGGTGCTATAGCCCATGTTCAAAAATGATGAATAATGAGGATAACATTTTTTTCAAAAATTCAAAAAACGATGGGCTATAACCCATGTTTTTTGAAATTTTGAATTTTCTTCAAATCCTCAAAAATGATGAAAAACGGCGTGCTATAGTATGCCGTACGGTAGGGGCTATAGCCCATGTTCAAAAATGATGAAAAATGAGGATAACATTTTTTTCAAAAATTCAAAAAACGATGGGCTATAACCCATGTTTTTTGAAATTTTGAATTTTCTTCAAATCCTCAAAAATGATGAAAAACGGCGTGCTATAGTATGCCGTACGGTAGGGGCTATAGCCCATGTTCAAAAATGATGAAAAATGAGGATAACATTTTTTTCAAAAATTCAAAAAACGATGGGCTATAACCCATGTTTTTTGAAATTTTGAATTTTCTTCAAATCCTCAAAAATGATGAAAAACGGCGTGCTATAGTATGCCGTACGGTAGGGGCTATATCCCATGTTCAAAAATGATGAAAAATGAGGATAACATTTTTTCAAAAATTCAAAAAACGATGGGCTATAACCCATGTTTTTTGAAATTTTGAATTTTCTTCAAATCCTCAAAAATGATGAAAAACGGCGTGCTATAGTATGCCGTACGGTAGGGGCTATAGCCCATGTTCAAAAATGATGAAAAATGAGGATAACATTTTTTTCAAAAATTCAAAAAACGATGGGCTATAACCCATGTTTTTTGAAATTTTGAATTTTCTTCAAATCCTCAAAAATGATGAAAAACGGCGTGCTATAGTATGCCGTACGGTAGTGGCTATAGCCCATGTTCAAAAATGATGAAAAATTAGGATAACATTTTTTTCAAAAATTCAAAAAACGATGGGCTATAACCCATGTTTTTTGAAATTTTGAATTTTCTTCAAATCCTCAAAAATGATGAAAAACGGCGTGCTATAGTATGCCGTACGGTAGGGGCTATAGCCCATGTTAAAAAATGATGAAAAATGAGGATAACATTTTTTTCAAAAATTAAAAAAACAATGGGCTATAACCCATGTTTTTTGAAATTTTGAATTTTCTTCAAATCCTCAAAAATGATGAAAAACGGCGTGCTATAGTATGCCGTACGGTAGGGGCTATAGCCCATGTTCAAAATTGATGAAAAATGAGGATAACATTTTTTTCAAAAATTCAAAAAACGATGGGCTATAACCCATGTTTTTTGAAATTTTGAATTTTCTTCAAATCCTCAAAAATGATGAAAAACGGCGTGCTATAGTATGCCGTACGGTAGGAGCTATAGCCCATGTTCAAAAATGATGAAAAATGAGGATAACATTTTTTTCAAAAAATCAAAAAACGATGGGCTATAACCCATGTTTTTTGAAATTTTCAAAAATGATGAAAAACGGCGTGCTATAGTATGCCGTACGGTAGGGCCTATAGCCCATGTTCAAAAATGATGAAAAATGAGGATAACATTTTTTTCAAAAATTCAAAAAACGATGGGCTATAACCCATGTTTTTTGAAATTTTGAATTTTCTTCAAATCCTCAAAAATGATGAAAAACGGCGTGCTATACTATGCCGTACGGTAGGGGCTATAGCCCATGTTAAAAAATGATGAAAAATGAGGATAACATTTTTTTCAAAAATTCAAAAAACGATGGGCTATAACCCATGTTTTTTGAAATTTTGAATTTTCTTCAAATCCTCAAAAATGATGAAAAACGGCGTGCTATAGTATGCCGTACGGTAGGGCCTATAGCCCATGTTCAAAAATGATGAAAAATGAGGATAACATTTTTTTCAAAAATTCAAAAAACGATGGGCTATAACCCATGTTTTTTGAAATTTTGAATTTTCTTCAAATCCTCAAAAATGATGAAAAACGGCGTGCTATAGTATGCCGTACGGTAGGGGCTATAGCCCATGTTCAAAAATGATGAAAAATGAGGATAACATTTTTTTCAAAAATTCAAAAAACAATGGGCTATAACCCATGTTTTTTGAAATTTTGAATTTTCTTCAAATCCTCAAAAATGATGAAAAACGGCGTGCTATAGTATGCCGTACGGTAGGGGCTATAGCCCATGTTCAAAAATGATGAAAAATGAGGATAACATTTTTTTCAAAAATTGAAAAAACGATGGGCTATATAACCCATGTTTTTTGAAATTTTGAATTTCTTCAAATCCTCAAAAATGATGAAAAACGGCGTGCTATAGTATGCCGTACGGTAGGGGCTATAGCCCATGTTCAAAAATGATGAAAAATGAGGATAACATTTTTTTCAAAAATTCAAAAAACGATGGGCTATAACCCATGTTTTTTGAAATTTTGAATTTTCTTCAAATCCTCAAAAATTATGAAAAACGGCGTGCTATAGTATGCCGTACGGTAGGAGCTATAGCCCATGCTCAAAAATGATGAAAAACGGCGTGCTATAGTATATATAGCACGTATATAGTACTTTGAGTTGCATTTTATGTATGACATGTGCTATATAAATAAAGTTTAATATGTGAAGTACTTTAGATGCAGACAGAGTTGAACCCAGGAGCAAAGTCACAACAAACTAGAGTATAATAATAAAGTATTTAATAAAGAATTACGAGATATCTTACACAGGGGAATGCAGGTAGGAATCAGGCATGAATCAGAATGACATCAAAGTCAACACATGAACAGGCAGGACATCTGTGACACAGGTTATGAACTGACAATGAGTGTTTGTACTGAGTCCAGTTTTATAGTGAGCAGGTTGATTGGAGAAGTGTTCACTGCTGGGCTGATTAGGTAGTTGACAGGTGTGTAAATGGAACTGGGTGTGCTGGAATGGGATATGGGAGGCCAGTGTGGAGACTGAGGGAGAGACAGAATGTGACAGAGTTGCATTTTATGTATGAAATGTGCTATATAAATAAAGTTTACACCACTGACTGTCCCTCCATATAAAATAAAGGCGAAAGTCACAAAAGAAAATTGATCAGTTACAATTCCAGACTATGAAGAATCATTTAATAAAGGAATACTTCCAGATTCAGTTAAAGATTAGCTACAATAATTGTGATTTTAAAAGTTAAATGCTCGTCATATGACATAACAGAGAGGAATGGGCCGGACCCTGCGCGCGTAGGAGGAACTCCCGATGGTCCTCCAGCACCTTGATGTCATGACATGGGACTTGAACCGGCCAACTGACTGTAGCAGAGGCATCGGGCCAAGCGCTCCACACCATTACGCCACGGCACCTTTGGGCATTCAGCAGATGTCTCCGGGTGCTTTTGAGTTTTTATTTTTTATTCTAGCCTTGAAAAGTTCAAATTACTGCAGCATTGAGCTGTAGGAGGAACTCCCGATGGTCCTCCAGCACCTTGATGTCATGACATGGGACTTGAACCGGCCAACTGACTGTAGCAGAGGCAACGGGCCAAGTGCTCCACACCATTACACCACGGCACCTTTGGGCATTCAGCAGATGTCTCCGGGTGCTTTTGAGTTTTTATTTTTTATTCTAGCCTTGAAAAGTTCAAATTACTGCAGCATTGAGCTGTAGGAGGAACTCCCGATGGTCCTCCAGCACCTTGATGTCATGACATGGGACTTGAACCGGCCAACTGTCTGAAGCAGAGGCAACGGGTCAAGCGCTCCACACCATTGAGCCAAGGCACCTTGGGGCATTCAGCAGATGTCTCCTGGTGCTTTTGAGTTTTTATTTTTTATTCAAGAAAGTCAGTGTGCAAAGCAAAGTGTCACAGAGCCACATGACTAATGTGGGATTTGAACCCTGGACCTGTGGATCACAAACACAGCCACTCATCACACTGAGCTAACTGCTGGTTACTACAACACAGCTTTTCTGTGCTAGTTGATGTTAGTGTGGAATTGTTAGTGTGAAAGTGTCCGTAAAGATTTGAGTATGTCGGGGTTTGAACCGGCACACTTCTACTAGGTATACTTCGGATATCATTTGACTTATCCGTTGGTCCACTGAGGCACACAATCATGGGGAATTTCTGTGCTGCTTTAAAGTTGTCCTTCTGAAAGTCAGTGCAAAGGAAAGCATCACAGAGACACATAAATAATGTCATGGCTCGGCATGGGGGTCCCTGGTACAACACATGTTCAGATGGGGGTCCCTGGTACAACACATGTTCAGATGGGGGTCCCTGGTACAACACATGTTCAGATGGGGGTCCCTGGTACAACACATGTTCAGATGAGGGTCCCTGGTACAACACATGTTCAGATGGGGGTCCCTGGTACAACACATGTTCAGATGGGTGTCCCTCGTACAACATAGTGTTCAGATGGTGGTCCCTGATACAACACATGTTCAGATGGGGGTCCCTGGTACAACACAGGGTCCCTGGTACAACACATGTTAAGATGGGGGTCCCCGGTACAACACATGTTCAGATGGGCGTCCCTGACATTAATTCGGGGGTCCTTTTAACTCCTTGACATGAGAAGGTTTGAGAAGCACTGTAAATATTCCTCACACATGCAGTGTCTGCTGGTGACCACTAGATGGTGGCAATACGTTGGTATTCCAGTCTGCTCCATGACACAAGACTAAACAAAATGTGTACGTTTTCACCTGCTCTACGTTTTTTCTCTCTCTCTCTCTCTCTCTCTCTCCTCTGTTGTTAGGGCTGAGACTTTGAAAATTGAAAATTGGGGAAATTGCGGAAATTGTGGAAATGTTGGACCGTGGGCTATAGCCCATATCGTACGGCATACTATGGCACGCCGTTTTTCATCATTTTTGAGGACACACACAACACTCCGCAATTTGCTAATGTTTCTCATCCTCCGCAACACTCCGTAACCAAAGGGGAGAAACCCCGCCATTCCGATCAATAGAAGTCAATGATCGGAATGGCGATGCGTCGGAATGCCGCTCTGTTCCCTTTGTGTACATGAAGGTACATGAAGGTTTTATGGCATGGTATCCACTGAAGCCATTTCCATGAGAGGGCAAAGGGCTTCAAATAAAGCACAAGAAGCAAATTGGAAGTGCTACTATGTCACTTATATATAACTGAAAAAGGGAGAATGGGAGAAAACATTGGATTAGGAGCAGAAGCAATTGATTCTAGCACAAGTACGTTTTCTTCTAGTCAACCCACAGGGGGACAAGTCGCACAATAGTATGCTGTCACAAGTAAGACACGAGCAAGTACTCAAGCACAACATTTAAGTAAAATCAATACTTTATTCAGTAATCACTTCCCCTTTTCTTAAAAGATAAATAGATAAATAAATACATACATACATACATACATAAATAAATAAATAAACAACATTGATAAGGATAATGACCAGCAAGATCAAAGGCATTTTGAAAAGCAAGGACCAAATGGAGACCAGCCACTTGGTCATCATATAGTAGCAGCAGCTAACGAGAAGGTTTGCAGTTCTAATCTACATCAACCCTTACTGGAGACAGACCCAGTGAGATAGAAGACCTTACTGGAGACAGACCCAGTGAGATAGAAGACCTTACTGGAGACAGACCCAGTGAGATAGAAGACCTTACTGGAGACAGACCCAGTGAGATAGAAGACCTTACTGGAGACAGACCCAGTGAGATAGAAGACCCCTAGGATTGAATGAAGTTTCACATCTCTGTGCATTACGTGGCATTAAATGACTGAAGCAAATGTATTCTAACTGCAATTTAGGTGTTTTATTGTTTCTTACAGTATGTGAACTGTAATTTACTTGGTAACTGAAGTTGCACGTTTCATGAGCTTGGGATTTTTAAACCTGCTAAACAAGCTAGTATGTAATTTGAATATATGGGTGTCATTGAATAAATGTCTTCTTTGTTTACTACTGCTACATGTACCTTTCGTGCAGGTACATTATTTTCCCTGATAAGGGTATACTACAAGTGAAACATCACCACCCTGCTCCGTAGAAAGTGCCATTATATCACTGACTCTGTCTTGAACAGATTATAACAATCAAATAGATTGGGTGTCAATTCACTTAAATCCAGTCAATATATATTAATATACTTTTCTTAATATCGTATTCAGCAATTGAAAGTGAATTGATTGAAGTCGGCATAGGATGACTGCAACCCTGCAACACTCACATAAATTGTCTATCTAATGTTTACAATATCTAATTGTTTTGGTTACAACTAAAATAAATACCCTACTGTATTGTTGATTACACTAACAGAATACTTTTCTGTCTCCCCTTCTTACCAGTTAGAGAGCAGTCTGTTGAGCTGACCCGAGGTGTATTCAGCAAAGCTACTTTCAGGTAAACTCTTGGAACAGTAACATGACTGTATGATATGACATGATGTAAGAAGGGATACTCAATATTGTCCATGCAACTCATATTGCTTTTGTCAACTATGTCATGAAATGTTGCTTTTCCTACACATTTTCCTATGTTAAAAAAATGGAAATAGGAGTTTAAATTTGCTCAGTTTGCTCTAGAGTGCACACTGCTATCAAAATATCATGACTACAGTACAGTATTATGTTCATGGCTAAGACGTAAATTGTTAGCAAAAGTTGGCTTATTTTCACAAGAAACATGGCTTGCTGAACACACCTGTGGTGAGTGGTTAGGGGGTGTTTTATACAGACACAAACACCAAACAGTACAACAGTGGTCCTAAACCTGTGTGGTGGCATGGGACACTGGCATCATGCAGAGTGAAATCATGTTTTGAGAATTCTTGAAAATATGTTCAATATTTGAAAGCAGTTAAGAACTGTTGAACGTGGTTAATGAGCTTCAAATATTTGAATAATTCATTGTGTTGCATCTAAAAAGGATGAAAACCACTGCCATACAATACAGTTAGTACAATACAGTACAGACAAAAGGTACAGTTCAGTAAAGCTTGCTTTTTTTTAACAAAACGATGAAGGCTATGTTTCCCAGAGTGACAAGGATGGCACAGAACACTTTCATTCACAGCCCTTCTCACTGTTCTATCAGTCTTAGCCAACTATACGTTTTTTAGAAATCCGATGCCAAATTGTCTGGTATGGTAGATACATTTACCATCCAAACCATACAAACTTACCAGCATTGGACTGGAAGCTGATTTTGTGCAGTTTAGGACAAGGGTGTAATAAACTCTCTAGTCATGCAGGGTCCCATCTAAGGACTATCATTCAACACATGTTGCGTATCAACCAATGTTTAAGAAATAAGATAAGTTTTTACATCCATCTTTTGTTTTGTTTTTCATAATTAATGAACAATGTTCATTTGTGATCCTACAAAGGATTGCACACTAAACAACTATTTTATATACATTCCTACATCCGGTGGAAATAAAATAAAAGGTGCGTAGCTCCAAATACTCTTGGAAACCTAGCTTAACTCTAATTAATATATCAATCCTAAAACAGGATTGTGTATCTAATCCCTACTCGGTTCAATCACTACTTGAGCTGATAAAAAAAAACGTTTGCGGGGCAGAAATCCATACCCTAATTATTTGTGATAACATCAAGAGACGTTTTCCAGAGCTGGTGTTCTTTCATGACCTGAGCCCTGAACACAAACCCTCTAGTCTTAGTCAAACGGAACTGAGTTACTTGGACTGCTTTTTTTTCTCCATCTAGCCCAGATCACATGCATTGTGAGATTTAGCTATTTTTGGTGAGAATATTACCCCCAGGCCCAGAATAGGCATGCTGGGGTTCAAGTGGTTGAAGCACAGAGTCTTGAGGGCATTTTAGTGTTATATATTCTGCACCAGACAGAAGTGCCCATACCCGTAAATTAACACTAAGATCTGTGACAGTGTGTGCATAAATTGGATCTGTCATTCACTGTCAGTGAAGCTTCTCTTGAGGATAACATCACCGGATAGGAATGTTAGTAGTCTGATCTCCAGCTTCCAAAGACAATGCTAACTCAACTATCTTCTTATTATTATATTGATTACTTTCTCATATAATTAAATCATCTTGAAGCATGTTTTTTTTTCTTTCTTGTATTTTTATAGATCAACAAATCTATGTGAAATAAATTCTAATAGATTTGTTTTCATAATACATTTAAATTGATTAGTCTGTGCTCTATTTTTGTCATACAATGGTGGCACGCAAAAATAACTACATATTTGTAGATTGTCTATTTTCGACTTTTGAAAATGTATCAATTGATTTAAATTAATTATTTTTTATCATTTAGTTTTAAAGAGACTGTTCTCAAATATTGATTGAACTTTTGAAGATCATATATACAACAAATCTGTTCTACTCTCTTAAGAAAGTGTCACATGTAGTCAGGGACAGCAAGCATTGGTGGTACTATTCAAAACAATGTATACTACTGTATACTAATATCAACACACATGAACACATTGTCTTGTTATTAATCTGGAATTAGTGCTTAAAGTGAGTAACATGATCCAAATGCGTGTTGTTCTAACTATGACACAGATGTGTTGAAAATGACAGATTATTTTAAGAGAATATTATTTGAGTGCATTTTCTCTTGCCTACAAAACAATACAACTTTACTGAGCTATACAAATACTAGTGTGAACCCTCAATAAACTTTTAGTTTAGCTTCGTTTTTGCAAAAAGCGTAGCTTCGACAGTACACCCACAAAGCAGTGCAATACAATATCTTTCATCCGAAAGACAAAATATATTCTCTCCAAAATATCACATTACTCCCTTGTTACAATTAAATTGTTGTCCATGACAATCATGTAATCACTAGATCAATAAAGTTATTACAATCTACAGTACAGGTATTTGTAAATGATAGCAACAATGGATATTGCAGTCATATATATAATACACTACGCACAGAATACCTATGCCTTGTTGGGACAGACCAGGGAAAATTAAAATGTACGAACTGTGTGCAATAGGTTTAAACTACAGCAGTTAACATCACTAACGGGCAGAAACTTTGTATCTCAATAGATATTCTTTTTAGTTTTCTTCCATAATAAATGTTTGACAATTTTAGAAAAACTTAACCTATAATAAGTTAACAAAACCAAAAAGAGGTTCAAAGTGGTTAAGTCTGTCTGTGGGTATTTATAAATAACTAACAAAAAAAAGTATTACTAATAAATCTATGTTACTTATTTTGTTTGTTTGAGACATACAAGGTTTCTGTCTGATAGCAGCGATATATACAGTATATACCATACATGTATATATATTTTGGGACCTAAAATCTTCCTTTTGCCTTGGCCTGTATAGTGATGTTAAGTGGTTATTTTGCGTAATGTAGACAAGGTCTACACGGAGTTAAACCCTGAAGAACTAATCTTGGTGCTAAGCCCTTCTAATCATAAATACACAGCTCTGGACTGGCCCAGGCGGCTAGGACAGTGTGCTACAACAACACGAAGAGGAAGAAGAGAAAGAGAGACAGACAGAGCGAAAGAGGAAGAGATTGTAGTTGTAGAAAAATAAGTTCATTTTCTGCAGTATTTTCTCCCCACTTTCTTTTAGGCTGTGAAAGCGGAGGCAGAAGATGAGCTACACAGTAAAATCCTCAGTGTTAATTTCACTGAGATTGTACAAATGGTACCAAATAGACCCGTAAACACTCAGGATTTTACGGTGTATATAACTGTTATCACTGATTCTAAATCCCTGGAACTCTGTTGTTAAGTGTGTATTACTCTGGATCAAAATAACATTTGAAATCTTTGAAAATACTTTTATCCTCACCTTGATACAATAAAATGGCAACTTGGTTAGGTCAGCACTTACAAATACCCTTTAGAGGCAGGTTAAGAGGAGACTCAAAAGTATTTGATGCGATTTAAAATGCTATTCTTATTCATGTATGGCTTGAACTGTAGCTAGCCATTTCCTGTGTTTGATGAACGTGGGTAGGTGCTATTGCGTTGGTGTCAAAGGTTAGGATTCAGTCAAAATCCTATGGTGTTTATTTACATAGTGCTTGGTTTTCCAATGGTCAGATTAATGTGAAAGTACATAGGCAACCAGATAGGCTGTAGTTAATGGTACACATTCTAAGCTCTCTAAATAAGAGTCTTATTTATGTATTTGTGGTTTAATGTATTAAGCTGTGGTTTCAACATGTGGTTCTTAGTAACATGAATTGAATCCTAACCTCAGACTGCTGTACCTTCAGGGCTGGTGTTTCAGTGACTAGCAGTAAACGGTTCAACAATCTCCTAGGTTAAAGACAGGTTTTAAGACAGAATTGAAACTAACATTTTAGACAATGAACCACAGTGGCTAGTGCATTCAGAATTCCATCTTAAAACATGAACAATCAAAATATTTAGGAGAGTTCCCCAGACAGCCAAACATCATCATCATTTGGCTGGTGGCTAATGTTAATTTTTAAGCCACCCCCAACTACAACCATAAAGCATGATAGTGAAGCACAAACCTCAATAACAACAGTGACAGCTGCGGTTGTGACAAATCGTAACAGCCTCATGTTACCAGTTATAATTGATTGTATCAGCGCCGCGGCATTAAGCAAGTTCAAGTTCAAGCATTACATTTACAGTACAGTAGATAGACTGTGAAGTCAGCAAAACAAAAGACTACATTTCAAACCAACGTTTGCCGTTAACACAGTTGTCAGATGATTACAAATACTTTCACCTTGACAGTATGGTTGATAGCGTAAAGGTTTTCTACCACTAAGAACACTTACTACAGTAGTTAATGTGGCGAGTTCTGTGTGCTGCTAACCAAACCTGGGCCAGAAAACATGAATTGGCTTAGTAGATTGTCTGCAATCGGTTGGTCTCGCCTAAGCCATGAAACTCGAGAATCACTCGAAAATAAAATAAATAAATGCAGATCCAGCACACAACACATAAATAACCACTCAGTCAGTTGTCCAATAAAAGGCTATTCGTGGACAACACTGGCCAAGGTTTGGCATATGGCAGAGACACCCAGAGATGGGTGATATTAAGTTTTACAATCAACAACTGAATGCCACACCAACTGAATACAATCTAAAGAAAGCCACCGATATCTAATGAAGCAGCAATCCAAAATCTAAATGCATAGCCGTTAGTACATCAACGGCCCCTATAAACCTTTTGTATTTTCTTCTCTCTCTCTCCTTTTTTTTCTTCTTTTTTTTAATATACTGATTGTGCTTTAAACCACACATGAAAGAGGAAGGTGAGGCTACTTGTGTTGAGAAGAGTTGCAGGGTCAGTTAGTATCATGGTGGAGGTGGGGGTCAGACAGAATAGTACTGGAGTACTGGAGGAATTCAAAACCATTCTGTGGCACGTGGTTGGGTTGGTCAGTGAGAGTAACACAGTAGAGGTATAGAGCGCCAAAAGTGAATTCCTTGCACATCCTCATACTTGGCATTAAAGTGGCTCTGACTCAGATTTAGAATAAGGACAGGAGGAATGTTGATAGGAAGGTGGGCAATTTGAAGGAAAATGTCCCTCTTGTATAAATAAATAGAGAGAGAGAGAGAGAGAGAGAGTGAGAGAGAGAGAGAGAGAAGAGGAAAAGGTAGGATAGGAGTAGTATAGGAGGGACAGAAAAAAGGAGTTGAAAAGGGCGGAAGAGAGCGGTAACAAAGACTTTGTTGGACATCTTTGACCTGCAAATCTCCCAACAGCGCTGCCTGGGCCAGTTCACGCCACGGCGGGGGAGGTGCTCCAGAAGCACCACCTGCGACGTGATTGGTGCTTGTTCATGATCACATCCTCCTTCTCGCGTTCCTTCTTGGCACGCTGATAGTGGTCCTCCTCTTTCAGATACCACACCGGGGGCCAGCGGTGCCTCTCAAAGTACTGCTGGTTCTCTGGAGCACACAAACACAAATGGACAACGTGCATGCTTTGGTTGGTGCATTGTGGGAAAGCATTGACAATATAACATTAATATATGTTATATTGATTGTATTTAATCAGAAAATAATGCCATATATTGTTTTTACAAAAAAAAAAATGTTGATCCCACTGTGGACTGTAAAGAGTGTTATATACTCCATCATACTGTGTCCCATGCCAAAAACGCATATTGATGCATTGTGAGCTTGTAGATCTACTATTTTCAGCACGGGACCCCAACGTACAATACAAGGCTTTAGGTAGTTGCTATTCTGGCAGTGACTCTCTGACAGCTCACCTGGTGTCTTAGATTTGATCTCTTTGCGGTAGTTGGCACACACACTGTTGTAATGAGTGCATATGTGATGTAAGCACCAGGCGGACAGCTGGCTAGCATTATGGAACTGAAGAGACAAAGGGAGACATGATCAGAAAATATCGAGATCATAGTTGAATGGTCCAAGTAGGATATGCATAGTTGGTTTCAGCAGTCTGCTGCTAGGAGACATGTAAAAACCCCGGTCAACATCAGACAAACAGAAAACAACTTGAGCTAATTAAAGGTTAAACAAGACGAATAGACTAAAAGCCCCCCTATGGATATACCGGTATGCTGCTGCTTGAGACCACAGAAGTGAACCTTTCAAGCCTGTTTTCTCAACTTTCTCAACTCGCTGTCAATTTGAAGCTATGATTCCCTGCTTTCATATGACATGAAAAAAAAATGGCAGTCCCTCAGTCAAATTTGGTCATAAGTAAGTAAGACTACAAATAGTAGGACTTAATACTTAATTGACAAACAAACTAATACACACTATTAATGGACCGTTGAACTCGAACTGACCGACAAACTCTGTATGGAAGTCGTAACTTTATTACTATTTTAATCCTATGGTAGAATGGTGGTGTTGTGTAGTAGCAAGGATAAGACAATAGCCATTGTGGAGTGGGTCTTATTGGTAGTGTGTGTAGCCTGCAGTTGGTGAAAGGGTGAGTCTGAAGCATTCTTAATCATGACATCACTGATACATCCTTGGTATCCATATTGTAGGTCACTGTTCGTGGTTCAGGTACATTATTAGTTCACACCAGCCACTTGAGACTGAGGGTACTTAATCATTGGCGGTTGTTGTATTATTAGTTCACACACCAGCCACTTGAGAGTACTGGTACTTAATCATTGGCGGTTGTTGTATCATAGTGCAATTCGTGAGACCAGAGGGAGAAATTGGGCATTTCATGTAGCCACCAACATTGCGAACTGGAACCAAACGCACACAAGAAATTTCGTTTTTCTTTCAAAAGATGTGACAGGGGGAATTTGTCACCTGAGCCAGCTCCAGATAAGTGAGAACCTCTCCATCAATGTCCTGTCCCTCTTTAGAGCCCTTGACCAGCTCACTGACAGCATACTGCTCTGTGGGGAGACAGATGGACAGAGGACGGTCATGCAAAGAGAGAGAGAGAGAGAGAGAGAGAGAGAGAGAGAGAGAGAGAGAGAGAGAGAGAGAGAGAGAGAGAGAGAGAGAGAGAGAGAGAGAGAGAGAGAGAGATAGAGTTGGAGTGGGCTGGAGCAGACCGTCAGGGGACAGGGACAGAATTAGGTGAAGAGGTATAAAGTGAGGCAGAAGAGGGAGATGGAAGTAGGTAGAGAAGACAATACGCGTGTAAGTGAGGAGAGGAAGAGACACAAAGGGAGAGTGTTGAAGATGAAGAAAAAGTGATATGCAAGCCAAGGAGAAAGGGAATAAGTGGAACAGAGAGAGAAAAGGAGGGAGATAGCATGGGAGGATCAGAGAAAGAGAGAGGGACAGACAGAGAGAGAGATTGAGAGAGATGACGCTGTTCCCCTCATACATAAATCATCAAGTGTTTCATAACCCGAGAGTGCATGACTGCGTGTGGTCTCACACATTCTCGCACGCACGCACAAATGTGCACACACAATCAACACCCTCATACAACAATTTTTCACTTGCGCAGTGGACAGAGACGCACACATGCACACACACGTACGCGTGTACACACACACACACACACACACACACACACACACACACACACACACACACACACACACACACACACACACACACTTTATGCAGGTCTCCATAGTCCTTCAGCAGCCTTCAATCTTCTCATGCAATCATGATGTGATGACAGTTGTAGCTGTCGTTAACAGAATGTCTGCATGTCTTCATTCTGCTCTCTACTGGACACTGACTGACACAGTACAGTACAGACACACATAGTCCTCTTTCTCCTTGGGGAGGGTAACTTGAAAGCTCCACCAACCCAGTTTATTCTGCACACAGACACAGCCTGTGTCTCCCAAACAGTGGTTCGTTTGTGGGCCACGGACCCATTCTTATGAGACTCGCGATTACATTTCCCTTTTTTCTATTAGAATTACTTCAAAATCAAATCCAAAAAGAAGCTGAATTTTCCATAAATTGAAAAGGAGAATTAAAACACTTTTTTTCAAAAAAATATTTCATAGCCTAAATAAAATAAAAAATCCAAGACATTCTATACATTTTGAAAATCTTTAAGAAGTAGCTTAGTGAAAATAGTCGATCTACAAGCTCACAACATGTCACATCGCGACATGTTATGAGCTTGCAGATGTTTGAAATCTTTCTCCTATAATGACATGCCAAAAATAGAGACACCAGGGTTAAAGTGGTTAAAATAGAGTCTTTCAGTGAGTCACCATAGAAGGACAGTGTCAGAGCGCGCCCGCGTGCACGCGCGCACACACACACACACACACACACACACACACACACACACACACACACACACACACACACACACACACCTCTAATAGTTTACTGAAAGATTCCCCTCTCTCTCCCCTTGTCCACACCTCATTGGCCAGAGTCTTTTACACACAAACACTATGGGCCTGATTCATTAAAAAGAAATACGCCACCGTTACACTGTGGCGGAAACAGATATCGTATTTATCCGTCCGATCAAGCTACGTTGAGATGACGTGTTATTCAGAGAGCGGTGTGTACCACAGGTGCGCTGGCGTATCGCAGGTGTATGTCATACTGAATGCAGTGGGTGCAAAGTGATCGGAAAAGCACCCGACAACCTCATTTGCATTGATCCACGCCCCATATCGCACCATAAAAGGCTTCAAGCATGACTCAGCAGACAGCAGTTTGGTCTGTCAAAAAAAGAAAAAAGGCTTTGCAGCCGCAGACTATGCGGCTTCACAGCCGCGGCCAATGCATGAATATAGCCCGCACTCTATTAATATGTCCACAACGGTGCGTGCTCCGCTGCTGAAGCAATATAATTATAATTTATTTAATTAAGTTCGGGACCAAGGCGGGTGCTGCACTCACACCTTTGCAGTCAGAGGTAAAACATAGGCTATCCGATATTTAAAATATCGGATATATGTCAATGCAAAAGTTGTCTTTTGAGAGAGAGAGAGAGAGAGACAGAGAGAGAGAGAGAGAGAGAGAGAGAGAGAGAGAGAGAGAGGGGAGAGAGGGAGGGGGGCATGGCTTGCGCGATAAAGAACAGTACAAGCCTATACATTCATAAGTGAATAATTGGGATCCTCTTGTCTGAAGAATTTAAGAAATTATAATCCAGTGAGTTTAGCCAGTGAGTTAAACTATTCTGTGTGTGGCATCCATGCATGTGATCAATATCAATACATGATTATAAAGTCTGTCCTTCATATTTGCAAGCACGGGAGCAGCGCATGTCGGACCATCGCTTTTTCGCATATCAGCGAATGTGGAGCTGCGGAGCGGACCGTTGCCCCGTCGGCTAGAATGCTGTCGGAAAAAAAGGCCGCCTCCCAGGCTAATGTGGTCTTCTATTTTTTATACAGGGCTATATAGCCCATTCATTTTCCAATGTGAATCGGATCGGCAGCACGCTGCTGTCTGCCCCCCCCACCCCACACACACACACACACACACACACACACACACACACACACACCGACCGACAGTCAACTGACTCAAGGAGCTCCGTAACAAAACAATTTCAATAGGCCTGCCGCCTACTGCAGGCCTTACTACACTAAACAATGTTGGATTCGTAGTGCAGAATGCAGATAAGCCTATATGTTCTTATTATAATTGTGAGTTTGTTTTTTAACATGCGCGAGAGCCGATTTACAAGCTCACAGCGCGTTGCACTGCGAGTAGAAAGCTGTCAAGTGAGAAGCGCAATCGCGCATGCTATAGTAATATCCTAATGAATAAATAAAAAGGTGTCAGGCTTGCAGGGGCAGTTTCTGTATGGGAAATGCATGCATTTAGGCATACAAGTGCACTCAGCTTTTATTATATAGGCTATCATTTATTTTGTGCTGATCGACCAATATGTCATGGGGACACATGCCTACATATTTTATCTGAGATTTGGGAACAATTTATTGATTCAGCATGAAGACTAAAGCCTTCTGAATAAATCTCACGTGTATGCTTCCGCAAATGTCTCCCGTCTCCGCCACCTAAAGACGTCCCGTGGGAATTGACGGAGTTTCCGACCAACGTACGTGAGCGTCAAGTTCACGGCCATTTCCATGAATTCCAAATTAATGTGGGAAATCCACGTAAATGCCTTTCCGCTAGCTTCACGTCATGTTATCACCGTAAACGCTGTTGTGAATCAGGCCCATTAAGCCTTCCTCCTAAATCGTCTCTCAATGACACCATCCTCTCGCTCTCTCTCTCCCTCTCTCTCTCTCCCTCTCTCTCTCCCTCTCCCTCTCTCTCTCTCTCTCTCCCTCTCCCTCTATTTCTCCAGGCTTCTATCCTTCACTTCCTCCCTCTAGACTCGAGACACACACACACACACACACACCTCCTACCTGTGAGTGCTATGAGTCGAGGAAGACAAAGTCTATTGGCCAGGGCGGTGAGCTCCATGGGGTCCAGGTCTGGTGTGGGGGACAGAGTGTTGGTATATAGGTACTCTAGTACGGCCTGCATGCACACTCGGCTGGTGTTAGGGAACCCCACCTAAGAGAAAGCATACAGGGACACAAATATTTTAGGTGCAGGTTACATTCACAAACTCATAGATATGTCCTTGTGATACAACACGCATGTCACTCAGCACTCCATTGGCCATATGCAGACTGCGACAATCTTGCCAGCAAGGTGCTAACTAGATGCAATTTCTCATTGACAGCCCATACATCTAAACAGAAAAGTCCTGATTTGGCCGCTAGGATTAATTAATCTATTTATCGCACATTGTCAAGGTTTTTCCACTTTCAACCCTTATTTTGAAGAGCCAAATATCCGTAACCAGATTTTACGATGACGTAATGCTGTGTGTGGTGTCCTGACCAGTTGTTGTTCTCTCGCTCGGTGCAGAAAGAACCCGACCACGAGTATCACAGCGCCTGCTGTCGGCCGTTGACTCCCCAACATTACAGCTGTATGAAAAGCTTGAATTATCCTCTTTCTATCTGCAAAGTGTTTGTTTCATAAAAATCCACGGTAGATAAATTATGTTGAGAGCTACTTCCTGTCAGGAAATTCGTTGCAGGTGATTGTTTTTTCCTAAGTGTTGGAGTTTAGAAGCGCTTGTTTTCAGTAAAGCAACCTCCTGCTGCTTCCTGCATTATGTGCAAATTCAAAACGGGTGGTACGCAGGGCCATTGAATGATATCAAACAAGCACTTCCAAACTCCAACACTTAGAAAAGAAATCATCTGCAAGGAATTTCTTGACAGGAAGTACCTCATAACATATATGGATTTTTATGAAACAAACACGTTGCAGATAGAAAGAGGATAATTCAAGCTTTTCGTACAGCTGCAATGTTGGTGAGTTTGACCTTGTTTAATACAATCAGACAGGACTTTTCTGTTTGGATGTATGAATCAATGGGAAATAGCTTAGCACCTTGCTGGCAAGATGGCCACGGTCTGCATATGGTCAATGGGCACAAGTAGCGGCGGCTTTGCCATACAATTATGGCAGCAGAGACAGCACAATACTTTTCCAGCCTTTCTGCCTCGTCTTTGGGCATCCCAAGTTGTCGAGACCCTCCAACAACCAGTCCGTGGGTATGTCCTAGGCTGGATCGCCAGATGAAGCCAATTTCTTAGCACTGCTACTTGGTGTTAAAGCGCTCTCTGTAGTTGTTCTCATGGGACTGGAAGTCCACACATTGCTATTCCGACAGCAGACGGACATACCGCTGGATGGCCGCCGGGTCTAATGCCTCTCTTCCCGGTAGCTGTTCATTGGAGCGGCCATCAGGTAGCGTCGGCTGTTGGTAGATTCCACTGGTGAATATAGTGCATTCTTGTATCCAAGCTACATAGTCCACAGAAGTTGTAAATGCATCCACTGCACACACTACACTGACGATGGTAGTTATAACAGAGCAGTTTAACGTCCAGGACACTTCACTTTCCCCCTCTCTTTCATTTCATTCCATCTTTTCTCTTTTCCATCACCTAGTATACAGTATAATACAGGCCTACAGTACAGTGTAGGCCTATATCATGTCTCTTTGCTTCCTCCACTCTCTTTTTGTTCCGTTAGCCCATCTCTGTAATTGGGTCACTATCGATTCCCTCACCTCTCTCTGACATTACTAAGCACATTCCAATCTAGCAGCAGGTCAAACAAAGACGTGTGCACAAGCCCGCATGCATGCACACGCCTGCCCGTGCTCGCACGCACACGCACGCACCTCGCACGCATGCACACACTGCAGCCGAGTCACAGACAGATCACAACACTGCTATTACATAACACAGCCTTCAAGGACAAACATACCAGACTGTGTTGAGTTCAGAACTAGACTGCTGATATGTGTACGCTTACTGTATGCTTGCTTTACATATACAATACATGCAACCATAAACACTCTTACAGACCTCCATGTCAATGTATGTTTTTTGCGACCATAGGTCGCATTTATTATGAAAACCTGCATCTTCCGTCCGTCAGTTAGTTAGTCACCCCAGGCCTCCATCGCAGGTCACGCCTTGTGTCATCACACCTCCATATATGGTCATGCCTCGTGACATCACCCTGCATATACTGTATGGTCATGCCTCGTGACATTACGCCTCCATATGGTCACGCATCGTGACACATCACACAACCAAATATGCATACAACCATCTCCATAAGATCACGACACTGACCTCATCTAACCCATGCCAAAGTGCTCACCCAGCAGTCTGCCGTCTGCCGTCAGTGAGGTGGATGCGTGCGTGCGAGGTCACTTCTCGCCCTCAGGGTGTCTTACTGGTATGTTCTATGGCCCTCATTTATCAATGGAGTGTAAATTCTGCCTTAAATTCGAGCGTGGGTTTTGGCGTACGGTCAAGTCGGCACGGCATTTATCAAGTGATTGTAAACAGCTGATCCTTGTGTAATTTCGGTCTTAGCGTTGATAAATGTGACACAACTGGCACAACCTATAAAATCAAGACTCGCCGTCGTTTTTGCGACATGAATAACTGGAATACGACCAAACAACATAGGAAAGCCAATAATAATTAAGACATTTGTTTCCAAACACCTCTTGCCTCGCTGCCTGTCATGTCCTTGCATGTATATGCGCTCATGCAAACACTGTTTAAATGGCTTAAGCAAGTTAAGCATCTAACTAACTTGTTTTTAATTGCTTGTATTCTACCAATTTCATATGACATGCCTTTACAAAATGTATTTTTTTCACATGTATAATAACAGTAAGACGCCTGGGGGCGAGAAGCGATCTCGCCCTAAAGGGCCCTGTAAAGAGCGTGTCTTGAGTGTACCGGGTTTGATGAGGTCAGATCAACATATGGAATGTGGAACAGGTCAGCTCCGTATATGGAGATCTAAGAGTGGCAGTGGGGGCATTGTCTTGGCCCAGGTAGGGCCGGGACTTAATTTTCGGGCCTGTTGAGAACTCTAGTTTTTGCCGGCTGCCACGGCACAGCTGCACAAATAACTTTGGGGACATTCCCGTATATGGGCTTGCTTAATATCCCTGATGATGTCAGTGATTTCACGAGACCTGGGCACAATATATAGGGGCTTTACCCATGTACAGGTATGGGGCTTTACCCATGTATAGGTATGGGGATTTTGAGTGACGGAAAACGCACGATTCGGGGTATGGGGATTTTGAGTGGCGGAAAACGCACGATTCCATAGTTAACTGCGACCTTTGGTCGCAATTAATTAGTTTTTTTTGTTTTGAAATGAATTTGAATTAAATTTTAGGAGTGAATACATGTTTAGATGCATGCCTGTGACAGCCTGTCAGCTGGTCAGACGATGCTGTTCCGCTTGTCTACGACAGAAAAACAGATGTAGGACAAAGCCTACGACAGTAATGCATAATATGCTTGTGTGTGAGTGCAGGCTGGCTGGTGAGTGATATTCCTCTCTATTCCCAGTCAGGTCAGAACTGGGACAGAGTAGCCGAGTTACTAAAGAAAATCTGACCCAGTTGCATCCAACATGGCAACATGTGGCGGAATCATTGTGTTTCAAATATTTAGCACTAATCTTGTTAGGTCTGATGCAAGGGTATAACGTTGCTGTCAAAAGTGTTGAGCTTGTACATGGGCAATTTTAGTTTTCTACTTTTGTGTGACACTGTAGTATGACAATCTAGGGCATTAATTTCCGGGGGGGAAACATAACGTGATATATTGGGAAAAGAGGTTTCTGCCTGTGACAGTGTGACCACTGACATTTGTATGGACAAACAAAACAACAAACTATAAACCTTTTGCGACCATTACTACCAGTAAGACGCGCAAACGCGGGAAGCGAACGCAGCTGAGACCCTGCAGATCATGTCTGTCTGTCTGTCTGTCTGTCTGTCTGTCTGTCCCGCTGTTACTGTATATGTGGACCTGGCCCCTTTTGTGCCCATATATGGAGCTGAGTGGACCTGGCCCCTTTTGTGCCCATATATGGAGCTGAGTGATTGCTGATGCAACACACTCCATATTTGGATAGCGGGACAGACAGACAGACAGACAGACAGACAGACACACAGACATGATCTGCTAGGTCTCATAGTAAGTGCTCACTGCGTTCGCAATGAAAACCTGCATTTCCATGTGTCACGCCTCCATATATGGTCACGCCTCATGACATCACACCTTCTCTCCAAGCTAATGGGAGTCAGGTTTCACCTGACAAAAAGCAACAGACTTCAGAAAGGAAAGATCTACAAGCTCAAATTAAATGTATGTAAATGTATTTTGTGGCAATGTGACTGACATGTTGTGGATCATGTTGACCCCCTTTCATTTGGTCCAGTCTGGTGGGAGGGGCCATGCGGAGTATAGCTCAGAGAAATGGCATTTTCAGTCAGTCTGCTGTCTGCTGGTGTTGGAAGAGAACTTGTCAGTCTCTGATTTATTCTATTTGTAACCATGGTTAAAATGCATTTTCTGACACTGTCCCCGCTGCCACCCTTAGATCTCTAGTATATATGGAGCTGACCTGTTCTGACATTCCATATGTTATCTGACCTCATCAAACCCTGTACACTCAAGACACACTCCATATATGGCCAAACCTCATCAAACCCTGTACACTCAAGACACTGCCCCCACTGCCACCCTTCTCCATATATGGAGCTGACCTGTTCTGACACTCCATACAGTATGTAGATCTGACCCCCCATGACAAAGCACCAGCGCTCGCCCAGCAGTCTGCTGTCACCCAGGCGGTGACAGCAGACTGTATATTTGATATGAAGTATTTGTTTTTGAATACGGTATATTTTATTTTTAATTATCAGATTGTTTTTGCCACGTTCTGCACTGTAACACTTGGGGAAAATAAACAAAGATGGCAAGGCCTTGCCATCTTTGATGTATATATTGGGTCACATACTACCCTCACCTGAGACAGGGGTGTGACACTGCCCTATATCAACAGCAAAAAGCTTCAGGAAAATAACTCAATAAATCCTGAGGTTTTACATCTCGTCTACCTACTTAAGTATGACAAATAGCTTTAGATTTTTGGTGTGTGTGATATTCATTATACACACAAGTGAAGGTGTGCTTATCTTCATGCTGAGGAGATGAGCTGTTGGAGTAGAATTCTTAAAACGATGGACCCAAATGTAATTACACTCTGTCAAATGAACACTGTGGATTTTACCAAAGCTGGCTCCAATGTTTCCACTTTCAATTAACACTGAGAGAGTGATACTGAGAGACGACAGCACCGAATACTAATTTTGTCTGTCATTTAGGCCTGGGCAGTATCCCAAATCATATCTGGATATGTTCCTGCCAAAATACTGCCATATGGCCTACTTTACCACCATCAGGATTTTTTGCTAATTAAACTACTCTAAATTCTAAATGACTGGTTTTATGTACATTACACATTCCTTCTTTTTATTTTTCAGAAAATAATCAGAGAAATGATTAGTTTATTTTGAATATTAATAATGCAGAATTCTTTGAGAAATTGATCATAAAAATACAAAGAAAGAAAGTATTGTGCAATTAGAGTGAGTTATCACTAGATTGACCTGCTCTCACTGTTCTATTTTAAACTGACAGGGATTCTTTCAATTCAAAGACACACACACACACACACACACACACACACACACACACACACACACACACACACACACACACACACTTGAGACTTGAACTCATGCTTCCTTCATGCATGAGTGTCCAAGTCGTTCCTTTACACCTGACACACACACACACACACACACACACACACACACACACACACACACACACACACACACACACACACACACACACACACACACACAAGAGAGCGAGTGACGTCTTTTCTGTCTCATTAGTGTGACTGAGCTGTCCTGTTGCCTTGGTACCGCAGTTACCTGGCGTCCCATATCTAACAGCACGTGTGCCTGCACGCACACACACACACACACACACACACACACACACAGCACGATATACACGTGTATACTGTACTTTGTACAGTATATATGAAGTAATATATCTATCCATTTATTAATGAAACCATTCATTCCTTATTCTTTCCTTTTTGCTTGTTCATCCATCCATCCAAGGGGGCTTGCAGTTACTGACGTTATTTGACAGTCCGTGTGGGCAAGGCCTGTTGTTGACATAGTCTGCGTGTAATTGTGCATTGTGTGTGTGTGTGTGTGTGTGTGTGTGTGTGTGTGTGTGTGTGTGTGTGTGTGTGTGTGTGTGTGTGTGTGTGTGTGTGTGTGTGTGTGTGTGTGCGCACATTTCATCCTATGTGTCCACGTCCACCTGTGTAAATGTGTCTGTGCCAATGGAGGTGCACATCTGAGTCAACATAGGGACATCTGCTCATGACCTGGCATGAGTCCAACATTTAATACATCAGAGAGGTGATAAAAGCTAACCCGCGTGCCGTGCACACATGCACCCACCCACTAACCCAAACATGCATGTATGCACGTGCGCACACTCCCACAGGCGCACATCCTACTACCTGCTTTATGAATATTTTCCATGCACACACATGTTAAAAGTCATTATGGTACTTTCCTTCTCGTGGTAAAGGAAAGGATGGACTTTATCCTCATAGAAAGTGAAGAAAAAAAACGTTGCATATCGATAGTAGAAAAAGACAATACTATTCTTTTTTAATTAAAACTAATCCTTAAATGAACTAAAGTGGGGCATCCAGGTGGTGCAGGGTTACATTTCCTATACAACAACATGTAGATTGGGCTTTGTGGGCCGTGTGCTCCAACAAACACAATTCTATTTGTTTACAGGTGGGAGGCCAGCAGGGGAGAGTGTATATCGTCACTGCACTAACGACCAGGTTGGTCGGGTGCCCGTTTTCCACTGTCATTCACAAAGAACTGAAGAAAGGAAACGGCTGGCAAGTACTGTTTACGTACTGAAAAATAAGACGGGAGTCTATTAACAAATACTTTATCCTTTCTCCAAATACTTTATCCTATTTTCATTTTTTATGTTGAATTTACATTATTGTTTCTAGAGTATGTTTTGCACTCCGTCTACGTGTCCTTGTGTGTGTTCGTCCGTCTGTGTACAGCTAATCTCCGGTACTGTTGGCCCGGCCGATGCCAAAAAGTGCACACACACACACACCCTCCCTGGATGCCAACAACAAACCTCTGCCCCAATTTTTCAACAGCAGCCTGTTATAGCGCCACCATGAGGCCGACTTTTACCAAACACATTGTGTACATTACTCGTACACATTTTATCCATACATCACGCAATTCAGTATACATTATCTCCATAGTCATGTCATCACTATCTCCATAGTCATGTTATCAACACCGACCTGTCTGCTTCCCCATATTCAAACCAAAGTTTGCAGGATTGAACAAAATGCCTCAAATCACGAACGCAATGTGAGGGAAATGGAAGAAATGCCACTGGCTGAACCAGCAGGTAGGTACCTATGGTTTTCTCCCTTCTACTGGCTGAACCAGCAGGTAGGTACCTATGGTTTTCCCCCTTCTACTGGCTGAACCAGCAGGTAGGTACCTATGGTTTTCTCCCTTCTACTGGCTGAACCAGCAGGTAGGTACCTATGGTTTTCTCCCTTCTACTGGCTGAACCAGCAGGTAGGTACCTATGGTTTTCTCCCTTCTCACCTCGTTGTTGGCGCTCTCCAAGAATGATCCCCCGAGCAGAGCAGCCATCCAATCACAGCTGGAAATCAGCAAAGGCTTGTGTGCATTGATGGTGCCGTCATCCAAACGAAACGTCACGTCTGCATGTCAGATGTCGGCAAACAAAAACATAAATCCTTAAATTACATATAAAGCGATGAATATTAAATCTTGCACATTGCTGAGACTACAATGGGCATTATCATTTTCATGACTATGTACGCATTTATTTTCTTTCTTCTTTTTTTTATTTTAAGTGCTGTATATCACCAATCTCACTACACTAACCTGTGAATGTGTTTTTGGCGAGACACTCCTTGATGCGGTTGGCCTTGCGGACGTGGAAGGCCTTGGTGATCTCCTGGTTCATGAAGGCCTCTTTGTTCATGATGTTCTCCACCATCATTCTCAGGTCAAACACCTCCAAGATCTCTGCAATCTGGGCAATTTTCATCAGATCCCTCTCCCGCTCATCCAGTTCTCCTGTGTACAGAAACCTACAGGGTGGAATTATACAGTATATGATTATATACTGTATATATACCCCCCCCCCCCTTTAGTTTAGCTAGAAGGCTACGCTAAAGGAATGACTGTATACATTCTGCCACATAATAAGCAAGCCAGTGTGTAGTTTGGGGACTTCTGTTCAATAATTCAACATTATTGTGCAAATACCCGTAGAGACATTCCCCGACAACAACTACAAGGGACACAATTATTATGATATCCCAACGAAGGACGTCATTGTGTTAATGTTTCATCAGAACTAAATATAAAGCATTATGTGATCAGTGCAGAAAATATATATGATTATGATTCTGGTCAAAATAAGTCAGCTGTACATGAAATTTCTATATTTAAAACTGTATGATGCAGTTAACGTTATAAATAAAATAACAACAACATTAAGTTAAAATGATTCCAGTTTATTTTTTAAGAGAAAAGAAAAAAGAAAAAAAAGAAAGAAAGCAGAATGTTTACAACATGCATTGGTGACTGCAGGTCTTATTACTGCAGCTAGGTTGATACTGAGAAACTGGAAGAGCTCTGCTACGCCAGAGATCACAGACTGGTCCCAACTTATGACTGAAACTGCATCCTTTGAATACTCAATTGCCAGGAGGAACAACGTCAAAGGGAAGTTCCATGAGATATGGGACTACTTTTATTTATCAAAGGATGGTTGCAGTAACAATTTGTATTTATACATTACACATGACATAATCACGAGTGTCAACAACAGAGTGTGGGGTTATAGTGGGTGTCCTGGATTTGTCCCATAAGTGTGGGGTTACAGTGGGTGTCATGGATTTGTCCCATAAGTGTGGGGTTACAGTGGGTGTCATGGATTTGTCCCATAAGTGTGGGGTTACAGTGGGTGTCATGGATTTGTCCCATAAGTGTGGGGTTACAGTGGGTCTCCTGGATTTGTCCCATAAGTGTGGGGTTACAGTGGGTGTCCTGGATTTGTCCCATAAGTGTGGGGTTACAGTGGGTCTCCTGGATTTGTCCCATAAGTGTGGGGTTACAGTGGGTGTCCTGGATTTGACCCATAAGTGTGGGGTTACAGTGGGTGTCATGGATTTGTCCCATAAGTGTGGGGTTACAGTGGGTGTCATGGATTTGTCCCATAAGTGTGGGGTTACAGTGGGTCTCCTGGATTTGTCCCATAAGTGTGGGGTTACAGTGGGTGTCCTGGATTTGACCCATAAGTGTGGGGTTACAGTGGGTGTGCGATCCCAGTTGTTACACACGTCTCAGCCATTTGCAGAGAGGACATTTTTATCCCTCAAACTCACAGGCAAAATCAATCAAAGACAATTTCCTGCCTCCAACCAAAGGGGATCTATTTCTCCCCTTGAAATCCAGGTATTCAAAAGCAATGCATTCTGGGTCCTGGGATAGGGGTCTGGCTAAAGATTAGTAAGCACACAAGACCCTTTGTTACATGTAATTCTTGGGATGTTTTAAGTTTCAGATTGAAATATTGGTGTAACAAATCCACAATTATTCATTTGTCGTGTGAAATGTATATAATGTATAATGGTAACGGAATCACTCAGTCAATATTAACAAACAAACCAACCAATCAATAAATCATTTAACCACTTAAACCATACACTTCACTGACCGCCAATCAGAGTCCCAGAAGGTCTATACTTTTTCCTTTTATCTCTTTAATAGCTGATCTACAAGATTACAATGTGTCGCAAGATCGGCTAATTTTTTACTTGCCCAATGCTACGAATGATGTGGTTAAAATCTATAGCCTGGGGGCGCCCATTAGTTGAGTGGTTACTGTGCGTATCACATTGGCTCTGATATCTGACATGACACTGAGTCCTTGGTTTGATTTCAGCTTGCACTCCCCAGCCTCTCTTTCCCTGCTTCCTGTCTATCTCTAGTACCTATCAATAAAAATATCCTAATACATCAAAAAAATAACTGGAGGGGAATTATAGATTAATTAACAGACCTGAGCACCGCACTGAACGGACCAAGTTGGATGGAGTAGTCCATCTTGACCACGGTCATGGGTGCTAGTGTGCCGGTGACTGGGTTTGGGACGCTCTCCTTGTGGATGCTGTAGAAGGCCTTACTCCATGAAGCCAGCGACAGTTTGGTACGCCGGTGTTTGCCGCTGAAACTCATCATCCTCAAGGTGCCATCGCTCTGGAAAAGGAGAGAGAGATTGGAACAATACCATGGAACTATACCATGGAACTAAACCATAGAACTATACCATGGAACTAAACCATGGAACTATACCATGGAACTAAACCATGGAACTATACCATGGAACTAAACCATGGAACTATACCATGGAACTATACCATGGAACTAAACCATACCAAGCAAAACAGCTTTATGCATGGAACCATACCAAACAAAACAGCCTGAAGGATCATCACATTTGTCACTGTGCGCACACACACACACACACACACACACACACACACACACACACACACACACACACACACACACACACACACACACACACACACACAGATTGAGCGGTAATCTTGTCAGCAACCAAACTGTTTCAGCGTAGCTGAGGAACAGATGTAAATTGCTCTTACCCAATAGCCACTTGCAAGTAAATATAGGCAGTGTATAATATTATTTTCAAGTCTGTCTGAGTCTGACAACAATCTGGGAACCCATCAGCAAAACAAAAGAAAAAAAAACAGCACCCTGTTTTCCTTTGAATTTGCCTCTGGGCGTCTTAGAGGCGCCAAATAGAAGCAGGATGTTGCCCGTTTGCTCTGCCTCGGGCCCTCCTCTTCGGTGGGGCACTTTCATTCCCACTAACAGTAACAACAATGTACAGTATACACGTTCTGGAAGCCCCTGCCGACAGATTCAGTAGCGCAACTCGGAATCTGTTGTTGAGGGATCAGTCTGACAATTATTCTTGCCAGGTTGACAACCATCATGTCAAAGTAAATTTGTAAAATGGTATTGTATCAAATATGTGTTGTAATAAAGAATGAAAAGGAAGATGACTTTGACATAAGTCACAATGGCTTCTGGACAAAAAAAAAACAGCAAATTGTGAATACCTCACCTTGGACGCTCTTAGAGAACATGGAGACACGTTAGGCAACACAGCCACTTCCTCATCTGAGTCTAAACTGAGAGTCCTCATTGGGTGGTCTCTGCCATGTCTCTCTGTCACCACCAGACACTGCGATTCATCTGAGAAATCCATCTGAAACAGCAGTCAGAGAGTAGCACGGATGCAGCTGTCAAAGTCTTGATAACTTATGAAGTCTAGAAACCTGTGTCTAGCATCAATCACACAAAGGCCGGATAGGTAATTCAGTTGACAGTTGGAGGCTGAGGTTTGTCAGTTGCACGGGCCATTTGGAGGTGTTTTGAAGGTCAATCAAATGCAAGTTCGAATCTAATTCAAGGCTCTTTTTGGCATGTCATCCACACACTCTGTCTACAGATTTCCTGTCTCTCTCACTGACACTATGGATAAAGCATACATGCCTCAGTCAAAACATATATTCAAGAACCATTTTGGATTGGTGAATGGAATCGGCTTTCCTTGTGGCTAACACATCCATAATCCATAAATATACACATAAAATGTACATACGATATACGCATATGATGTACACATCAGGTCCATACGTACAAAGTACACTACACACACACACACCTGAAAGAGATCGTAAAACTTGGAAGATGATGTGGACAGGTAGATCTTGTGTGCAAAGACATGGGTGTGGTCTTGGAGAATGAACATCACATCAGCACAGAATGGGCTGTCCAACAGGCGTCGGGCTCCCTCAGAACGGTGGCCAGGGACAACCTCAGGGATCTTAATTAGAGGGGGCGGGGCTTTTGGAGGGAGGAATGGTGCCTGGAGGAGGGGCTTCTGAACCTGAAATAACAAATACTTCTTTATAGATAAACAAACAGACATATAGTGAGAAAGTACAGACAGAGAGAAGGAGAGAGATGATTAAAGACTATTACTATTCATGTTTTGTCAGTAGTTGTAAGAAAAACCTCATGCCAATAAAGTGTTTGAACTGATAAATGTGATTATGAGTGTGAAAATAGCAGCGCAGAAGAAAAGACAAATACATTCCAAAATAAATATTAGTTCTTCTAAGGTCCTCTTAGATCACAGAAGGCAGTTGAATAATTAAACAGATGAACATAAATATTGAAAAGTTACTGGTACCTTGCGGAGGTGTGACTTCCAGAACTGCAGGTGTCGTCGGGATATGAGTGCAGCACGAATGGCATTGTCAAAGATGTCTTTTATGCCAAACTGGTCAAAGACGCTGGTCTCATAGTAGGGGATGCCGAGCTCTTTAGCTACCTCTCTACCACTCTCTGGAGGTAAAATGTCTCCTGGTTTTATCGGCCTATGGGGAAAGAGCCAGGGAAACAAACAAACAAATAAAGTGACTATTATATTGTTATGATTTTGAAAGCCGAAGGTGAGGGATGTTTTCACTCCTGACCGTCTGTCCGTCCGTCTATATGTCCGTTTGTAAAGAGCTAATCTGGGCAGCACTGTCCCCATATTTTTTTCAAACTGCCCTGTTATAGCACCACCATGTGGGCAACAATGATTGTAAAACACTTTCTTTGCAACCACTACCACTACCACTACCACTTCTCATATTCCATTCCGATTGGCTACAATAGGCTTTGCAGGACATGCCCGTTTGGCCGTTTTGCACAAAAACGCCCCAAATCTGGAACGCAGTGTCCGAATGCCGTGGAACTTTGAACGCACATTCCCACTAGGCCACGGAAGAACTGTCAGACAATGTTTCTATTTGTTTGTCACATTAGTGGTCACTGGATGCTCAACCCACCTGGCCAGTGGCCTTCTAGCCCTGTTGACAGCCTCTAGGTCGGCATATCTCAGGTCCAGCTGGCAGCCCACCAGGATGACGGGGGTGCGCGGGCAGAAGTGCTTGATCTCCATATACCACATAGACTTAACATGGTGCAGAGAGTTGGGGTTGGCGATGGAGAAGCACAGCACCACCACATCTGACCTGGTAGTGGAGAGAGGAACAGAAGAGGGGGTGGTAATCATCTCTTTGGAATGCCAACTGATCATTCCCATGGGGTCTCAGAGAAATCCGTCAATCTGTTCTGCAATCAAATGTGTATTCAGCATAGGGAGAAAGTACAGTCTACAGAACTTTCCAAAATCAACCTAATGATAATAATGCAGGATTAAGTCAAATGTTTTAAGTAAATGACAATCTGTTCTCATTTTGTTCACAGTTACACATACACACATAAACACTGACAGCCAACAGGACTGTTGCAGGCAGGATATTCAGCGGTGGCAGAAGGAATAACAAAGGATAAGCAAGAAACAGTAGTGATGCATTTACTTAAGATGGATGTCAAAACTGTATCAAACTTGATTTGGGATTCAGAACCACGCAGCAGCACTCACAGCTCAAATGACAGGGCACAAGGGCAACGGAACACTGGATGCACAACTTGCTGCTCTGTGGTGTGTGTGTGTGTGTGTGTGTGTGTGTGTGTGTGTGCGTGTGCGTGATGATTCTCATTTTTATCTTATATAACTGCAAATAATTGGAGCTTGTACAAAAGATAATTTCACCCACATTGTGACAATAACCCACTAACCCACCAGTGCATCCACGACAACGCCCCCCCCCCCTACCTCAAGGAACTTGTCACCCTTCAATCCTCAACCCACTCCCTCCGCTCCTCAAACACCAACCTCCTCAAACCCATAGACAAACCTACGCACAATGGGTGACCGGGCCGAGGTGCTTACAGCCAGGCCTTAAAAACACATGCCTATCTGTCTTTCTATCTCTCTCTCTCTCTGTGTGTCTCTCTCTCTCTCTCTCAAGACAAGACAATTACAGCATGTAGCACTGCCTTGTATTTGTAATAGTATACCGTTGGTTGTTAATTTATTTATACATATTTTTTTCCTCTGTATATAAGCTATATTCAGTATAATTATTTTGGCGTAATATACAGATAAATAAGCACCCTCAACAACCCTGGGATTCTAATTATATCCTAGTGACCTGGTGTATACATTCACTATACACTGCTGTCTGTGTACTTTTTTTTTCTTACTTGTATTATATCTTGCACAACTATATATTATGTTAACCATTAGGGCCTACTTGTAGCAGAGTCTGTGTTTCAGTCTTTGTGATGGTGTGGGTTTGAATCTGAATCATGCAGACCAAAATAAATAGGCTGGTTTTGCTTCTGCCACTGACAACAAAGCTCATTTTGTGGGGGTTAAGAATGAAATATAATATAATATAATATAAATAGGACTTATGGAGGTGATATCAAGTACTAATTCATTTTGGTTTTGGACAAAACGGTTAGTTAATGCACATTCCCTGAGAGAAGACAAATGATCAGAATGGTCCCACCCCACCCTACTTTAGACTACTACACAACCGAAAGGTAATAAATATGGCTTTCTTTTATACAACAAAACAATGTCTACTGCAAGTACATGTATGCTGTCATTTAAGTGAACCAAACCAACTGCAAGTTACTTGGTTGTAGTTGACATGCTGAGGTACTTTGAGACTATCGATTAATCACAGTTTTCATACCTACTATAGGACAATAAGAGCCCTTGATTGGATCTATAATTACTGTACTATAGATAGAGGCACAATGAGAACACGTACATTAAGTCAAAACAAGCTGAGTAGGCACAGTCATCTCTGCGCTGCCAGGAAGCACTACGCTGATATCACAGGAAAGAAATCTTACAGGAACTGCGTTTTTTGTTTCCTTACTTGACCTGAACATTTATAGTGTGTTGAGTGAGTTTCATAAGGTTTTGTGAACAGCTCTCTTTCTGTGGGAAAGCAGCACAATATCAGTTTTGTTGAATGAGCTCATGCTTAGTGTGAGTCATGTTGCTTCCAGCAAACAATATGAACGATTGTATTTAAAGCCATGTACAGTAAAGGCGAATGTTTGTACAGTAGCTGAGTGTGTAGAACGGCATTCATGGAATTAGAAGGTTGCTGGTACCTAGTACCTACCATTATACTACTCGTTTCACCATGTACAACGCACTGATATTCTCTTTTGCACCTTAATGTCTAAATATCATGTACAGACAATACCTGCTGTACCAGATGGATATGCATTGTGTACATATGTAGAGATAGTTTTTGTTTGATTTTCCTTTCGCCTCCTTGCTCCCCGTCCCCCTTATTTACTTGTTCTTTCTCTTTCTGGAAGTAATGGAGCTAGCAAAAACTAATTTCACCCACTTTGTACACCTGAGAACCTGTGATATGACAATAAAGCTCACTCGAATAGGAATTAAAACCAGACCTGACTGAATTGAGTGGTGCAACAGCGCCCCCTGTTGATACCCTAAACATAGATATACAGACAGACAGATTGGGAGGGACATAGGTAAGGAGTGACGGACAAAGCTGGGCATTGGAGTGGCTATGGTTGCACCACTCAACAATGTTGAACTTGTGGCTGGGGAGCAGAAAATACTCCTTTCCCTTTAATAATAATAAACCTCATATGTCAGCCCTTATTGTTTATTTAATGACACTACTTCTCTAACACTACATGCAGTAGTAGAGAGTGCCAGAGATTAGAAGGGCCTCAAATGTGACCAAGGTACCGGTAACAGTTAGTAAAGGAAAAGTAAAAGAAAAGACAGCTTGAGTACACTATAAAATCCTCAGCATCCATTTATCCATTTTGTGCAAACATGAAACCAAAGGGTCCATTAACACTGAGGATTTCACTGTGTGGACTTGGTCAAGCTAGCCTCTGCCTAAATGCATTAATGACTCTTGAGGGGTGCATTATATAACAGTGGTCCAGCAAGATGTACTGTAATGTGGGATTGGATTCCGGTCAATAGATAAGTAACCTCAGCCGAACGCCCAAAGACATAGGTCAGTCCATTACAGTAACAACTGGCACCAGGTCCCATTAGTTAGACCTCACTCAGTCAGACTGTAGGGTTTTTATCCATAAGCAAAAGAAGCAACACAATAGTGGCTGGGCACATATACCCTGCCAACACATAACACATAACAAAAGCAGAGTTTTGCACAATAATAAATGGCTGCATGCAAACACCCACTGCAAGGCATCCAAGATAAGAAGAAGTCTTTAAAAACCACCCATCATGTCATGCACACAAAAACAAAACGTCCACATGTGCACAGAAATACCCCCCCCCCCCCACACACACACACACACACACACACCCACACCCACACCCACACCCACACACACACACACACACACACACACAAACAGAGAGAGAGCTTGAGAGGGGAGGGACGATGACATTTCCCACATACCTACATACACAACTAAAATAACATTCAAAATCTGCACAAATCAAGGTCAAGGTGCATCAAGGTGGCCTTATATAATACTAGCAAACCTGCCCCATACATGAAAAGTCACTTTTATAACAGCTATGTATAGTTGAGAAAGGCCAATTTCTGCGTTGGAGATCCTAGCTGCTTGTTTGGAGTTGCCCAGGCAACAATTTGTGTACTGGATGGTGCCCCATTAAATTGTGTCATGAGGATATGCCTCAGCGGTCCATATATATAGCCTACTTCTATTAAGTTCTATATAGCTTATACCAATAGTACAAAGGTGGCACTTTGCTCTCAGAGATGAAATATTTTCACATTTTCACTGAATAACTTTAATTTCATCTCCATATAGTTTAAAAGCTTACGATCAGAATCGTCTTTATTGTCACATCACAGTTTTGATATGTTGTTAATTGGCATGCAGCATCTAGGCCTACTTGGCTATTTTAATTTGCAAAAGAACATACCACCGTTCTCCTTGTGGACTCATCATTAATTCAACCATTTCCGCTGTCTCTGGCATATATTTAATACATGGGATGTGCTGTCCTAGAGCCTCTGGGAGAGTTAAGAGGCAGAACACAGGGCCAACTAGCCACTTTACAGGCTAGACAGGATTAAGGGCCTAGCATAGACACATTTTGCTGTACAGACATAGGAACAGAGCTTCTACACCAGACAGGCCTGGAGGTCCAACAAAAAGAGTTCACTGTCAAAATAAAAATGAAAAGCTCCTGGGGTGCAAACACTGCCTGCAGCAAAGTTCCTAATACCTTTAGTTCATGTGCAGACCAAGTTGTTCTATACGAAATGTGGGAAACCAAATACATCAGGGTACAAACACGACCAGCTGAAATGTTTCTAGGAGATCCAATGGAATAGAACTTTCACTCATATTGACTGCCGGTCTTTGTAACATTTTCTTTGGTTTTTATTTGCATTTCCCTTTACTAGGGACAAGGCCTCGTTAAGGTGACCATGACCACAACTAATCAGATAAGATAAGAGCTCCTTAATTACCCAATTACATGTACATCCAGGAGAAAACGCAGACCTATTAGCAATGTGTAAAATGCATACACAAAAACAGGGAAACTTCATCAGTTCAATGCAATATTACATTGACTATCTATAAACAGAGCTGAAACTACAGCATACCACCTAATTCAGATAATAATAATAATTTGTACAACACATTACGTATATGATAAAACATAATAGTGTGATACTCAGATGTACTGTCTATTTTTAAACACCCCTCATGTCAGTGTGAGATGGTGTTCTGCTGTAAAAGAGAATGCTATTTGTGCTCAGTTTACATTCCCGGATACAACAAATATTTTAATCCACAAACCACACACATTCAGGCAGTAACACAGAGTCACAGACACACTTGCACACGTGTCATCTTTGTCACATTCACATTCACAGGCACAGCGCCATGCGACCTACCTGCCATAGGCAAAACGTCTGTCTTTGTGATGATCTCCAAACGTGTCCCAAAGCCGGAGAGAAACACTGACTTCATCCACCACATCCCTGGAGCGCTCCAATACCTGCCGTTTAAAGACACGAACGTACACACACACAACAATGAGCCTGTTTCTTCTATTTCAGTTTGCAATATTCTCTGCAATTTAGCGCTAATGAGGCCATTCATGACGCCTTTCAAACTAAATTATGCAGACTCGGTTTAACATGAAGACAGATTCAAATAATATAAATTATCTTCATGTAATCAGGTCTTCTCAGCTGCCTTCGTCTCTCTCGAAGTCCATCGATTCCTTCCTACATCCTCCCTCCCACAACCTCCAGACTATAATAGTCCATGGTAAATGGACTGCATTTTTTATTCTGGCCACTTAAAGTGCTTTACACTGGGATCAGCCACGGGATCAGTCATGCAAGGCGCCAACCTGCTTGTCCGGAGTAGTCTTGCTCAAGGACACTTCATCACAGTGCCAAGAGAAGCCCAAATAAAACCTGGAACCGTTTTGAACCACTGCTGTGCAGTCTTTAAAACAGAGGTTCCAAAAAAAACGTGTCCCGAGGCACCATGGTGTGCCATGGTGTCATGGTGTCACAGCTTTGGGATTTTGTGATTGTTATTGCATTTTTTGCAACTATACAAAACGTTATCTTTTAATTTACCAAATCAGTGCTTTGTGTGAACTCATTTCCCAATTACAGAGGCAAATTCTATATCCTAAAGAAAGTGTAAACACTTCGAAGTTCAAACATCCCTATTTTGAGCATGTGAGCTTCTAGTATGTGGTATTTGCAGATTGTGCACACCTGTATGAATACAGGTGTGTATGAAATATGAATACAGGTGTGCCTTGAGATTTTGACTCGCCCATTGGTGCCTTAGGCACAGTTTGAAAACAACTTCTTTAAAACAGCAATTGTAGATGTCTATGCCAGAAGTGACAATATCGCCTCCATTCAGCCATCTGCACTTATTAGTCCAGCCACCCATCCATTTTCCACTCTATCCATGTTTCACATCTGCAGGGTTTAATGAGTTCAGGGCTCAGACTGTGTGGACACATGCCTGGCCAGTGGCAGCAGTCACATTCATGGGACCTATAATCCAGTGATCCACCTGTCCTTCCATCTGCCCATTCTTTCCTCCTTCCCTCTCAAATGTTCTTACATAATGGCAGTTTGTCTAAAATGATTGTCCGTGCATCATTTTGATGCATTGTTCTTATGCATTATATCTACAGAGTATACAGCACTGGTTCAATTTGGTTCCATTTGTACACTCTTATCATCATACATCACATTCCGTGCTCAGCCAAACAAAAGTTATTCCGGGCCAATCACTTTTGGTGACTTCACTTATCTGCCCTCGCTTTTACCTTCAATATGTACTTTGCTCAGCCAAACAAATCATTGCTATGGGGTGGTCAGCCAATCACTAGCCAATGTTCGTGTTCACACAAACCCGGAAAGCTGGGCATAGGAGGTGCTAGCGCCCCTCAAAATATATATTGTATAGGGGTTCGTGTCCTAATGCATTTCTAACTGGGGGCTTGGGTTGAGACAATCACTGGTATACAGGCATGACTTTTTCCTCTATTCATCCATCCACCCTCTCTTTCTCTGTGGTTTGTGAGGTCGTACGAGGTAAATTCTCCTTCTACAGCAGGGGTACTCAACCTGGGGGTCACGGAGGTGGGGGGGTAGTTGCCAAATTATTTTGGGGGGTGGCCCCTTCCCTCAAAAAATGCAAATTCATTGGGGTCCTTTAAAACAGGCCTGAAAAGCAAATTATCCCTCCTCCCTTAGTCAAGTGACTACACCCCACATCTTTATAACCCCCTTCCTTTTTTCCACAACCTGTACATGTCTTTTTGTTATTATTTATTTTGTAATGATGAATTTTTTTTGGATATTTGACATGACATGACCCAGGACCTGAATGTAAAAAGACTGCAAGGACTTGATTTGGTGATATCCTTTTAGAGTAAGTGTTTGACTGTACTCTTGTGTTTGACTGTAAATTTCTGCCTAATAAAGTATTCAATCAATCAATCATCAATCAATCAATTGTACCTCTTGGCAGACTCTGTACTGGTCTATGGCCCAAACAGTAGGTACATGTGTAGCCAGAAGCTGGTACTGGGTAAGGGTGGTGTTGCAGGCCCTGGCACAGATCAACCTGGTCTTCCCCACAGCATTGTCTCCGACGACCACACACTTAATAGTCTCCACATTAGGCCGCTCGTAGTCCATGCTGTAGTCCAGCCTCCTGTTGGTAACCAAAGAGAAAGCTTATAAGAGCCGTATTCATTCGGTAATTGTTCAAAGTGATGCAGCAGTGCAACTAAGACAGTGGTTCTCAATGGACCCCCAGATTTTATCCCTGTGTTTGCATTTTGTCCACCAGCATGGTCCATTAAGAGGACAGTTGTAGTCTCCTAATAGCTCACACTGTTTAGAGGCAATAAACTCTGTGACTTAAATGACAACAAACACTTGAAATCAATCACCATGATGGATGGGTGACTGATGATAAATCTATCCCAATGTTTTCTCTGAACAGGTATACGATTGACTTTCTTTGGTGTCCAATAACGGGTGCGGTGCATTATCCTCAAGGCCAATGTCCAGTAACATTTTACCCCACCCCACACACCCTCAGCTCAGTAGAACTATCATCGGCAGACGACAGCTCAAGCAGCAAATTTACAGCATAATAGCAGATAATACAAAATAAAATAAAAATACAGTTAAATAATTTAAAAGCCAGGGTTTCATATGGGAGACAACATTGAATGGAAGAATATAAATGCTCGCACACAGAGTATAATAATTGTTTTTTTCCAAATGAATTCCCTTATAATTTATAATGAATTGCCAACCTCTCTTCACCAGCTGGAGCTATAACATCAACAACTGTGTGTGTGTGTGTGTGTGTGTGTGTGTGTGTGTGTGTGTGTGTGTGTGTGTGTGTGTGTGTGTGTGTGTGTGTGTGTGTGTTTAACCACTTGAGACATAATCACAAGCATCGGTTCTTTCTTTTCCGCTTATTGATTTAACTGCTTCCCTCAAATAGCCTTTTCCCGGGAAGCTATTAATGGAAACACATTATCTTTCCTGTTACTACAGGTCTCCGATAACATAGACTCATATCACATTATCATGGTGGATATCTCCTATACACTATCAATCTGCTGAAAAACAAGGAACACTCCCTGTTCATCTCTGCAGCGTTGTGAACAAACAGGCGACCGCTGAACTTCTGTACAAGTTTCAGTGACCCCCTGCGATGATGTCTAGACAATGTTGGCAGGGAAGGCCATGTCCACACTTGCTAAAATCTCACATCTGGTTGTTGTACAATGCAATGCAATCACACAATCTTGTAGTGAAGGTGACAGGCTGGCTCCCCTGGTGTAGTAACAGGCGAAGAGCCTTGACAAAGGGGTACGCAGTGATAATTGCTGACGGAGGTGTGCAGCTGACGATGTATACTAACTATATCAATCACTCACTTGAAACAAGTGTGTGTGTGTGTGTGTGTGTGTGTGTGTGTGTGTGTGTGTGTGTGTGCATCATGTGTAGTGTACGCGTGCCCATGTGTGCGTGCTCTCATGCCTGAGTAAGTATGTGAGAGAGTATAGGTGGAATCATTTCAATGAATTCTATGCAACTTCATCTCCTTTAACCACTTAAGCCTGGAATGTTGTTGTAAAAAAAGTAGCTGATCTACAAGCTCACACTCTGTATGTAAAGGCGGTGTTGTGAGCTTGTAGTTATTTCTTTCTTTTTTTGGGGTGGGGGGATTTATTTCTAAGAAATAGGGAGGTCATGTAGGGTTAATGTGGCAAGCAGTTTTAGTGACACTATTAAAATAACAGAAACACACCGACGACACCATGTGACAATGTGTAAGCACATGACAGCCACCTGTATACACACTTGTGCACACACCCACATACAAATGCACCATGCAAGAACAAGTTGTTTTGTTTGCAACTCATGAAAGCATAATATCCTAAATACTTATTATACACTGCATCCTACATGCATCCATCCCATGTGTACAGTATCTGGAGTTATTGATAAACGATTTTAGTGACACAAAGCCCTAACCACACCAGAGGGTCGCCATGCAACTCCTTGCAACATGCATTGCAAACTGCAACCATTATTCCCAATGGCAGTTGCAAGGAGTTGCATTGGTGTGGTCACGGTGTGGTTTGTTTTGTTGCAAGGAGTTGCGAGTAGTTGCAAGGAGTTGCAGCTGGTGTGGTTTGGGCCTTAGAGACATTTTTTGTTTAATACTATTGCATTGGCATGGCCTTGGACAAGGAATGATGACAGTTGATCGAGGATTATTCCAAACTTGGTTTTCAAAAACAGATGAATTGACAGACAAATCATTTTTATAACCTTTTATCACTACATGGGACTGTGGTTATATGCTATTGTATGGTGATAATGATGCCAAGGCAGGTAGTTTCACATTATTTCACACAAAGCATGAACTGTGGCCTAATGTCACTGCATAGCTAAGATTACAAAACTGAAGAGATATTGTTGTCTGCTCCATAACTCAAAATAGGCTATTCCATTTGACCTAAGAACCTGCAGGTTTACAGACTCAGACATACTGCAATTAAGTAAATTAAGGCATGCATAACATTGCATGTTAAGACACATGTTAATTGCATCATATAAGTGATTGGTCATTAGTAGTGTGATGTCACATTTAAATTCTTTGACCAGCAGTAACCTTTTTTATATGTGGCATAACTTCTTAAGTAAATAGTTCATGGGAGTCAAAACTTTTTCCTGAATAGGTGTAGGCTATCTAATTTCAAGTTCATTGCATGTTTTTATTGTTTTATGGAAATGGTTTTAAAAGATGTCAATGACTTTCGTTTCGTTTGTATTTCGTCGAAAAAAAACTGTAAACTGTAAATGTATGCGTTTACAGCCTACTGAACTCTTAGATAAACATCGTAAGTCTATATGTCATATGTGTCTAAATGGATTTCCATGTGCACTGGACACCACCCTGCCTGCCTGCCTCTTTGTTCCGTCCAGCTCAGGTGATACTAGGTTGCAAAAATGCACCTACCTTGTCTTTGTGGCCGCGCAGGGGCAGGTCCGTCCGCCAAACACAAAACTGCAGCCAATTTACTTCAAAGTGAGTGTGATGTAAATTGCACAGGTAAACTACACCGAGGCAATGAAGTTACAATATAGTCTACCAGACAAAATATACAATTAAAACAAAAACAAAACGCTCGTCGTAAACTGACTGGATAAAAACTGCAAGAGCATTTCGAAATCGGGTATTATAGCCGGATTGTGGAAACTTAATCCGTACGTGTTTCTCCCTTCCTCGTCATTGTATAAATGCTGTGCGTGTGCGTGGTTCTGGCCGCCTTCCTTCGCAACGCGACTGACTGCCCTTCCCCATCCAGGCAAAGTGCTCTTTGAGAAACAGCGAGAGAGGGAGAGAGAGAGAGGGAGAGAGAGAGAGAGAGAGAGAGAGAGAGAGAGAGAGAGAGAGAGAGAGAGATGATCTGCAAGCGCGCCGCACGGCGCTCTGAACGACGTGGATGCGATGCAGCTACCATTGTGACGTCAACGACCCCGTTCTATTTATAGCGCGGCGTAAGATTTCATTCAGGAAAACAACAAGGTGGGGAGAGGAAGAGAGAGAGAGGTTGAAGGAGAGAGAGGGAGACGGACAGTCGAAAGGAGCGAGTGACTATTATATAGCGAGTATAAGGTGTTTGCGTGTGTAGCCAGGTACAGTATAAACATTGTTTTGTGTCACAGCACAATGTTTACACTTTACGCTGTTTGAGACTGACTTAATAAGAGTCCACTGACAGGTTGACCGTTAAGGATGAAAAGCACGAGATAATGTGATTTCCCATTAAATTAAAAACAAGTGTTGTTGACATTATGGCCATCCGCACCACCTCCTTTATTAATATCCTACTGAGAATGAACAGCTGACTGGCACATTGGAGTGTTTTTCCACCATGTACCTATTCAGTATGCATCACTGAAGCATGTTCATAAGACAAACAAGAATGACTATAGGCTGATCAGTAGCCCTCATTCACAAGGACAAGCTTGCTATAGTCTGTTTTCTGCATGTGTCTGTCTGATCCACACACTACACATGGCCACTATACTGGCACTGACATTAGCCTAACATTCAACATTAGCAACATTAACATCAACATTGACTTTGGCTGCATGCATGGCCCCGATATATAATTTACTTTATATTTATTGCATTCACTGTCTTTGCACTTGAAAAGATTCAATAACATGAGTTGTCAACTGACTCATATGCATTGTTTTAAGCAAGAACTGACTCACTTTATTGTAGGGTACAACACAAGACAGATAGATACAGTACTATGATAGTTAGAGAGACACAGACAGACAGACCCATTGCAGATACCGGTATTCATATCTTATTGTTTCAGGGTTTTTTCTCCTATGTGCCACTCCAGTGTTTTGACACACTGCTGTCACTGCTATGAGGCCTGAATTTCCCTACCGGGATCAACAAAAGTTCAGGTTCTATTATCTCATCAGATTCCCAATTTTGAATCCCCAACAGTTTGGGTGGCGTGGCCGTGTAGACTGGGTGTCCATGACACGACCCAGCTGCAATGACACCATGCCGGATGAAGACGTACGGGAAACAAAATAAGCTCAGCATGGAGACATAGATACTTAGATAGCTACATCGGTTCCTAAACATTTCTCGATCAGGGCTTGCGGTGGTCTTGCGGTTGGGTGGTCTGCGAAGACCACCCATCTGACCACTTAACACGGCAGCCGAATGGTAGTCAGATGGGTGGCCCGCGTGCATTTTCAGAGCCTGTTTATTTGAAAGAACAATCGATTGTGTTTCAGCTTGGATCAATGGAAAACACATTTTCAAGGTTATAAAGAAAAAAGCACCTTGTAATTTTTAACAGCACTCCTCACGGGTGTGATATTTAAATTAAATATAATTGAAATCTTAGTGTTTTGCAATTATTTGTAGACCAACTTGCAATACCCAGTCAGCACCCACCTTTGGGCCCCATCCCACAGGTTGGGAATCGCTTAACTATGAATTTTACTGTGTGCAACTGTGCACTCATCTTTGTGCCTTTACACGTACAGAATGCATTTGTCTGTATCCATAACTAAGTGTGTTGTGTTGATATCCATGTGTCATGTCCATGAGTCATTGTCTGAAAGCACAGATGGAATTCTGAATGAAAAGGTAAATGGAGACGGCTGACAGCCCCCGGGAATCAGGATGCACTTCAACAACCACCCCCTTCCGTCATCTGTCTGCTTCTTGTCCTGGCTGCGAATTCCGTAGTGAACCTTAGGGGTCCATTCTTATGCTCTCAGACGTGTTAAATTAAGGATTTTACTTTCTGCCTCTTGCCGTCATCTCATTTTCATTCTCTTGCCCTACTTCTCCACCATCATGTCTATTCCTTCCTTTTGTGTTTCTGCAGTTTCTCCATCTCTATATCTGTCTTTCTATCTCACACATGCACGCACACACAGACTCCTTTTCCCGTCTGACACAAACACGACACACGTACGTATGATGCCGCTTGAGACTCAGAGTAGCTCACATGAATCATACATTAGATGAGTGATTGGGATTTATTTAAGACTCTGCACGTGCGTGCGCGCACACACACACCCACACACACACTTGCAGATCAGACCAGATTCACACATTGCATTTGCGCACGCACGCACACACGCTAGAAACACACACACACACACACAGTGGGAGGGAGGTAAACAAATCAAGGAGAAAGAGGATGGAGCAGAAAGGGCATCAGACAAGGCCCAAGCCTGGATAGTGGTTCTGGTTCATCTGACAAAAGATAAAAACCTGCACACGTGCACACACACACACACACATGCACCATGCTTTTCTTACATGTTAACCACTTAAGCTCTAATACAGAATATACTGTGAAAATAGTACATCGCTATTCTTCTCTTTGAAAACTGTACACTATCACTATTATTGGCAATACAATAGCAAATAGCAGTACAACAGTAAAAACTGTAGTTCAACTGATTTTGACCGTGGAACTCCAATGGTGGTCCCCGGATAGACAAAGGTTGTGATCACTGCACTAAAGAATGAGTTGTGCGGATACTGCAGGAAGAAGAGTGACAAAATATGAGACTAGTCTTGTGCTCGTCATCACTTCTTCATTGTACAGTTCTTCTTTAAGTCCCTCAATATTTTGCACATTACACCCCTCTCTCCGCCACCCCATGCACCTCTTGTTCCTCCATACCGTCTTCCCTGCTATTTGCGTCGGTGTGCTCCTCACCCTTAGAGATGTGAGGAATGTACCGTCTGAAATAGAAAGGAAGACGTACCCCAGGAGGAGGGAGCGCAAGCGCAGGCAGAGTTCAGTCAGTGTACACCCCTGTTTCTTATATATTTTATTTTTCAAGGACCTCCAATTTGATAACCTTAGGCGGCAGACCCCCATTTACTCAGTTGTTTCTTACAATTCAATATAAGATTTTATTTTTCATTATATATATTCTCAGAATTCCATAGAGGCATAACAGTGAACATCTGAGCAGAATGTACAATGTGCATTCCACAGATCTGAAAATGTCATCTGACATTTTCAGATCTGCGGAATGCAGCGAATCAACTCAGCTCCACTGATGTCACTAATCTTCATCTTGGATAAGTAACCATGCCACTGTTATGATGGGCGTTCTTAAGGAGTTTCAGCTGACATGCCTTGACTCTGGAAAAGTTGAAAGTACAACATGGCCAGCCTTTGTCTATCAATAGCTCAGTAGAAATGATGCAAGATGTAATACAGGGAGGAGGACCAAGGTAAAGTGAGGATGCACAGTGCTGACCATGCAGGCGGTTTGCCATTGTCCTTCGGTTTGGAAACTGGAGAGACATGGAAGGGACAGGAACAACGCGTGGTGTTGTATTGCATTGGGTTTGAAACAGTAAAGTGGACAGCACACTGGATATCAGTCACTTTCGATGGCAGTTCATTTGTATAAAGCATGGCAGTGCTGATTTAGACTTCAGTGGTACAGGTCTGACTGTGGCATCAAGGACTGACATACTGCATATTGAAAGATCAATGGATCTTTGAACAGGCACCATCAGAATTATAATTTTTTAGCAAAAAAAAAGAGAGTTGCAAGTTTTCCTTTTAACTTTGTAACTCATGAGCAGAACATGTTATAATATAACATATTATGTTACTTATGTACTGTGTTTTCCCCCAACACTGAGCATAATTCTACCTTAACTAATGTTGAGACCATCCCTGGAAACTGGGGCTGTATAACAGGGAACAAGACCAGACAGGTACTGTTTACTACCAGGCTTCTATTTCTGGAACCATAAGAATGATCCATGGAAATCCTTCACAAACAGTTTCCACTGTACATTATATATAGTCTACAAGGTAAAAATCTTCAATGCTGTCTTAATTTAACTCAAAAATTGACTCAATTTGCATGTCCTTTGTACTTTTAGAGGGCTTCCTTATGAACTTGTTTTGGTAAGAAATAAATTTGACCTGATTTATTTTAGTCAGAGTACAGAGAGTTCTGTTGTTGCCTGACACCCTGTCTGACCCAAAAACCAAGACATAATGTTGTCTGCCTCCAAAAGAGTCTTTTCATCTGTATCATGCCGTCCCACCTCTCTTGTTCACTCCCTCTTTCTTCTGTCTCACCACTCATTCGGGCTAACATTCCACGAAAATAGACAATTTACACGCTCACAATCAGTATTAGTTTACAAACAGGGTTTAAGCGGTTAATAATCCTTCTCTACATTTATCCGACTCCATGGTGTCCTATAATCCTTACTTATTTGTTTTGACCTCTCTCTCTCTCTCTCTCTCAACCATTATCACTCTTCCACCATATTTTCTTCTCCCCTCCACTCTCTCTCTTCCATGGTTGCATCCTTTCCTACAATGGTTGTTTTAGTGTTGTGCCATCCCTGTACTATTGTCTATGGACTTTTAATGTTTTATTTTTTTATGTTTAGAGCACTTGTAACACCAAATCAAATGGCAGCTATATGGACTGGTTTGTTTAGGGCACTAACTGACGTGAGGCGTCATGTGGCCATAACTGGTTTCGTTTTATACAATAATAACTGTGTTATTCTGTATACTGTGTATTGTCATTCTTGTCTCGTAACGTATATTAGTAGCAGTGAATCTGCAATCGTGTGCCAGCCACAGTGGGTGCCCCACACTTCACACAAGTGTGATGTTTTTAATTCTATGCATTAGCCAGACAATTTAAGGCTCTATAACTTTTCCACAAGAGTGCTTTAATTGTCTCATAACTATTTTCTCTGCATAACATAAGGAATAAAATTATGGCCAATTTAGCTCAGGGTGGTACAGTATGTTTTACTCTGACAAAACATGGGACTGATCCCATGCAACGAAGGGAACTCTAACCCACTGATCAAGTGTACGACCACATCAGATCCAAACACCGACTAATGATGACTTGATGAGCACAGTCATCCTTGCCAGGTATAGTAACCTGTATCCTCATTGTCTGGTCCTCTTCTTAACACTCAGCCTCACCCTGTAGCGGTCCTATTGCCCTGACAGGTTACTCTATTGACCCAGTTCTCTATGTACTGTAACAGAGAGCAATCCCGCATTCAAAATCAGGCTCCCAGGGCCTACTGTGATGCAGATGTTATCTTTATATTATTGTTACATCACAGGTTTACAGGTTTAAATAACAATAATATTTCTTTGGGTTGCCCTCCATCATTTGTATTGTGAGATTATAGCCTGGGTAGAGCAGGAGTGCAGGTAAGAAGAAAAGAAAAAACAGGCCAAACTAGAACTAGAACTTGCTTGTTGCACTACTAGTACTGTCGAGTACCGCTACAAACTGTCAAATCTCAGCTTCTCTGTGAAAGAAGAACATGAATTACCTTCATGTTCTTCTGTTGAAGAACTGTTGAAGAACATGAAGGTAATTCTATTTAATCATTTCAAATTCATTATTTCGTTACGTAATTAACAACAATCAATTATGTAATGTTGTAATTAATACGGATGAGTGACGGCTTTCGATGGTGACATATATGTCGATCAGTGTCGGGTGGATTAAAGGAAATGCCTCTACAGTATGTATATGTATGTAATTTGTAAATTGATTAGCGGTATACTGTGGTTACTTTGCGTATGCCCCGTTTGATGCGTATGTATTGTAGCAGCATATGACGTCAGGGTATAACTGGTACAACTACGCTCTGCTTGCGCAAGTAATAATCAAAGATATACAGATAGTGTGTGACTGTGTAGTAGCAGGTATGATGTTTACAATATTAACATTGAATGCAGGTGTGTGCATCCTCTTACATGCATAACTCTCTGTACTGTACATGCTGGCCTGCAGCCATCTCACAATACCTTCAAAGGGCTTCCTATAAATGTTGTCAGCAGTTTTAAAAGGTATCGTTTTTTCCCAGGAAACTGAATAGAGGCTAAGGGTTGTCTTCAAGACGAACCAAGAGATAAAAGCTTCATCACTTAGGCTACAGTAACGTACTAGAAAGGCTGATAATCAATGATGTTATTGATTTTAGTCTTTGCTAACATTAGTGCTCTTATACAGTGCACATTATTTAATAAAACTTGCCAAAGTGATGCTGTGTCATCCAAGATAATTGATCCTCTTCAGCTAATGTACTAGCTGGCCAGTGCACTAGCATCAGGCAAAATCTGGGCCAAATGTATTGCACCTCGTGGTGTGTGCAATGACAGCATCAGGAAAATGCATGTAGCTAAGCGCTAGCTACAGACACCTAACATCTATATTTAAATGCTCCTTTTCTTTTAGGAAAATGAACAGTCAACTGCAAGTTGGTGGTGGTGCGCCTTTGACTCCTTGCACATCTAAACATGCATCACAGCTTGTGGATATATTTTCGGTACAGACTACGATGAGTATGAATTAACCATTACAATTGGATGATTGTAATGTTGCCAATCAAGAAATCTTGATCGATACTGTCATTCTGGATCAGCTAGATGGAGATGGTGTACTAGCTTCATATAAATCTGGGAAAATCTGGTCAAATCTCTCTCTTTTATAGTTAATTCATTATTCAATGTCAAGTGAACTTGATCGTTTATAGACAGTACACATCACGCCACCATATCTGGCCGTCAGCATCTTAGGTCTCCATATATGAAGATCACGACACTGACCTCATCAAACCCTGGATACGGATAGCCATACATGGAAAAGACTGGATCATCACCTAGATCTGCATATATGGAGCCGGCCAGCAACTCTACATCTGACCTCAAACCTCAATCACTTAGAAGATCTCCATATGGAGCTGACTGTTCTGACATTCATATTCCCACTTTCCTCTTTGATGTCTCCCTTTTGACTGATAGTTCTCATGCAGGCCCAGCCCTAACTGGGCCCTCATCAAACCTTGTATACTCAAGACACTGCCCCTGCTGCCACCCTTAGATCTCCATATATGGAGCTGACCTGTTCTGACATTCCATATGTTGATCTGACCATCATCCTGTACACTCAAGACACGCTCCATATATGGCCAGTACAGAATTCATTCCATATGTTGATCTGACCCCCCAGGCGGATGCGTGCATGGACGCCCACGCTTCTCGCCCTCAGACAATACACAATAGCAGCATTGTACAAGGTATAGTATCACAACTTAGTATCACAAGAGAACAGTGCAAATTTGCAATCTGAGAAGGCATATGAATATAAAAAGTACAACAGTATTTGCAAGGTATAGTATCACACGAGTACAATAAGTAACCAACGAAAGGTCAAGAAGTCGCTTCCCCACTAAGAGCTATGAACTATGTGGTGGTTGTTCAGTAGAACAATTGAAGTGGGAAGGAAAGAAAGTTTGAAGCGGTTGCTCTTGCAACGGCACACTATAGCGTCTACCAGAGGGTAACAGCTCATACTCTGAAGATAATATATGTGAAGGATCAGACAACACTCTATTTGACAGACTGACCTTTTTCTCAAAGATTGTCTGAAGAGATGGAGAATCTTTCCTACCAATTACCTTCATGGCTGTTTCTTTTCTCCATTTTAGCTATTCTAGATTTGAGCTGGACAGAGTGTCCCCCCCAAACCAAGCTGACATGCCATATCTAATAATGCTACTATATAGCACTGCATCATAGAAAGTTGACATGACTCCCTTGCTCACACCAAAGAGCCTGAGCTTGCGGAGAAAGTGCAAGCGTTGTGCCAATTTGGCACACAGATAATCCACATGGACATTCCATTTGAGATGGTTGTCCATTTGGATCCCCAGGTACTTGCGTTCCCCCCATGAACACTGGGTCATGGATGCAGACACCTTTTGGATCGAAGATCATCTCTTTAGTTTTTGTGGTGTTTAACATAAGGTGGCTATTATCACACTCACCGATATATCCCACAGGGCGTTCAACACCCAACAACAGGCTGACTACAGTGTCATCAGATAATTTCAAGATGTAGTTGTTAGACTGACTACTTCTACAGTAATTTGTGTAGGCAGTGAAAAGTGAAAAGAAATTGTGAATTCCCCCCTTGTGGCACACCTGTGCTACACAATTTTGGGATAGAACTACCTAATGATGAACGGATTCATGTTGAACATTCATGTTGTTTAGCAGAGGACTGACAGTATCAAAAGCAGAACTGAAGTCTGCAAAGAGGACACATGCATACGCCTTTGGCTCCTCCATACAGTGTAAGTGCTACTAATTAAATGGGTTAAACTGACTAGAGCATCCTCTGTGCTGCGCCCAGCCCTGTAAGCAAATTGTAAAGGATCCACAGAGGAAACCACCTGAGACTTAAGTGAATTCACAATGATTCTCTCAAAGCATTTCATAACCCCACAAGTTAAAGCAATAGGTCTATAATCTTTGTTCACAGAGGGACAAGATACTTTAATTGGGAACAGGAATTATTAATGACTTTTTCCAGATATCAGGAACCATGTGTTTGTCTACAGACTGTTGGAAAATAGGACACCAGGCAGCTGTAAGCTCTTCTGAGCACTTTTTTAACAACAAGGCAGGCAAGCCATCAGGCCCCGTTGATTTTTGAGGGGCGCTAGCCCCTCCTATACACACACACACACAGGTTTAATGCTAGTGCTAAAGACAATCTGGACCTGTTGAGGATCAATGACAAGTCGATCAGAAGCATTACACGTGATAAAATCAATGTTAAAGTGCACAGACTCCTGCTCTGAGGAGTCAGTGTCATGACGGAGAAAAAAGTAATTCAATTCATTGGCTTTAGCTAGTTCATCCAGTGTAGCAATAGGATTTCGGTTTGTGTTCATGTTCGTTATCTTTTTCATATGATCCCATAAACCCTTAGTGTTCATGGTGCCGACACTCTCCTCCAGTGCAGCTCGATGGTTTCTTTTGGCCAGTGACAACATCCAATTTAGCTCCTTTTGGGCCGCAGCCATGCCCCCACTGTCCCCATTATTAAAAGCCACTTTCTTGCTGTTAATACAGACTTTTACCTCCTTGGTTTTCCTCTGTCTGGCTCCCCCGGCGGAGCTGCTGGTGACGGCCTCAGGGAGGTTCGTTGGCAGTGTATTCCCTTTAGACCGGAGGGCGAACAGGGCCTATTGCAGGGCCTATTTGTAGCTTTGATTTGAAAAGTGCTTAAATACTGAATGATGAATGAATAATTATATTATAAGTGTTGACCCCTATGAGACAGCCCAGTCACTCTTTAGTATCCCGCTGAGTGCAACCTCAGTGCAACCTCTAAGTCATCAGTAAACATTCTAGTCTCCCGCTTGCATCATCTCATCTCGTCACTTTGCACTTCATCTCATTCCTCTGACTCTCTCTCCTACTTTTCCCTTTCCCCTCTGCTTCCTTTTGACTCTCCCTCTCTCTCTCTCTCCGTCATCAGAATTGTAAGAAACAAAACCAGACAGCTGCTTCTGTGTTCTCTCCTTCAAGACATGGACAGATGGCTAAAGCCAAGCAAGCCAACAATATAATCTACCAATACACACATCAACTCTCAAGCACGCACGCACGGACGCACACACACGCGCAGTCTGCCCAGATAATGGTTATGTAAGGACTCATTCTCACAAACCTTCCTTCCATGCAGCCATATCATCCATGTATCCCGCACGACCAACAATTAATCCATCCATAATCACAGCATCATTCCTCTTCTATCGGCCCAATTACCCATCTACTGTACCCACACTGCACTGTCCCATTTGGTGCCTAATCCTATGGAGTTCTAGTGAAAACTGTACTGTACCTACTGTATGGCGTGCACAGATTTCTGATAATAACTCCATGGCATCAGTCATGTGACCTAGATTACACAGAGCCCATTCCGGGGCAGCAACAGACACAAATAAAAAGCTCTGTAATGTCCGTAGGCCTACTAATCTATGACAATAATGTGTCACGGAACCAAATGTTTCATATGAAAATAATGGGAAAGCTTACTGTATGAGATCACACACACACACACACACACACACACACACACACACACACACACACACACACACACACACACACACACACACACACACACACACACACACACACACACACACACTCTGTGTTAATAGCAAAGGAAATTTGTGAAAGGATTAACAATGAGAGCAAAATGCAGAACTTTTCCAGTAATATAGTTTCCACAAACACCGTCTGTTTTAGCGGTAAGAGGTAACATGTTGGATTTGACATTGCAAGTAGTGTTCACTCTTTAAGCTTGATTTATACAGCGGAAATAGTAGATCTACAAGCTCACATAATACATTTAATCCGTGATGCGTTGTGAGCTTGTAGGTCGGCTATTTTTGACGCATGACACAGTTGGCCTAAACGAATGCCTAAACTTGGCATTAGCCTGCTGACGCTGTCCCTCCGGACACAATGTGCACATGAGCTCCACTATGTAACTTTTCAATAACTATAGCACATTATGTCCCATATTTAATAAAGAGTTGCATTTATTTATTAGCAACAAATCCCACCCTTACTGAGCTGTGGCACACTGGATGTGACGTCAATACATGAGTTTTATCAACTAAAGTGAGCATTGGATCCGCCACGCGGATGCTCATACACTACCACTTGCTTATAACATTTTAATTGTATAAAAAAGGCTATAGACTTGGTTGCCACATGACGTAGTTTCGGAAAGCTATGCACTGGAGGGGCTAGCACCTAACTGGCCAGGCTACATTCTTCTCCCTCTTCAAACTATTTAGTCCACTGGTGGTCCAGGGACCACCAGGCCCAGGGGTCCAAATGGCCTAAACTCTAAGAGTGTACAAATGGAACACCTATGGGACCATTTTGGTTCCATGTGTACACTCTCAGAGTTAAAAGCAGATTTTACAGAGCATTGTCTTGGGAGTTACAGACCTGTATGGGTCCATATGGACCGTTGGTAGTTCCCCGGACCAGATTCTACTCCACTGTGATGTGAATTAAATTAAATGTGTTCTGTGGCTCCTACACACCTTCTGCATCACATGACCCAGTCTGTCTGTGGCTCCTACACACCTTCTGCATCACATGACCCAGTCTGTCTGTGGCTCCTACACACCTTCTGCATCACATGACCCAGTCTGTCTGTGGCTCCTACACACCTTCTGCATCACATGACCCAGTCTGTCTGTGGCTCCTACACACCTTCTGCATCACATGACCCAGTCTGTCTGTAGCTCCTACACACCTTCTGCATCACATGACCCAGTCTGTCTGTGGCTCCTACACACCTTCTGCATCACATGACCCAGTCTGTCTGTGGCTCCTACACACCTTCTGCATCACATGACCCAGTCTGTCTGTGGCTCCTACACACCTTCTGCATCACATGACCCAGTCTGTCTGTGGCTCCTACACACCTTCTGCATCACATGACCCAGTCTGTCTGTGGCTCCTACACACCTTCTGCATCACATGACCCAGTCTGTGGCTCCTACACACCTTCTGCATCACATGACCCAGTCTGTGGCTCCTACACACCTTCTGCATCACATGACCCAGTCTGTCTGTGGCTCCTACACACCTTCTGCATCACATGACCCAGTCTGTCTGTGGCTCCTACACACCTTCTGCATCACATGACCCAGTCTGTCTGTGGCTCCTACACACCTTCTGCATCACATGACCCAGTCTGTCTGTGGCTCCTACACACCTTCTGCATCACATGACCCAGTCTGTCTGTGGCTCCTACACACCTTCTGCATCACATGACCCAGTCTGTCTGTGGCTCCTACACACCTTCTGCATCACATGACCCAGTCTGTCTGTGGCTCCTACACACCTTCTGCATCACATGACCCAGTCTGTCTGTGGCTCCTACACACCTTCTGCATCACATGACCCAGTCTGTCTGTGGCTCCTACACACCTTCTGCATCACATGACCCAGTCTGTGGCTCCTACACACCTTCTGCATCACATGACCCAGTCTGTCTGTGGCTCCTACACACCTTCTGCATCACATGACCAGGTCTTTGAAGTCAGTCTTTAACATACAACTAATCAGATAATCTCCCTGCCTTCCTCCAGGGCAACCGATAGACCTCACACAGCACTAGTGTCACGTAAGCCTACATCAAGTTCTACTGCCATGACTGTCAGCTATGTGCTATTAAAGTTAGACTTGCATGGGAGCTCCCTGATCTCTCATGGGTCATGTGGCTGTACTGTATATAAGTAGTCGATGTCGGGTGGAAACCGAGTGGAAATTTTGTTAATGGACTACTTTGTATTGGTTAAAATATGAATAAAATAAACAGACTAAATTATGCATTTTCACCAAATAGAACCTTATTGCATTTGGTTCCATTTGTACACTGTCAGAGTTAAATGAACATGGATGACATAGTAGATTAGATTCCCAGAGATTAAAAAAAAGCCCCAAAAAATTAAAATGTGGCTTATGTGGGTCACTGAAATGAAAGTTTCATCATCCTCATAACCTTTATTTCAACTCTGAGTATAGTTTATGGGCAGGCAAAACATGCACGCACGCGTATATAGGCCTACTGAGCTGTGGTTTATACCAATGACCTGCTCTCCAGAGAGTAGCTATAATGTGATTACCTAGCTCCCTGACAACATCACATTTGACAGGACCTCCAGTCTCCGGGTGCCAGAATTACATGCAGAAATAAACAAGACAGGGTCTAATAATGGCGTGGCTTCTATCTTCTTCCATCTTCTGACGTAGTCTGAAAACCCACCTCTTCACTCTACCTTAGCCTGTAGCACTTGCCCTAGCCTCGACGACCTTACAGGCGTATGCAAAGGCTCAACTTGTGTAATTTGTATTCATAGGACTAGTGTACTGTATATGCATAGTTTCATTATATAGATATTCCACTGTTACTATAAATCGCTCTCGATTAAGAGTCTGCTAAATGCCTATTGCTACTACATATATTGATGATATAAGGCCTGCCCACATACTGTATGGAGGGATGGCGAGACGATCGATCCGAGATTATAAATTCATAAAATATGAAAACAATATGCACAATACTGTATGTGCAGTAGTGTGCACACACAATTGGGTGCTGGTGATTTGCTAGATTAACCGTGGCTACTAATTAACAGTAAATATTTTACAGTGTCAAATGACTCCAAAATGCTAAAAGGATTTGACAAAGCATGTAGTAGCATTTCCTTTCCTCAAAAAACTGTTTTACAGCATAAAGCATGGATCTCGACCTCTGAGGCCACTTAATTCAAGTTTACAGGGTCCTGACACAAATTAGAGATCTGCTCAGCAACAGCTCTCCTGTGTACAGAGCTCATATTCATTTCAGTATTCGCCATTCATTATCCTGAACAATGGATCCAGGAAGAGGGGCACAGATTGAGGTCTATCAAATGGATACAACATAGATGCACACTGAGGATTTTACTGTGCAGATAGAAAGAAAGAGAGGAATATGGACTCAGCTGAGTTAGAAACAAACCAGAGGAGAAAGAAAAGCGAGGGAGAAAGACAGGGGACAAGCGAGGTTAAAATCAATGAGACTGCTGTAGATGCAGTTACAGTTGTCCTGCTAAACGACACGCCTATCAATGACGAGAAGCACAAGGCCCCCCGATATATGCCCTCAGATATATGTTTCCGCCAATGAAGAGGAAAGAATGATGATGAAGGACATATGAAGGATATTTGAATCTTGTGTGCTACAGTAGATTTTAACACTTCACCCTGAGGCACATCTGTCATCTGGAAGAGGGCAGAGGTCAGCATGACCAATTTAAGTTCAGAACAGGGTTTTGAATGATTGTGAAGTCAGTGGAATTGGAGCAAAATGTCTATCTATATATTTTATCAACATTAAAGCGATGGAAATGGATCGCAATTATGCTTAATGTTGAGTTTCTTTTATTGTATCAAACGAAGCACCACTCAGTTTAAGAATTTGCATATTATTTATCATTTGGCCAAAGAGATATAAAAATGTGGAATTACAAAGCAGCAGACGGTCTATGACCACGAAGTTCACCGAGTGCTAGACATGAACGGGTGGATGTGGCAAAAACAACTCACCAAAAGTGCTGAAAGTTTACTAAAAAGGATGCTAAAGGATGAAAGCAGAACTATGGAGGTTACAGGAAGATTGCAATCAAGGGAACCAAGAAGCCAAGATCTCTGTACTAACAACCGACAGTGCTGATAGTTTGCTGTGTCTCCAACTGCAGATGATGAGAGGGTACATTCAGTAGAGCAGCGCTCACAATTCGTCATGCCTGATTTATACTGTGCTGGAAGTAGTAGTCTGATTTTTTACTTAATTAAATGTCCAAGCAAACGTCTTGTATTAAAAATGTTATAGGTTCAAACCCAGGGTAGACAAATAAATAGTGCTGCTTTAAGTACATGTACATTCGAAGTTTCCACCACTGGAATTAGTCTTGGTTGCGTGCATGCAGTCATGATGCACCGAATATCTACAAGCGCACAATACATTGCACTTTTGGTGCCGACGCCGGTGCACAACTAAGTATAAATTCCCCCTCGCAGACTGATGATGCCAGCTGTGCAAACACTTGCATGACTCAACTCAAGTGTGACATCATCGCTGAGAAAAAAGCAGTCTGGTGGAAGTGATTTTATCTTTATCAGTGTAGGTTGTTTATCAGGTGGTCCAGAACTGTGGACAGAATAAAAACTATCCAAATCAGGGGCATTCAGGGCTGGGCAATATATCAATACACGCACGCACAGACGCACGCACAGTATCATTGTCACAATAAAATATTGAGGTATTTGGTCAAAAACTATAGCCCTGGTCCAGACTGTTAGTGAGCTCTGGACCAGGGCTAGTCAAAATCATGATATGTGATGACCAGCACTAATCCTGAAAGCATTTTTCATTGTTCATGTAGTCTAGGGTCTACTAGATCTGTCATCATTACTACCAATGCAATAAGTTATTCTAAAAATGAAAACTGATTCTTCTTAACCACACTCAACTGAGTCAACTCATAAAAAATATTGTTGCAAATTTCAACTTTATTATTTTTTTGTAGGCCTAAATTAATGCCCTACTTTATGATACAAAAGTGTCACAAAAAGTAGTGAAAATAGAAGTTGTACAAGCTCACAAGCTTGTAGATCAGCTATTTTCACTAATTTAAAATGTACAAAAAAAGGAAAAAAAAGCAATGGCTTTGGACATTGCATGCTTTGGACAAGGTGTCCACACGCTAGCAACGATATTCTATATATTCATGGTGGACCCTCTCACTTCGCCATCTGACTAAAGCCAGCACGATTGCACGATTGGGCAACACGCCCTAGTCATGTTATTAATTGATATTTATTATTAGAATATTTTTTTTCTAACTTTTTTCGTTATTATTATTATTTTTAAAAATCTTTAGGCTTACCAATATTATTCATATCTTAATTTCTGTTATCTAAGCTCAACTGGTAGCTTCTATAGGAAGGCCACTCGATAAGCCCCTTTGGGGTATTTTTGGCACTTCCAGCACATCATGTATGTAACTAATCTTGTTTCTTATTGAAATATTTGCTTTCTGTATTTCTTTTATTTTACCATATTGTTATGTACATAATGTGCAAATAAACTAAACTAAAACTAAACTATATAAAAAACCCATCAATCGTAAGGATTAATCAGGTTTTCCAGGGTGCATTATGATATTGCATAATCTTTGTCTTTGATATGCATCTATGCTCTAAGCACCTGCGTCTGTGTGTGCTTATCACTCAGCTGTTTTTATAATAGCATTGCATAAGTAAGAATGTTTTTCCCTCATTCTGACATTACATAATGGACCAAAACCTGGTTTACATGGGCCAGTCCTGTGTCAGCCTGATGAAATGCATTGGGGGAAAAACTTTATTGGTAGAAATGAGCGATTTAAATTATTTTGGGATGTGGAATTGGATGGAACCTATAGTGGTGCAGACAGGAATTTGATACTATTTCTGAAATTCTTTGGAAAAACATTTTCTTTCTGAAATATTTGTATTTTATTGGAAAACGTTTGAAAAAAAAGAGAAAAAAGGAAAGAAAAGTGCCATATCCATATCTACCCATAAAAATAGCACAGCGAACCCAAAATGAGTCCCATGTTTGGGAAACACTGTGTGGACTGTGCTAATATTTCAGGTGTGTGGCTGATAAATTGAACTATTCTACCATACATTGACACAGGCATAGAGGGTGTGCGCGTGCATAAAGTTAGTGGCAAATCGAGTGGCAAAGTGAGTTTAACATATAGTTTAATGCATAGTTTAATGCAATCAAAGAGGACTTTTCGAAAACATTGTTCCCAAGGTGGTAGACGGTATTGGGCCTCTCAAATCCAACATGCGTCCCAACCTCAGGAACCTTGGCGTCAATTTTGATCATTCAATGCCCCTTGGCACCCACATCAATTTTTTTCCACCTCAGAAACATCGCCAAGCTAGATCTATATATAGTCTCATGCGGAACTGGAACTCATTATCGACGCATTTGTCTCCTCACGCCTGGACTATTGCAACTCTCTTTTTACCTGTCTAAATAAAACCTCCATGGACCGCCCCCATGACTGATTCAAAATTTTGCAGCCAGACTACTAGGTCCAGTAAACTGTGCCACATCACACAGTCCTGGCCTCCTGGCTTCCGCTTTCAGGGTCAAGTTTAAGATACTGGTGCTCACTTTTAGAGCCATGCATGCACTGGGTTACTTGACTGACCTGGTGCCACTGATCTGGTGCCAAGATCTAAAGATCTTATTTAGCTGCATGTAGAATGTAGAATTTGAAAATGTTAGCTTTTCTTTCTTTGTGACCGAAGATTATGACAAAACAGAATTCTAAATTGAATATAATTTGTAATATTTGGTGTGGTCCAACATTGGACTTCAAAGTTAGATCTTTCCTAAAACAATTCTCTTCAATCACCCAAAACATATTTTTTATTGTGGCTAATATTGACTGTAATGTTGACAACTAAACTGGAGTCATTGCAGAAATTGTTAAATGTGTGTATCATACTGCCTCCTTGTGGAAAAACGTTAAAAATGAGAACTCTTCAATGGCTGAATATTTAGTATCAGTATGTCAGTGTATGATTGAGAGTAATTCTCCCCCACATGGGCGTGGAGTCCACCAAGGTTACCTTGCCGCCCATGATGTTTCACACCGTCACCAGCTGGTGCTGGTCGTCTCCACCTGGACAGGAGAGGAAACTAGAAACATTAGGCTAGTATTAGAAATGTCTGTTGTGGCCTTGTGGGTGTCCGGTTATCCGGTTCGTCAGTGTCTGACGAAGGCTGGATAGCCGCAGCATTATGAGAACTAAACAAACGTTTGATCCTGTCATTCTGAGTGCAACCCTTCACTTGCCTGGCATTTAATGCCTTAAAGGAGTAGTTCACTGTTCACCCAAAAAATACTTTGTATCAATTACCAGTGTTGGGCAGTAGCTAGCTACAAGTAGCGAAGCTACATAGCTTACTACATTTATCAGTAGCTTGATGGTAGCTTCACTCCTTTTGAACCAAGTAGCGTTTTTTGTAGTGTAGCTATTTTTAGACCCAAGTAGTGACGTAGCTTTCAACAAAAGCTACAAAGTTACAAATTTACTGTTAAATAAAGTTTTGTGGGGGGAAAAAATCCCTGGAAAGAAATCCATGATTGGTTGGTTTAGATAAGAAGAGTCTGACACAAACAAACAGGCCACCCGCATTCTCTAGTCCAGGTGTTCCCAAACTTTTTTGGACCAGGTACCCCTTTTGGGGAAGATATTTTTCCAGGTACCCCCTCATCCTCGCAACACGGATAACAATATATTTACAACCACAAGCAGTGTTTCCTGCAGGAAAAAGCTTTGGCATGGTGCTGGGCACAGGCCGCAATTTTGATTAATTAATTAGATTAATACATTAAGATTAATTTGTATTATTGCTCTTGTATTGCTATTGGAGACACTGGGGGAACACTGGGGGACACTGGGCAGGCACTGAGGAGGCACTGGGTAGACACTGGGGAGGCACTCAGGGGCACACTGGGGAGGCACTGGGAAGGCACTCGGGGGGCACACTGGGGAGGCATTGGGGAGGCACTCGGGGGGACACTGGGGAGGCACTCGTGGGGACACTGTCTAAATGTATACGTCTAAATGTATACAGACGTCTAAATGTGTACGTCTTCTCTTATGGGGGTCCCTGGCATATCTTTTCAAATGGGGGTCCACAGGCTATGTAGTGTCAATTTGGGGGTCCTTGACATGAAAAAGTTTGGGAACCACTGCTTTAAACACTTTAGCACTTTATGAACATGAACAAAATAGATGGGTCCCCCCTGGAACTCCCTCAGGTACCCCTGGGGGTCCCCGGACCCCACTTTGGGAACCACTGCTCTAGTCTAAATCCCTGTCTCTCAGCTGGTGCGCAAATGGCTAGGCTGTGGCAATAATAATAATTTTAAAAAAGAACAAAAAATAACTAAAATCGTTCATTTTTTGGAACCATGAACTTTAGTTCAAAATGTTGAATTATGAACTGAATTAGTTCCTTTAAAAAAAATTAACTGTGAACTGCAGTTAATAAAAAAAAGAACTTTCCCAACACTGAACACATGAATCAGCCACACCGCAAGGTACATTAATACAAGTAAATGTGAAAAAGTTGACACCAAAAGCCAGACAGAGGGCTTGTTTAAGTTGTTTCCAGTTTGTTTTTTAATAAACAACCAAACTCAGCATTTTTGCCTGCCTATTAGGCTATTTGTTCGGTGGAAACTAAAGTTGATAAAAAATATTAAAAAAAAAAAGTAGTGTCCATGTAGCTAGCTACTTTTGCCATGTAGCTTATAGTGTAGCTTGCTATAATTATCTGGGGATAGCTTTGTTGTAGTTGAGCTATATTTAATAGAGAGTAACTGGTAGTGTAGCTTACTACATTTTCCAAGTAGCTTGCCCATCACTGTCAATTACACACCCCATGAAGCCTTGAATTCATTTTATTTTTATTTTCACATTCATAAGCCAATAATTCAGTAGGAGACCGAAATATTGAAAAAAAAATCTCCATAAATTCAAGGCTTCATGGGGTGTGTAATTGATAGAAGATAAGTATTCTGTTTGAACTACCATCTGACAAGAAGAAATGCTTAGACAGGTTTAAAGAGAATTCCATGCTAGAAGGCTTTCTTACCTTTATTTGTAGCAAACAGCCCGGTCTTGTGGTTCGATATGTACTCGCACGAGCCCATAGACTCCAATTCCGTAAACTTCCGGTGTCCCTATTCGCCAATAGAAGTCTATGTAGAACTGGCTGGCCACATGAAGTGAACGGAGTTGTCGTAACTCGGTCTTGCTATATGGCTCTGGCAGAAAGGAAGTAAAGAGGAAGCAGGTAGACTCACTATCTTGCCAGCAAGTCCTATCTGATTGAATTAAACGTTAAACTCACCAACATTGCAGCTGTACACAAAGCTTGAATTATCCTCCATCTGCAAATTGTTTGTTTCATAAAAATCCACCGTAGATGTTATGTCCTGTCAAGAAATTCCTTGCAGGTGATTGGAGTGTTGGAGTTTAAAAGTGCTCGTTGGATATCACTCACTGTGTGTGTGTGTGTGTGTGTGTGTGTGTGTGTGTGTGTGTGCGCGCGCTTGTGCGTGCGTGTGATGTGATGTGAGAAATAATGTATGAAAGAATAATGAGCGCATAAGCTTCAATGTAAATATTTAATGTCACAGACAATACAGAACAATCCTTCATAGTTTTAATAATTACATTATCTCAAAATATAAAGAATGAGGTCCTGCTTTCCTTAAAAAATAAAAACACATTTTCTTGTTTTCAATGTAGCTATAGGCTTGGTATAAAAAAAGTACCAAAAGTAGAAAACTATAATTATGCAGAATGTCCCATTTTACAAATGTATAAAATATATGTATATATAAAAAAGTACATTGTAGGCCTACTCGAGTTGTACTTACACCACTGACTCTTACACATAGTAGAAGTAGTGCTGTGTGAGTGACATGGAAAAATACCGTAAATTACAATAACCAGAAGATATTCTTCCAATTTAAGCAAATACTACAGGTGTTTAGGTATAGAAGGTTTGGTTACATGGCGCATTTTTTTAATAATTATCCCACGATTTTGCAACCCATTTATTCACCCAGTGTCAATTATCTAATGTAATCCTGGGCGCTACACTTCCTCTGCCAACCTGGGGGGGTCCAAGCTGCTTCTTTTCACCTGACAGGGAGAGTTTCCCCGGCCGGACGTACGTAGGCCCTCATTTATCAACCGTGCGTACGCCAAAATATGGGTGCACGCCGAAATTACCGACATTTTCGACATTTACCATTTCCGGCAAAGCTTGAAATTGAACTTGACAAAGTTCAAAACTCACGTCTGGTCGGGACCTGGCGTACGCTTTGTCCTCACCAGTTTTTCTGTCGTAGAACAGCGGAGCAGCATTGTTTGACCAGCTGAGAGGCTGTCACAGGCATCTAAACATATATGTATTCACTCCTAAAATGTTTATATAAAAGGGGCTACATGTAAAAAATAAAAAAATAAGTTAAGGAATACATCAACGATGTGTCTTTGTGTCATATGAAATTAGTAGGAGATAAAATCACGCAATTAAAAACAATGTTGCAAGAGATGCTTAAGCCATTTAAACAGTGTTTTGCATGAGCGCATACATGCGAGGATTTGGGAGAGTCCCAACGTGGGTAGCCTACTGTAGCCTAATCTACAGCAGGCCGATGTCTTTCTGGACTCTGGAGTTACGGTATGTGCAATCTAATAAACCTGAGGCGTCGCTCGAATGCCAAATGTACCGTGCCATGGCTGCCAGCGCAAGTGGGAACTGCATCGGAGATATAGGTATAGGCTACCCAGCCAGCCCACCACCAGCCACATGAGGCTATATACGGTTTTGGCTGCACATTCATATAATGACAGTTGACAGCCCGGCCACTGCAGCGACTAACGACTGCGAGGCAATCTACGGTAAATAGACTGTCGAACGTGCATGGTCAGTTGGTCACGGACGGACCACTGTGATAGAGACAGACAGACAGACAGACAGGACAGGAGGAGCACTTGCAAAACAGCAGCGTGTGTGTGCCTATTTGTCATTTAATTATGGTTATGGTTCAGGTTTTCGTTCACTAATATATCTTGTTGTATATTAAATTAAAAATACTTTAATAATTTAATATACAACTAACAACACACAGTGAAAGTTGCTTGCAAATTGCGATATGTGCGTGCGTGGCGTGCAGGGGGTGAGGCGGGAAGCGAAGCGAGAGGAGAAACAGACAGGGTAGGCCTACAGCTTTATTTAATTCATGCAGGTGTTCGTTCTTTATTTATTTAACAACACACCAGTTAGTTGGGCTTGCAAGTTGCGTGTGCGTGCTGTGCTTCTGTGCGTGTGTATGAGAGAGGGGGGTGAGGCGGGCAGCAGCAAGGCACGGGAGAAACTTATTTTCTCATGTTACCATGGTTTCAGGAAACGTATTGCCGTTTTCATGTCGCAAAAACGAGGGCGAGGCTTGATTTCATAGGGCGTGCCAGATAGATTTCAGCCGTCACATTTATTCGTCAGAACGAAATTAAGGAAGGATCAGCTGTTTGCGATCACTTTATAAATGCCGTGGCGACGTGGGTGTACTACGAAACCTGCACTCGAATCTGTGGCAGATTTTACACTCGATTGATAAATGAGGGCCGTAGTGTGTGGAAGGAACACGTTATTCCGACCAGTACCTTTCCCCTCCATCAGGCGCCTCGGCTGGCCAGGGGGAGGCAGTTTAGAGACCAGGATTACTGCATGTTTTTTGTAAGGGTTTTGTAAGGGAGAACATGCAAACTCTACACAGAAAGGCCCTTTTATTGCCAACCCCACCTCGGGTACGGGAACTGATGACACGGAGGAGGGAAACACGCCCCCACTGCCCACAACGTCCCCAGTGGGAATCGAACCCAGGACCTTCTAGCTGGCATTCTTAATATAAGTATTTCAGAAATCCTACTCAGTAATTTCTTTGTGTTGATTAACAAAATAGCAGATATACAAGCTTACAATGCGTCGCAAAAGTGATATGACCATCTGTAACAATATGATATCGAAATGGAGGTATTTTTCCCGTATCGCCCAGGCCTATTGTCCAGCCCTAACACCTCATACAATGTCAGTGTCTTGACTTTACATAAGTGTAATGAATAAAGTGCTTTAGGCCTACTCCTCACAAGCTTGTTAACATGTTACAATCCCGTGACCAGCAACATGGAGAGAATGGGGACAGTGAAAGAGAGAAAAACAGACAAAGAGAAAAACGCAGCATTTCCTGTGGTCTGAACTGGAGGAGTGGGCAGGTCACCCACTGTCTCCTTCAAGAAGGAGCCGAATTGCAATGCTTTGGCAAACACCTGTATATCTGCATGTGTGCTTCTTCCAGTGTCATCCATAGTTACCACAGCCAGCTGGAACCAGGATGAATCTGACTGGCACAGCAGGGGTCCACCTTTGTCTCCCTATAAGTTAATAACAAAATATACAAATGTTTTCCATTCCAAAATTCCATACTTTTCCAGATTAAAATTTCCAGAATTCTGTGTCGATTCTTCAGGCCATTATTTTACATGATACAAGTATAGCTACATGTAAATGCTTATGTAAATAACTTGTTTTAAAACATGTATGTTACATTCTAACTGTATAAATTAACATCTGGCATTCATAATTCATAAAAAGTATGAAGATTTGTGCATCTGACTGCTTTCCCTGTTAAAAAGGTGTATACCCTACTGTGTATACTTTGTTGACCGAGGTCACCCAGGGCTCTAGACAGTACGGTACTTGAACGATAATTGTTTTCCTCTACAGGTATAATCTCTTTGCCGATCTACAAGACGATCTACAAGCTCACAGTCTCAACGCTTCGCATTGTGACAGATTGTGACCTTGTCGATGGGATATTTTTGTTAACATGGACTGGAGGATGATGATGGAATGTGACTCACCTGCTGAAGGTCCATGGTATATGTACAGATGTTTTCAGAGTCAGAGTTGTTCCCACAACTTGTCACATTGGTCTCAAGATCTCGTAGGAATGAGCCATCATCGCCTGCAGAAATTACATTAAATTACAAGTGTGAATATAGGGCTACTGTAGTAAAGCAGTCAGTGTGAGCACACTGCAAAAATCCTCATTTAAAAAAAGAAACTGATATGGTTTCACTGAGCAGAAAGTTTTGACAATAATTCTACTGTCACCTCTGGTGTTGGTGCCATGACCCCAACCAGCCACCCAGCACTGGGTTCCAGTAGGAAAGGCTCTAGTACCGGACAGGTCCATACACACAGGTTGGATGTAATCACTGTAGCGGATTGGGTTAGCCAGCTCCAGTAATGCGATGTTGGAACCGGTCTTGTTGCTCATTGTAATGTTTGAGATGTCCGTCGACATCTCAAACACTTCCAAACCATTCTCAAGTCGTGAGCCCAGGGAAACCTTCCACTCAGTAATGTTTGGATTTAAGCTGTTGTGAAATTATAGACCAGTTTTTTGTCATCAGTGGCATTACTAAATAATGAATGGATAAAAATAAATAATAATAACGGTTGGTCTACTCTACACAGCATTTACAAAATCAAAAGTTAGGGTTAGAACGAGAAATGTACCTGGAAAAACACTGGGCAGCAGTGAGGACAAAGTTGTCAGCGATAATTGTTCCACTACAAATAAAGGTGCCATTTTTGTTAAGACTGGCCATCCAGGGCCACGATCCCCCTGTTGCAGCACCACTGACCCCATCCACACGACTGTTCAGTGGAACACTACCACAAACTGACCCTACGTGACAAAATAACAAATAGTTAAATAATAGACAGACAGACAGACAGACAGACAGACAGACAGACAGACAGACAGACAGCTGATCTTGATTCCTTTGATACTACAGAAAAAATACTCACGCACTGGAACTGTTACTGGAACGGTTACTATAATATGTTGTATTGTTGTAGCTATTGGTGAAGTTGTTGGTGGAGCAGGTAGACCAGGACAGGTGTAGCCGTTGTCAGCATCGGTTCCACTGGATGTAAACTCCACAAAACCAGGCTTGTCAGTGATGATGTGAGAGTTAATCCAGGATTGGTAACGGGACACTCTGGAGTAAACCCCAGGCAGATTGGGACGAGCACAGCCAAAGCCAAAACTAACGACTCCAGATTGGACCCAGACAGAGCCCTTTTTGTTGACCATTGGACCTCCTGAGTCACCCTGAGAAGCAAAGGTATTGATGTCAAACATTCAGCCAATTCACATGACATTCGTTATAGTGCAACCAAGTAAGTAAAAAACACTTAAAGTGAGCAGCACTCGTATCATCATACATCAGCCAATCAAATCATCACATTCCTGGCTACGAACACACCTAGTACACACAAAGCTGTGCATAGGACAGGCTAGCGCCGCTCAAAAATAAGTATCATGGTACTGTACTGGCTATCTGCTACTGGCTGTTGACGTCAGATTAACACATAGTGACATCACCACACCAGGCAAAATCTGATGAGCAGTTGATTGTTGAATATGCTGCTTTTCATCACTGGGTGTCAGGCTTCACACAGATTTGGGTTACATTTTAACTATTACCTAAACAAGTAAAACATATCACACCTGGCATGAGTCCTTGCCTCCAGCCAACACACCAGCACAGATCATGTTGTTTGTTATTGTACCCACTCCATTAAGACAGTTACACTGTCTATTCCCCATAACTGGAAGCTCTACTTCTTGTAATGTTTTGGGGGACGGCAAAGGTACTGAGGGACAAAGGAAGTAAGACATTGGTCAAACCTATAAATAAACAGTTTTTCTAATAAAATCAAGAGTTACGTTTACAAATCAATCGTTCCCAATAATACAAGCAAAACTCACCTCCCTCCTGGATTCTACCCCAGCCAGTGACCCAGCTATCAGTTCCCTTGTTGAACTCACTGTCACTGGCTGCCAGACAGACAGGTCTGACGTAGTCAGTGAAACTGACTGGCGAGGAGAGTTTTAGCAGAGCAATATCATTGTCCATGCGGTCACCGTCATAGTTAGGATGCAAAATGATTCGGGCAACATCTCTGGATACTTCATTTGGGTTGTCACCCTCCAGACTCTGTCGACCAAAGGAAATCTTCCAGCTGAATGTATTTGCACTGCATAAATGAGAAGCAGTTTTTTTTTTTTTTAATAAACAGGATTGACAAATCAAAGTGGTCTTGTATGATTCTTTTTGGAAGTTGTCATGAGATCAAGGTACTGCATGTTCCTATTCTTAAAGAACAGCCACATGGATGGGTGGTGAACAGTGAACACAGAACAATATCGGGGAGAAGTAGATCAGTTCTCCCCATGTTATGACGTACTATAAATATCCATATCCAAATAAACAAATTGTCTGCATGTACAGCATACAGCAAAACATGAATAAAGAAGTTTCCTTCATTCCTGAGTTCTGTTATATACTTTATCATGTTAGTAACTAACCTGTGGAAGCAGTGAGCGGCAGACATCACCCATTCCTTGTTAATGAGGGATCCACCACAGATATGGCCTCCAAACCTTTGCAGACTGGCCTGCCATGGCCAACTTCCTGCTGGAGCATCCTCACCTCCAACTATCCTGTTGTTGAGTGCAGTGATTCCACACACTAGAACACAATCAATATTGATGTTAGTCAGACTATTATACAGTATTGACAAAGATAAAATAAAGTATTTACTGTACTTCTGCACAGACTTTTATTACTCCATACGTACCTTCAGCACTTGTTAAAACTACAGTTGTTGGTTCTGTGGTTGTGGTCGTAATGGCTGGCACTGGGGTAGCAGGAGCTGGGAGGCCAGAGCAGGTGTAGCTGTTGTCAGCATCTATCCCACTGGAGGTAAACTGGACGAAACCTGGCTTGTCCGTTTGGATAAAGGAGTTGATCCAAGACTGGTAACGGGACACTCTGGAGTAAACCCCAGGCAGATTGGGACGAGCACAGCCAAAGCCAAAACTAACAACTCCAGATTGGACCCAGACAGAGCCCTTTTTGTTGACCATTGGACCTCCTGAGTCACCCTGAGAAGCAAAAGTATTGATGTCAAACATTCAGCCAATTCACATGACATTCGTTATAGTGCAACCAAGTAAGTAAAAAACACTTGTGTGAAGTGAGCAGCGCTCGTATCATCATACATCAGCCAATCAAATCATCACATTCCTGGCTACAAACACCTAGTACACACAAAGCTGTGCATAGGAGAGGCTAGCGCCGCTCAAAAATAAGTATCATGGTACTGTACTGGCTATCTGCTACTGGCTGTCAGATTAACACATAGTTACATCACCACACCAGGCTAAATCTGATGAGCAGTTGAATATCCTGCTTTTCATCACTGGGTGTCAGGCTTCACACAGATTTGGGTTTGGTTACATTTTAACTATTACCTAAAAAAGTAAAACATCACACCTGGCATGAGTCCTTGCCTCCAGCCAACACACCAGCACAGATCATGTTGTTTGTTATTGTACCCACTCCATTAAGACAGTTACACTGTCTATTCCCCAGAACTGGAACCTCTACTTCTTGTAATGTTTTGGGGGACGGCAAAGGTACTGAGGGACAGAGGAAGTAAGACATTGGTCAAACCTATAAATAAACAGTTTTTCTAATAAAATCAAGAGTTACGTTTACAAATCAATCGTTCCCAATATTTCAAGCAAAACTCACCTCCCTCCTGGATTCTACCCCAGCCAGTGACCCAGCTATCAGTTCCCTTGTTGAACTCACTGTCACTGGCTGCCAGACAGACAGGTCTGACGTAGTCAGTGAAACTGATTGGCGAGGTGAGTTTTAGCAGAGCAATATCATTGTCACTGCTGTCACCGTCATAGTTAGGATGCAAAATGATTCGGGCAACATCTCTGGATACTTCATTTGGGTTGTCGCCCTCCAGACTCTGTCGACCAAAGGAAATCTTCCAGCCGAATGTATTTGCACTACATAAATGAGAAGCAGATTATATTTTTTTTATAAACAGGATTGACAAATCAAAGTGGTCTTGTATGATTCTTTTTGGAAGTTGTCATGAGATCAAGGTACTGCATGTTCCTATTCTTAAAGAACAGCCACATTGATAGGTGGTGAGCACAGAACAATATCGGGGAGAAGTAGATCAGTTCTCCCCATGTTATGACGTACTATAAATATCCATATCCAAATAAACAAATTGTCTGCATGTACAGCATACAGCAAAACATGAATAAAGAAGTTTCCTTCATTCCTGAGTTCTGTTATATACTTTATCATGTTAGTAACTAACCTGTGGAAGCAGTGAGCGGCAGACATCACCCATTCCTTGTTAATGAGGGATCCACCACAGATATGGCCTCCAAACCTTTGCAGACTGGCCTGCCATGGCCAACTTCCTGCTGGAGCATCCTCACCTCCAACTATCCTGTTGTTGAGTGCAGTGATTCCACACACTAGAACACAATCAATATTGATGTTAGTCAGACTATTATACAGTATTGACAAAGATAAAATAAAGTATTTACTGTACTTCTGCACAGACTTTTATTACTCCATACGTACCTTCAGCACTTGTTAAAACTACAGTTGTTGGTTCTGTGGTTGTGGTCGTAATGGCTGGCACTGGGGTAGCAGGAGCTGGGAGGCCAGAGCAGGTGTAGCTGTTGTCAGCATCTATCCCACTGGAGGTAAACTGGACGAAACCTGGCTTGTCCGTTTGGATAAAGGAGTTGATCCAAGACTGGTAACGGGACACTCTGGAGTAAACCCCAGGCAGATTGGGACGAGCACAGCCAAAGCCAAAACTAACAACTCCAGATTGGACCCAGACAGAGCCCTTTTTGTTGACCATTGGACCTCCTGAGTCACCCTGAGAAGCAAAAGTATTGATGTCAAACATTCAGCCAATTCACATGACATTCGTTATAGTGCAACCAAGTAAGTAAAAAACACTTGTGTGAAGTGAGCAGCGCTCGTATCATCATACATCAGCCAATCAAATCATCACATTCCTGGCTACAAACACCTAGTACACACAAAGCTGTGCATAGGAGAGGCTAGCGCCGCTCAAAAATAAGTATCATGGTACTGTACTGGCTATCTGCTACTGGCTGTTGATGTCAGATTAACACATAGTTACATCACCACACCAGGCAAAATCTGATGAGCAGTTGAATATCCTGCTTTTCATCACTGGGTGTCAGGCTTCACACAGATTTGGGTTTGGTTACATTTTAACTATTACCTAAAAAAGTAAAACATCACACCTGGCATGAGTCCTTGCCTCCAGCCAACACACCAGCACAGATCATGTTGTTTGTTATTGTACCCACTCCATTAAGACAGTTACACTGTCTATTCCCCAGAACTGGAACCTCTACTTCTTGTAATGTTTTGGGGGATGGCAAAGGTACTGAGGGACAGAGGAAGTAAGACATTGGTCAAACCTATAAATACGTTTTTCTAATAAAATCAAGAGTTAAGTTTACAAATCAATCGTTCCCAATATTACAAGCAAAACTCACCTCCCTCCTGGATTCTACCCCAGCCAGTGACCCAGCTATCAGTTCCCTTGTTGAACTCACTGTCACTGGCTGCCAGACAGACAGGTCTGACGTAGTCAGTGAAACTGACTGGCGAGGTGAGTTTTAGCAGAGCAATATCATTGTCACTGCTGTCACCGTCATAGTTAGGATGCAAAATGATTCGGGCAACATCTCTGGATACTTCATTTGGGTTGTCGCCCTCCAGACTCTGTCGACCAAAGGAAATCCTCCAGCCGAATGTATTTGCACTACATAAATGAGAAGCAGATTATAATTTTTTTATAAACAGGATTGACAAATCAAAGTGGTCTTGTATGATTCTTTTTGGAAGTTGTCATGAGATCAAGGTACTGCATGTTCCTATTCTTAAAGAACAGCCACATGGATGGGTGGTGAGCACAGAACAATATCGAGGAGAAGTAGATCAGTTCTCCCCGTGCTATAAATATCCATATCCAAATAAACAAACTGTCTGCATGTACTGTACAGCGTATACAGCAAAACATGAATAAAGAAGTTTCCTGTTATATACTTTATCTTGTTAGTAACTAACCTGTGGAAGCAGTGAGCAGCAGACATCACCCATTCTTTGTTAATGAGGGATCCACCACAGATATGGCCTCCAAACCTTTGCAGACTGGCCTGCCATGGCCAACTTCCTGCTGGAGCATCCTCCCCGCCAACTATCCTGTTGTTGAGTTGAGCCGTGCCACATACTAAAACATTTGAATTTAAAATGTTTAAATGTTAGGCAAACCTGCATTTATACATCATTACAGAACACTATGTTGAGATTACACCATGGAGAACACCTAATTCTGATTTGATCCTAATGTGATTTTTCCTGAAGAACCCATTTGTGCCACATAGTCAAGGTCATCCAATTTGTATTTGTGGTTTTGTAGTAAGTGAATGAATATTTTATCTCACTCAGGTCTAAGGACATTTGCAGTGTAACCATGTTTATTATCGGGTTGATATAATTTGACTCAAAGCAAACACATCCTTTTCTGTTCAATATTATTCCAAGTACTTACTATGATAGAGTATGTTAATACTACGTTTTATGTCTTTATTGATAGGATGAAAGTAGACTGACAGGAAATGGGGAAAGAGATTGGTGGGAAGACACGCGACAAAGGCCGTCGGGATCGGAGGTCGTTGTATTTGATGTCCATGCCCTTCTACTGAGACTATTGAGACACTTAGATTGTGTCAAAGGTCATATCTGACCTAGACATCAGATCTGACACAGATTTTAACCTGATGGTCAAGATTCAATTTATCCCCTGAGCAAGCAGGCAGGCTAAATTAGCTCAATGCTAAAACTGTCAGAAGAGGGGTTAGAAGGGGAAAGTTACATAGTGCAACTTTAAATTTGCCAACATATAGTAAGGTCAAAGGGTTGCATTGGATTTGTATCGGTTCGTCATTTGTCAAAAGACCTCTGACCTTTAGATCTCCCAATGAATGAATTATATGATCTTCTCTATGAAATCGCATTTCCATTTATTTGTGTGGAGTCTGGACCTTGCTAATGCATGGTGGCTGCAGGGAGTACAGCGTTGACAGAGAACCCCTTCAGTGTAACAAAAAGAGTGACGTCATCTACATTCTCCAACCAGCTAAAGAGGAGACGCTGTGAAGAGAGGGGCTTTTATGGCTTGACCCCGTCTTATCGCTGCTTGCAGCTATTTGTTATTGTTTTTTTGTGTGATTATTTTGTACTATGACTGTATGGGTCAGCCTTGTACAGCTCCAATGTCAACATTAAGTTGTACGCGGATGACACAGCGATGATGGTCCTGATCAAAAACAATGATGATTGTTTTTGATGAGACAAAGTTGGAACATTCACACATTGTTTCCAGGAAAACAAACTGGCTCTCAACGTCAATAAAACCAAAGAGATGATTGTGGACTTTAGAGGACCGGAGAGAGAGCCTGTACTGTACCTACTGTATTCACATCAATGAACAGGTCTGTGACTTCAAGTTCCTCAGAATACATGACCTCAAGTGGGCAACACATCCCACACAAGTGGTGAAAAAGGCCCAACAACGGCTCTACTGCCTCCGGCGTCTGAAGAAGTTCAGAGTGAGACCCCGCATCCTCAGAGCATTCTACAGCAGAACCATCGAGAGCGCCCAAGAGAGTGGCACCACTGCCTCGTTTGGCAACTGTACCACCACTGAATGCAAAGCACTACAGAGAGTGGTGCAAACAGCGCAGCGAATCGTGGGGGGTGAGCTTGGCTGGGGATTTACCACCCCAGCCATGGTCTGTTCAAACCGCTGCTGCATGCACAACCAGGCAAACAATACAGGAGCATCAGGAGCAATACCACCAGAATCCTGAAGAGTTTCTATCTAGCAGCAATTAGACTGCTGAATAAGAGCCTGTTGCCACTGCACAGATTGAATTGAACTGTTTAATGCACAGACTGAACTGATCTGTGATTTAAAAGGACTCTCATTTACATTCATTTCTGGCTCTTTCATGACTCTTACTTCATTATGCACATTAGACACTTGTGTATGCACATTATTCTACTTGTATGCTCTAATCATCCGTATATCTTTTACCCACATTGATGGGCCTGCACAATTAAGATTTTCACCCATGTTACTATGCTGATGTGACAAAGTTTGATTCAGATTTTGTTGATGCTGTTTGTATGGGCATGCATTGAAGGGGGTTATGCTTTCAGTGTGCTTATAGTTCATTGGTCATTACATTGGTGTCAGAAGTGGGATGACGAGCAGACACTTTTCACCGGATGATGGTACTCTCCTACTGGCCAAAGTGCCAGCAAAGCAGAATTCAGGCAGTAATGACTCAAGTGGGAATCACACCCCAAGTTCCAAGTCTTGGTGTTGGGGAAATATTAAAAGTATTCCTCAACAGTTACTGGCCTCCCCAAACTCCGCCTCATTGACAAGGTGCTGTAAGTTCCCTGATATGTATGCACCATTGCCTACTGCTGGGTCCCACCAGTAGTGCACCAACTAGAGGAGGTGCCAAGTTACCTCAATGCCGTAAAAGACTGGTCAGCCCGCAGAACATCAGACAGCTACACAGCTCCCTGACCATGGCATCTTATAGGCTCTGTTCATAACTGCAGTCCCAGGTTTCCAGAAGGTGGCGTAACCATTTCCTGTACTAGTTCATTTCGTTGGAACTGAATTGGAAACAGATAATGTATGAAGGTGTAATTTTTGTTTCCGGTTCAAATAGGTTGCCAAACTATGGGAAACTGAACTGGAACAGGAAAAAGATATGCCACCTTCTGGAACCCAAGACCAGTTGCTGTTTGTGCATGACATATAAAGACAGGTATTCCTTGGAGAAAAATCAACTGAGAAGTTTGCCAGTGACCATTGGTGAACAGAAATATTGTCTAAAAGTCATTAAAAAGAATAATATAGAGAAATCATGTTTATGGCTGTTCTTATTGCATGGACAAATAACATTTAATTGTACTTGGAATGATATTGAACAGAAAAGAACCATGTGTTTGCTTTGTGTCATTACATATGCATAATGTAGGGTAGTTATTAGTTAACCATTATAAACATGCCCAATGGTTACACTGCAAATACACATACACCTGATCAAATATTAATTCACTTACCACAAAACCACTCAGCCCCGTGGGGGGGGTATGTGGTATAAAAATAAAGTATTCACAGGGATCGAGATACAGACACTGAACGTTTCTTTTTCCTTTTCTTCGACTTCACAAAACCACCAAAATACAAGTTGGATTACCTCTAATTGTTATTTCTTCTAATGTCTTCAAATATGCAAATTGTGTCATTAAATATGCACAATACAAAAATGTTAATTGTTATAGGGTTTCCATATCTATAATTGTTGATTATTCTTTACATAGTGTATACATCAGTCACAGGTTGTTTAGTCAAGTGTCATTGTACATGTTAGAATTAATTCTATCATTAACATTATGGTGAAATAGTTTCATTGCGATCAATTTTATTGGAACCAACTTGAAAGTTATGTGAATTATTCACACAGAAAGCTAGAAAAGCTACACATTGGAAAACAGGTAAGTTGAAAGTAGTGTTGAGGGGAATATACTGAAAACTGCAGACAGAAAATTTGATTCCAGGTGTCATCTGAATTTGAATTGTCAAACAATTAGGCTAAATAAAAATCCTTATAATGATATAAAACATGGAATTATTCATGCATTTTATTTCATCCTTTCTCAATTACTGTAACATCTTATATTCAGCACTTTAACTGGAACTCTACTTGGGGATGTTGTTTGGTCAAATGGCTAGAGTAATTAAACAATTTTCATAATAACATTATGAACACAATAATTGAATTACTGACCATCTGCACTTAAGGCTCGTAGGCCAGGGCAGGTGATGCTGTTGTCAGCATCCATCCCATTGGAGGTGAACCGGACGAAGCCTGGCTTGTCAGTTTCGATGAGGGAGCTGACCCACGACTGGTAACGGGACACTCTGGAGTAAACCCCAGGCAGCTCGGGACGAGCACAGCCAAAACCAAAACTAACAATTCCAGACTGAACCCAGACGGAGCCCTGTTTGTTGACCATTGGACCTCCTGAGTCACCCTGAGAAAAAAAAGCAATTATAAAGTACATGTCACCATTCTCATAATATTTAAACTCATTTGGGCCAAAGGCTGTTCTAAAAATGCTATTTTCTCACACACACACACACACACACACACACACACACACACACACACACACACACACACACACACACACACACACACACACACACACACACACACTCTTTTGGTTACATTTTATCAATGACCAAAACAAGTAAAATATCAAACCTGGCATGAGTCCTTGCCTCCAGCCAACACACCAGCACAGATCATGTTGTTTGATATTGTACCCACTCCATTAAGACAGTTACACTGTCTATTCCCCACAACTGGGACCTCTACTTCTTGTAATGTTTGGGGGAATGGCAAAGATACTGAGGAACAGAGAAAGAAAGACAATAGTCAAACTTAGGAACACAATGGTTTTCCAATTAATCAAGTGATGTGTGCCTAAAATTTTCCTTATAATACAAGCAAAACTCACCTCCCTCCTCGATTGCACCCCAGCCAGTGACCCAGCTGTCAGTTCCACTGTTGAACACACTGTCACTGTCTGCCAGACAGACAGGTCTGATGTAGTCAGTGAAACTGACTGATGAGGACAGTCTTATCATAGCAATATCATTGTCACTGGTGGCACTGTCATAGTCTGGATGTATAATGATTTCTGCTACTGTCCTGGACACTTCATTTGGATTACTGCCCTCTAGGTTCTGTCGCCCAAGTGAAATTTGCCAACCTGCGGTGCTTGTGCTGAAGAAAGACATGTGAGAAATATGTATAAATTGTATGTATAAATATATAATCGTGAAAGAAAGAAATGTTAGCAAGAATATAAAAGAAACCAGTGCTTGTAAAGTTATTGGTATAGTGACACCTTTAAATATTCTCAGTACAAACCTTGAAAAGCAGTGAGCTGCAGACATCACCCACTCCCTGTTGACGAGGGAAGCACCACAAACATGGAAACCAAACCTCTGAAGACTGGCCTGCCACGGCCAACTTCCTACTGGAGCATCCTCACCTCCAACTATCCTGTTGTTGAATGGAGTTATTCCACACACTAGACAAAGAATCAATATTGATGGAAGTCAAGACATGTACCGTAAAGCTTAAAAAGAAAAAAACTAATACTACAGTACTTCTGAATACAATATTATTAATCCATATACTGTACCTTCTGCACTTGGTACATCTAGAGGGGTAACAGGAGCTGGGGTAACAGGAGCTGGGAGGCCAGGGCAGGTGTAGCTGTTGTCAGCATCTATCCCACTGGAGGTAAACTGGACGAAGCCTGGCTTGTCAGTTTCGATGAGGGAGCTGATCCACGACTCATAACGGGACACTCTGGAGTAAACCCCAGGCAGCTCGGGACGAGCACAACCAAAACCAAAACTAACAATTCCAGATTGGACCCAGACAGAGCCCTGTTTGTTGACCATTGGTCCTCCTGAGTCACCCTGAGAAGCAAAAGTATGTATATATCAAAATGTCTATCAATTCTCGTCAACTTTGTTCAAGTTTATCCAACCCCAATCTCAAACAGGGCACTTATTGGCTGCTGTTGGTGCCAGGAGATAAGTATAACAAATTGTTATGTCACCTGGCAACAGCCAGTAGTTGATTGCAAGTGCAATACCCTGCTTTTAACCACTGGGTGTCAGGCTTCACAAAGATATGGGTTTGGCATTTAGTTACATTTGAACAATTTCCCAAACAATTAAAATATCACACCTGACATGAGTCCTTTCCTCCAGCCAACACACCAGCACAGATCATGTTGTTTGTGATTGTACCCACTCCATTAAGACAGTTACACTGTCTATTCCCCACAACTGGGACCTCTACTTCTTGTAATGTTTCAGGGAACGGCAAAGGTACTGAGGAACAGAGGAAGTAAGACATTGGTCAAACATAACACGAATGTTTTTTTCCCCCAATAAGTGATATTTTTTCTAAAACAATCTTTCCAATAATACAAACAAAACTCACCTCCCTCCTCGATTGCACCCCAGCCAGTGACCCAGCTATCAGTACCACTGTTGAACACACTGTCACTGGCTGCCAGACAGACAGGTCTGATGTAGTCAGTGAAACTGACTGGTGAGGAGAGCCTGACCATAGCAATATCATTGTCACTGGTGGAACTGTCATAGTCTGGATGTATAATGATTTCTGCTATGGTCATGGACACTTCATTTGGATTACTGCCATCAAGGTTCTGTCGCCCCAGTGAAATCTGCCAACCAGAGGTGCTTGTGCTGGAATCGTACGGGTGACAAACATGTATAAATCTTGTGTATAAGTACTGGTATGTTATTGTGAGAGAAATAAATATTAGCAATAATATAAAATAAACCAGTGCATGTAATTATATTGAAATGGTGACACCTTTTCATAATGTCAGTGCAAACCTGGAAAAGCAGTGAGCAGCAGACATCACCCACTCCCTGTTGACGAGGGAACCACCACAAACATGGAAGCCGAAGATCTGAAGACTGGCCTGCCACGGCCAACTTCCTACTGGAGCATCCTCACCTCCAACTATCCTGTTGTTGAATGGAGTGATTCCACACACTAGACAAAGAATCAATATCAGATAAAAGACAGACTATTGTGGGGTACTGTAAAGATTTACAAAAATAAGATAGGCCTATAATTTCTGTAGCCTACTACTGAAGAGAATTGTATTAGTTCATATACCTTCTGCACTTGGTACAACTACAGGTGTTGGTTCTGTGGTTGTCATGGCTGGCACTGGGGTTGGTTCTGTAGTAGTGGTTGTCATGGCTGGCACTGGGGTTGGTTCTGTAGTAGTGGTTGTCATGGCTGGCACTGGGGTTGGTTCTGTAGTAGTGGTTGTCATGGCTGGCACTGGGGTTGGTTCTGTGGTAGTGGTTGTCATGGCTGGCACTGGGGTAGCAGGAGCTGGGAGGCCAGGGCAGGTGAAGCTGTTGTCAGCATCTATCCCACTGGAGGTAAACTGGACGAAGCCTGGCTTGTCAGTTTCGATGAGGGAGTTGATCCATGACTCATAACGGGACACTCTGGAGTAAACCCCAGGCAGATTGGCACGAGCACAGCCAAAACCAAAACTAACAATTCCAGACTGGACCCAGACAGAGCCCTGTTCGTTGACCATTGGTCCTCCTGAGTCGCCCTGAGATGAAAAAGTATTTATGTCAAACTTCAATCAATTCTCATCAAATTTGTTCAAGTGAAACCAAACCACTTGTCTTGAAGTCTGACACTTATTATGAAAATCAGGGCACTGACCTGGCCATCTCATATTGGCTGGTGTTGGTGCCAGGAGATAAGTACCGGTATTACAAATTGTTATGTCACCTGGCACCAGCCAGTAGCTGATTGCAAGTTCAATACCCTGCTTTTAACCACTGGGTGTCAGGCTTCAAAGATAATTGGCATTTGGTTATATTATTTGAACAATTACCAAAACAATTAAAATATCACACCTGACATGAGTCCTTGCCTCCAGCCAACACACCAGCACAGATCATGTTGTTTGTGATTATACCCACTCCATTAAGACAGTTACACTGTCTATTCCCCAGAACTGGAACCTCTACTTCTTGTAATGTTTTGGGGGACGGCAAAGGTACTGAGGGATAGAGAAAGAAAGACAATTGTCAAACTTAGCAACGGAAGGTTTTTCGCAGTTAATCAAGTGATGTTTCTAAAACAATCTTTCCCGAATCTTAATGATACAAGCAAGACTCACCTCCCTCCTCGATAGTACCCCAGCCAGTGACCCAGCTATCAGTACCACTATTAAACACACTGTCACTGGCTGCCAGACACACAGGTCTGATGTAGTCAGTGAAACTGACTGGTGAGGACAGTCTGAGTACAGCAATATCATGTTCATTGCTGTCACTGTCATAGTCTGGATGTAAAATAATTTGGGCAACAGCTATGGACACTTCATTTGGGTTGTCGCCCTCCAGATTCTGTCGCCCCAGTGAAATCTGCCAACCAGATGTGCTTGTGCTGGAGAAAAGAGTGCAAGAAAATGAATCTTATTATCCTCCACTCATTGTGAGAGAAAGACATTTTTTTAATAATATAAAAGAAGATAGAAAGCAGCCAGTGCATGTAATTATACTTAAATGGTGACACCTTTTGATATTGTCAGTATACAAACCTGGAAAAGCAGTGAGCTGCAGACATCACCCACTCCCTGTTGATGAGGGAACCACCACAGATATGTTGTCCAAACCTCTGAAGACTGGCCTGCCACGGCCAACTTCCTACTGGAGCATCCTCACCTCCAACTATCCTGTTGTTGAATGGAGTGATTCCACACACTAGACAAGAATCAATAGATTGAATTCAGTCAGACTACTTTATACTACAGTATAAAGATTTATATATATATACACTCCATATACTTTACCTTCTGCACTTGGTAAAACTACAGGTGTTGGTTCTGTGGTAGTGGTATTCATGCCTGGCACTGGGGTAACAGGAGCTGGGAGGCCAGGGCAGGTGAAGCTGTTGTCAGCATCTATCCCACTGGAGTTAAACTGGACGAAGCCTGGCTTGTCAGTTTCGACAAGGGAGTTGATCCATGACTCATAACTGGACACTCTGGAGTAAACCCCAGGCAGATTGGCACGAGCACAGCCAAAACCAAAACTAACAATTCCAGACTGGACCCAGATGGAGCCCTGCTTGTTGACCATTGGTCCTCCTGAGTCGCCCTGAGAAGCAAAAGTATAGTTTATGTAAAACGTTCTATACATTTGTCACATTTGTTCAAGTGTACCCAAACACAATCTGCTTGAAATCAGACCCTTATTGTGAGAATCAGGGCACTGACCTGGACATCTCATATTGGCTGTTGTTGGTGCCAGGAGATGTAAGTACAGTATAAATAATTGTTATGTCACCTGGCACCAGCTACTAGCTGATTTCAAGTTTAATACCTTGATTTAAAACACTGAATGTCAGGCTTCACAAACATTCAGGTTTGGGGTTTGGTTACAAGTTAACAATTATCCAAACTAATAAAATATCACACCTGACATGAGTCCTTGCCTCCATCCAACACACCAGCACAGATCATGTTGTTTGTGATTATACCCACTCCATTAAGACAGTTACACTGTCTATTCCCCACAACTGGGACCTCTACTTCTTGTAATGTTTCAGGGAACGGCAAAGATACTGAGGAACAGAGAAAGACATTGGTCAAACATAACACAAATGTTCTTTTCCCCAATAAGTGATATTTTTCTAAAACAACAATCTTTCCAATAATACAAACAAAACTCACCTCCCTCCTCGATTGCACCCCAGCCAGTGACCCAGCTATCAGTACCACTGTTGAACACACTGTCACTGGCTGCCAGACAGACAGGTCTGATGTAGTCAGAGAAACTGACTGGTGAGGAGAGCCTGACCATAGCAATATCATTGTCACTGGTGGAACTGTCATAGTCTGGATGTATTATGATTTCTGCTACTATCCTGGACATTTCATTTAGATTACTGCCATCAAGGTTCTGTCGCCCCAATGAAATCTGCCAACCAGACGTGCTTGTGCTGGGAGAAAAACAAATGAGAAATATGTTTAAATGGTATGTATAATTATGTTATTGTGAGAGATAGAAATATTAGCAATAATATAAAAGAAATCAGTGCTTGTAAAGCTATTGAAATGGTGCCAGCTTTTGATGTTCTAACCTGAAAAAGCAGTGAGCTGCAGACATCACCCACTCCCTGTTGATGAGGGAACCACCACAGATATGTTGTCCAAACCTCTGAAGACTGGCCTGCCACGGCCAACTTCCTACTGGAGCATCCTCACCTCCAACTATCCTGTTGTTGAATGGAGTGATTCCACACACTAGACAAGAATCAATGTTGATGGAAGTCAGACCATTACAGAGTACAATAAAGAGTGAAAAAGAGAACATTTACTGTTGGTACATCTGACAAGACTTGTATTAGTCCACACCTACCTTCTGCGCTTGGTAAAACTACAGGTGTTGGTTCTGTGGTAGTGGTTGTCATGGCTGGCACTGGGGTTGGTTCTGTAGTAGTGGTTGTGATGGCTGGCACTGGGGTTGGTTCTGTAGTAGTGGTTGTGATGGCTGGGACTGGGGTAACAGGAGCTGGGAGGCCAGGGCAGGTGAAGCTGTTGTCAGCATCTATCCCACTGGAGGTAAACTGAACGAAGCCTGGCTTGTCAGTTTGGATAAAGGAGTTGATCCATGACTCATAACGGGACACGCTGGAGTAAACCCCAGGCAGATTGGGACGAGCACAGCCAAAACCAAAACTAACAATTCCAGACTGGACCCAGATGGAGCCCTGTTTGCTGACCATTGGTCCTCCTGAGTCACCCTGAGAAGCAAAAGTATGTGTCAAACTTTCTATCAATTCTCATGAACTATGTTAAAATATAACCAAACCCAATCTGCTTGAAGTCTGACATTTTTATTGTGTGTGTTGGTGCCAGCTAGGAGATGTAAGTACAACAGATAGTGAAGTCAGCATGCAGCAGTAGCTGATTGCAAGTTAAACACCCTGCTTTTAACCATTGAATGTCAGGCTTCACACAGATATGGATTTTGAAATGACCAAAAGTAGTAAAATATCACACCTGGCATGAGTCTTTGCCACCAGCCAACACACCAGCACAGATCATGTTGTTTGTTATTGTACCGACTCCATTAAGACAGTTACACTGTCTATTCCCAACAACTGGGACCTCTACTTCTTGTAATGCTTTGGGGAACGGTAAAGGTGCTGAGGGACAGAGAAACAAAGACATTGTTTAAACCTAGCAACACACTGTATTTCCCTTTAATCAAGAGATATGTTTCCAAAATCATCTTTCTCTTTCTATTTTCAAATACAAGCTAAACTTACCTCCCTCCTGGATTCTACCCCAGCCAGTTACCCAGCTATCAGTACCACTGTTGAATACACTGTCACTGGCTGCCAGACAGACAGGACTGATGTAGTCAGTGAAACTGACTGGTGAGGAGAGTCTTAGTAAAGCAATATCATTGTCACTGGTGGCACTGTCATAGTCTGGATGTAAAATGATTTCTGCTATTCTTCTGGACACTTCATTTGGATTTCTGCCTCTTAGGTTCTGTCGCCCCAGTGAAATCCGCCAACGTCTGGTCCTAGGGCTGGAGAAATAATGGTAAGAAACATTTATAAAACGTATGGAATGTGAGAGAAAGAAATATTAGCATTATTTTAACAGAAACCAATGAGCAGTAAGCACAATTTCTGTAGAACTTTAATATTACAGCCCATGTCACACCAAGTTCTCCCAGAAAGAATTTGATGCACTTTCTTTTGACATTGTCAGAAATAAATGTGCAAAATCTCTCTCGACAGGCAGGCAGGTAGACAGACAGACAGGCATAAAAGGGCCAAAGACAGACAGACGGGTACCATAATGTGGGCATATACAGAAGACATCAGGGATCTCCATTAATGGGATTAAAAGGGACACAGGCAGACTACCCGAATGCAAACGAAAATAAAAGCCTGGGTACCTAGGCTACAGGCAGACAAACAGACAGATACGGAGATCGCCATAATATGAGCATAAAAGGGACACAGACAGACAGACAGACAGACAGACAGACAGAGACAACAGGCAACGAGTAAGGCATAACAGTTTCAAATATTGAAATATTATATTCCCTGTCTTACAGCTCTCTTAAGTTGTTTGCGGTGGTGGTCACAAGAAAAGTTATATTTGTTGATAAAGATGATTTGGTCAATTAAATTACTCATTTACCTTGAGAAGCAGTGAGCAGCAGTCAGAACCCATTCCTTGTTGATGAGGGAACCGCCACAAACATGGCGGCGAAACCTCTGAATACTGGCCTGCCATGGCCAACTGCCTACTGGAGCATCCTCGCCTCCAACTATCCTGCTGTTGAGTGGTGGAGCACCACACACTGGAAAAGAGATAATTAAATCCTGATATGACATACAATTAATACTATATAATTTTCTTTCTTACTTGAATAATCAAGTTTATTATGGAAAATGTGCATTGGAAACATTCATTAACATTACTGCTGCTGCTACAAATAAAGTAGAAAAACTTTTGAAAATTGAAATGAATAATTTGCTACTTACCATTAAGTTGAGAATATGCATCTATGAAAGACATAACATAATTGATCAGCTATGTTAAGCACATGAATGATTTGTGTAACAACATAAATTCTCCTCCAGAACAACTAGTGACACATTGCTGGTTAAAATACAAATCATATATTTGAAACGCATTACAATACACACAACCTGTGATTTGAATAGACAACTTGAAACAATGACATTTAAACCAGACATACATCGTGTTTTTTAATTCACCTACTCTCATTCTGGCTACCACACTTTAAGAAAAATGTGCCGGTCAGTCCAGTGAGCCAACTCACCTTCAACAAAGAAGTTCAGCACAGTCAATACACAGGCCCATGTCCACAAAGCCATTGTGAAAGTACAGAGTTAATGTTTGCAACACTCTTTAAATACCATCTTATGCCCCTCCCATAAGGTATTCCTCAATATTAACCTAAGCATTCAGCAATTCCCTTATTCCTATTGGACATAGCATCAGGAAACAAAGATAGGAGATTACCTGGAATGTTTTGTGATTTTTGGCTAGATAGCCAAAAATCACAAAACATTACCAGGAAACCACATTCCTATACATACTAATACGATGAATGAAATGTATGCTTAGAATAGTGACTGCTATGGTTAACAAACTTAGGCCAAAATAAAGATTCACATTTTGGTAAATTATATGAATATTGACAGCCTGACAGGTGATCTTTTTGTGCATTCATTTAAAGCAGAATGTGCAGGGATGTGTTTCAGAGAGAGCAACAGAGCAGGGACCCCCACTACATGTTGTGTGCTACATAAATAGTTTTCCTTCTTATTTTTAAAGCCTGCCAAGCAACTTTCAAAGTTAGCTCAGTATATGTAGGTGATTTTCTCATGTAGGTGATCCCCCCCCCCCCCCCCAGTATGGGATTCGTATACATGTATGGCTATTGTACAGTATGTAACAAAAGAAGTATGCAGTGTCATTATCTGCTGAACAATTATACTTTCAAGTTTCAACACTCCAGAATGCCAGATGTGATTGAGTTCCGTCGGTGCCTCAGGGACAAAGTAACCTATATTGTTATGTCATCAGTTGTATATTTGTGTGTTTAAGAGACGCGAGAAAGATTTGAGGATAATCTAACGTAGAAACATTTGTTTGTTTTGTAGTATGTTCTGTTTCTTATTCTTAATTGTATTTGAACTAATAGGGGGAAAAATTTGGACAAATAACGTTGGAACTGCAACAAATTGTGCACAAGCAAAACAAAACAAAGAAACACAAAACCTCAACAACTGTAAAAACAATTATAAAATGGAAAGAGTTAATAAGAAGTCTCTTTGTGGCAGGTCCGTTGGTGGAGGAAGGAATCATGGACACCTCAACACGGTCTTCACTTGCTCAATAAATATTGAGCAAGTGGAAAAATCTTCCTGATGCTCTAAAATGGTGTGAAAAGAGACAAGATGAAGGGAAAACAATGAAAGACCGACAGACATAATATGGTTCATTGAACCTTTCCAAAAGAACAGCCCCAATGGAAGGAATTCAACTAGTCTAACAAGTCTGTAGGCAACAATTAGTGACGGAGGACAAAGTGCATGAATGAAAAAAGTATTGTCTCGGCTGTCATGCACTATACTGTTATATAACAAAATATGCATTTTGACTAAAAGCTTCACACAGTTACATGACATCTGAAAGTGGTAGAGGTTGTCCACCTTTGTCTTGTTTAGACAGTAGGCTTAGTCAGGTGTGGGAATCGACTGTTATATAACAAAATATACATTTTGACTAAAAGCTTCATCTTTTAAACACAGTTACATGACATCTGAAAGTGGTAGAGGTTGTCCACCTTTGTCTTGTTTAGACAGTAGGCTTAGTCAGGTGTGGGAATCCTCATGCAGGGAATAATTTGTCCTTGTTGATAATTGCCTTTTGTTCACAACTTATACGTTGTGAACTTAAGCACTACATTTATTACCATTATAACTATAGAGCCCACTTGCCCTGCTGAACATGAAATCACTGGATCACTCCACATCCCTACAGCATCATCATGGCTTATAGTCTCTAGTATATATACTATACTATATACACAGTCAAATGTTATATTGTATTTTCGGTCAATATTTTGCACGCGCACGCGCACACACACACACACACACACACACACACACACACACACACACACACACACACACACACACACACACACACACACACACACACACACACACACACACACACACACACACACACACACACACACACACACACACACACACACACACACACACACACACACACACACACACACACACACACACACACACACACACACACACACACACACACACACACACACACACACACACACACACACACACACACACACACACACACAATGCAAATGGCAGGAATGGTTGGGCGAATTGCAGGTCTTCTATCTGAAGAGACGTTGAGGCTAATACCCCGTAGTCTGATTTATAGTCACGTAAACTATTGCTGTGCAGTATGGGGCAACGCAGCTCAGACCACACTAAACAAGGCAGCTAGAATGGTCTTAAGATGTGGGTATGAAATAGACACGGGTGAACTGCATAACAGAATGGGATGGCCCACAGCACTTGAATGCATAAAGAATAAATTAACATTAGTTCGCGAGAAACATCAGGTCAACACAAGATCAAGACACAAGATATTTATGTTCTATCAAAAATAAAAACTAGTATGGGAAGCCGATCTTTTATTTTTAGGGCAGTTAAATTATGGAACTCATCATTATAGCTGGGATTGCTTTTATTGATTCACTATTGTGTTGTGATTTCTGTTTAGCTTTGTTTTTTTTGTTCTAGTTTCTGTGTTGGTTTGTGCGTGAGTGTGTGCGGTTGTATGAGTTGAGGATTAGAGGTATAGGCATTTTCGTTACGCTGTAATATTTGACTCTCTGTTGTCGTTTAGCATCAGTGCAATTTAAAATGTATTTTTGAAATGCAATGTACTATTTTGTAATGTGATATAATGTATTCTGTAATGTTTTAATTTATTTCTGGACTCTTGGAATATTAGCTGAAAGGCTAAAAGAGATCCAAATAAAAATCTAATCAAAAAATGCATCTGACTTAGGCAATCATTATGTCTTAGTGATAAAACTTCAATACAATTATTATTATTAAGACAGTTTCTATTTTATTCATAGGAGCATAATAGGCACCCACCCCCCACGAAATGACCTATAAACTACTTAATATTCACCAAAGTCAGAGCAGAAGACCCACCATGGTACTTCAATTAATACAGTTGCAAATTGCAACCACTATATTAATGGCAAGTATTTCATACAACTTAAGTTAAAAAATTGTGAACTATCCCTTTAAAGTGCAAATGTGTTTGCTTAGGGACCCAACCCACCCAAGTTAAGTATTTGTGTTTCCTACAATACTTCCTTGAATGTCCGTATGGACCAGTGGACTTGAAAAATGAGCTACTGTACAGTATGTCATTGTGTTAACAATAGTACACTCTCATTGCTATCTTCTTCAAAAGGGCTTTAATGGTAAAAATTACATCATTGTCATTGAAGGAAGTGACCAGGTATATTTCAGAACTATGAATGAACAACAGTGTCACCATGAAAGTGTTCAAAGTGGTGATGGACTTGTCACTTAGTCATTAGGACAATAATGGTCCATTGTCATATATGAGGAAAAGGATGTGGAAATGGAAACTGTGACAAATAGAGAGATAGATGGACAGAGACAAAGGGTCAGTTAAGTAAATATTGAAGTGGGTTTGGTCCTAATCTGACAACATCTTTGGTGTGTATATACTGTCTCAAAGTGTGGCCACCAGCAACACTAGTCAACGAACTATGACAAAAACCACTGGTCTTCTAAGGTCATCGCATCGGCTACTGTATAAACTCTAACGTATATGCTGTCATCCAAACAGTGTTGGGGACAATCAAACACAAAAGAAGGCCGGCCTCTGAAGGTGGTCTGTACAGGGGACAGGTGGTGGTTATGTGTTCTGCAGCCTGCTCAGGCTCGCCACAGTGTCAATATGAATTATTCTTGGGAAATAATATTTTCAGAACAGAATAATACGAATTATGTAGAATGTTGATACTGTTATTCTTCAGAGAATATTATATCTATTAAATCACTGTTGATACAGATGGAATAATTGTTTGTTCAAAGATGTGACATTATTCCTTTGAAAGTCAATGTGATTGTCAAAACATAATATAAACCTGTATGTGATGATCTGTTTTTTGCTACCATGGATGTAAAACATCCATGAGACTTTTAATTATACTTTTAAGTATTTGTTGTATGGTCTACATGTTGATTCTTCATTACTCAACTATTGAAAGTAATGAGGAGTGGAATAGAGATAAAGAGGAGAGTGTAGGCAGGGTGGAACTTGTGACAGAAGGGTTGGAAACAGTGGCACTGACAGGATCAGAAATGACTATAGGATCAGCCCTAATAAGGTTAGATGGTTTGGGGATAAAGCCCGAGAGGCGAGGTTGAGATGGATTGGACATGTGAAACAGGAAACAGAACCAGTCCAGGTGTAAACAGATGTCAGTTGTGGTGACACTGATGGGAATCAGCCAAAAGAAGAGGAGATTCATATGTTGATTCACTACCTTATCACCTAAACCTGGAGTATGACTACGTGCGTCGTCGCTGTCAAAAACAGTAGCCGTGATCAACGCACAGAATGCAGATACTGAGTTCTTGGTATAGGTCAGTAGATGGCTACTGAGAGCATTCAATGCTCTGATTAAATGCATTGATAGCATTCAAAGTGCTGTTTCTGCCTCTCCCGAGACAAGTGGGGATTATTGTCTCAAGACTCATTTGTCTGCATTATGAAGAGTGTGTACCACTTTGTTCACTATTCCCTGAAGCAGTGTTGATTTTGTCGACTAAAACTGACAAAAAATGTTTGTCGACTACCTTTTTTCACTGACCAAAATAAAAACCAAGCTATGATGACTGAAACTATGACTAAATATACTGACAATTTCAGCAACAAATAAAAACTAGACTAAAATGCTAGGGAGGTACTAGACTAGTGGAGAAGAAATCCAGATCAAGTCATAGATTTTTGGTTTTGCTCAGGTGCTGTGCATTGCAAATAGCAGATCTAGAGCTTGTAGATCGCCATTTTCAGCATGCAACGAACTACAGTACATGTAAAATCAGCCAAAATACATTTTAGTTTACTAAATCAACTGTAAATTTAATCGACTAAAACCATGTACATATTAGATAAAAACCATTAATAATAATCTTTATTGTCCCAAAGAATATTCATAGACTTATGTTCACATAAAACATAAAAAACATATAACCAAGACAATACAAAACATGAGGTCCCCACATGTATACAGAACATCCTATCGGCGGGGCAGATTAATGCTGCGATGGCTGAGGGGACAAAACTCCTACTACAGCAAAGGTTTTTCCATTTTTTGCATTTTTGTCCCGATGGCATGAGGTTGAAAAGGCGATACAAATGATCAGTGTCATTTGATATCGTAAGTGCTAACCGTGTGATGGCCTTATAATATTGTTCATATATTATCAGAAAGGGTGGGTGTGAGAAATCCGATGATCTTGGAAGCAATACACCTACTGTAAGTCTATTGTCCAGACTCCAGAGTGAGTCCCAAGATATGTGAAACTGTCAACCTGTTCTACTGTTAATAAGGAGTGGGAGGGTTGTTTCAATGACCACTTATTTTCTTTTGTCCACATTCAACTATATGTAATTGTCAGTCACTGTGTCAGTGCACCACTGTGTAAAAGGAGAAATGGTTTTCCGATAGTCCGTAATCGGGTTATTGTGATGGAGCTGTCCGAGAATGGCAGAGTATTTAAAGTATGTGATGTTGGTGGGTGAAGGGCTACAGTAATTTGTGTATAGTGGGGAAGCCAGGGGCATGAGAATGATGTACCTACTTTAACTGTTTGTGGTCTATTACTCAAAATGTTGTGAGTCCAGTGGATGAGGAGTGGAGGGATGTTGAGGTGATGCCATTTATTGATGATGTGATGCCATTCAATAGTGTTGAAAGCAGAACTAAGAACAAATCAATGAAAAGAATAGTAGCAAAAATGTATCGACTAATAGCAATTTAGTCACTGTCTAGTCTATAGCAATGATTACGTAACAGGTCCCAATGAGGTGAAAGCATATAGGCTACAGATTTATTTAATTGTATACTCTCTGTACTCTGTAAAATCAGGAAATAATAATTGCTTCACTCTGTCTTCTACCCGGAGCCAACCTATCAAAATGGGTTGCAAAAAGATGGGTCATGGCCTCATGGGCCCAGGCCGAAAAGTAGTCAAACAGTAGTCAAAAGAAACATTTACATTTGCCATTTTTAAAGTTTTGACAGTTGCCACACGACTCCTGGTGTATACAGTATGATGCAGTGATAAACTGTCAGCTCACCTGTGCCGTCTTCTTCCTTTTTTCTCTCCCGCATTCTTGCCACCAACTTGGCACCAAGCCACTCTTAGTTATGACCGCACACTCCGTCTGTTGTCATTCCCACAAGTTTATCCCATCCCAGCTCCATGTCATTTCCATGCATCGAACGTAATCCCAAAAACTCTGTCACACACAGGCTTGAGTGACTCAAATTGAGTCCACTGTGCACGGATGAAAATTGACAGCTGAGCAATGTCCGATGTATCGGTGCTCTCATCCACAGCAAGGGAATATGCGATGAAATATTTTCCATTTCCAACAACAAGCTGTTGTTTAAGATTAGTGGAAAGCTTGTTTACATGGTCAGCAACTGTGTTTCTGCTCAGACTCACATTTGAAAATAGCTGCTTTTTTCTGGGCACACGTCACAAACTTTGAGCATGCCGTTATTTACAAACTCTCCCTCGATAAATGGCCGGGCTGACTTTGCGACCTCTTCTGCCACAATAAAACTGGCCTTGACAGCAGCCTCGCTTTGTGATTTGGCTTTTGTGAACATAGCCTGCTGGGACTTCAGATTTCTCTTGTACCTTCTGTAGCTTTTGTTCTGTGTCCATATTCTTGTATTTGTCTGGGTGTTTCGGTGATAATTCATAGTGCCTTTTTAAGTTATATTCTTTCATTACTGCCACGCTGTCTCCACACACAAGACATACAGGTTTCCCGTTTACTTCGGTGAACATGTATTGTGCCTCCCACCTGTCTTGAAACCTTCAGCGTCTACCTTTCGTTTTGCCATTTTGGGAGAGAGAGAGGGAGATGAAATTATCCACACTTCTACTGTGTGACTGCACGTGCTGAGTTAAGTATGCTGACTTTGAAGTGAAGAGAAGACGCGGGGTCGCGCTCGCTCACGGGCACTCGGTACGCACCAATGCACTCGCAGTGCATTTTGGGACTTGTAGTATTATGGTCCTGCGGGCACATAATGCGAGTATGCTGCGGCCGGGGCCGCTTTTAATAGTAATTAAATAATATCCCGCGGGCCAGTGAGAACTCATTCACGGGCTGGATGCCTGGATTCTAGGCTTAAAATAATTTATATAAATATTTTAGTAAATCTCTATGAGAACAATTAATGGCCAATTTTTCAGTGGGTCCAGAAAACCACTGCTATTCTCTATCAATAAACATCAACCTCTCAATGCAATTGCAATCCATCTTAATTAACTCAAATGTGCATTATGTTACACATTAAACAGTATTGTATTTGGAATACAACCCTGCTGATTAGTGACAAGTTGACAACAATACATTGATATAATAATACTTTTGTATAATCACACTATACTATATCCGATTCCTTGAAACTGCACCAAAATAGTTAAACAGACTTTATATTATGAAATGATATAATGCTGGACCGAGTTAAACTCAACATGATCCATATAGCTGGAGTCTTAACGCTAATAATATAGCCAATAGCACTAAAGCACTTCATATAGTAGTATAGTTCACCATTACATTTTTAGAAACACAAGAACACCTGCCTGCGCAAAACAATACAGTTCTAGTTATACTAAAAACAGACATTTGTGTTATTTTTGTGCCTTACAAACCTGTAAAATAAGGATATAGTGTGAGACCGAAGTGTGAAACAGAAACATGTGTTGCTTTTTTCTTTCAGTGCTGTGTAAACAATGAAGTAGAGCCTATACTGTTCTAGCTGAACCACTGCCTAATACTGCCCCCTACCATTTTGGAAGACACATGGCAGGTTTGTCTTTGGCCCTACTTGACACTGACAGGCAGATGTAATGAAACAAATGAGTACATCATAAAGAAATAATAAAGATGAATTATATACCAATTGTGACCACACACAATAGTGGGTGTCGCACATACTATCAGAATCCATCATCCATCCATCCTCAACCGCTTATGCGTAGTCGGGTCGTGGGGGCAACAGCTCCACCAGTGAGCTCCAGACTTCCCTCTCCAGGGCAACATTAGTGACTTCCTCCTGGGGGATCCCGAGACGTTTCAAGGCCAGTGAGTCAATGTATTTCCTCCAACTGCGCCTTGGTCTGCCCCGGGGTCTCCTCCCAGTGGGACGTGCGTCGAGAACCTCCCTAGGGAGACGCCCGAGAGGCATCCTAACCAGATGCCCGAACCACCTAAACTGGCTCCTTTCCAGGCGAAGTAGCAGCGACTCTACTCAGAGTCTCTCTCGTGTGACTAAACTTGTCACCCTGTCTCTAAGGGAGATGCCAGCCACCCGTCGAAGAAAACTCATTTCAGCCGCTTGTATTCGCAACCTTATTCTTTCGGTCATCATGACTCAGACTTCATGACCATAGGTGAGAGTAGGAACGAAGATTGCTCGGAAGAGAGCTTTGCCTTCTGGCTCAACTGTCTTTTCGTCACAACAGTACGGTACAGCGACTGCAATACCAACCCTGCCACTCCGATTCTCCAGCTGATCTCCTTCTCCGTCCTCCCCTCACTCGTGAACAAGACCCCGAGATACTTAAACTCCTTCAGTGCTTTAACCTTTTAACCAAAACATATCACTGATCTTTAAAGCTGCAAAAAATAAATAAAGTATCATAGACATTAATAGATATACTATTGACCTATATGTAAAACCTATGTTGCCAAACTCCAGCCAAATACATTTGTCGTCATGTTATGGGTGATGGGTGGTTAGGTTGATGAACGTAAACACTATAGAAGTGATTTTTGGATACACATTTCTTGAACATATCCTTTAAAATAAACTTTTATTCAACAGTTTCTCAGTATTTACTTTCTAACAGGAAAAATTCCAGGGGGTCCCCATCACAATTAGTTAATGTAGCATCGAAATCAGTTTGTGCATTTTAACCAATATACTATACTATAATAAGCCATTTGAAAATAGCCGACGCATTGTGATTTTAGCCCAAATGTCAGACTGCACCTCGTGCTGTTCACATTTATGTTTAATAAACTATTCACTCTATCAACAAAGTCCAAAATTGAAATATTTGACACATTTTGAATATTGTAACAACAAAAATCTTGTAAAAAACATTTTTACATTTGAGAAGCACTGTTATAGAACATCATGAGTGTACAATGTCAGCAAACGACATACACGGGTACAGGTACAAGCCTGTGAGATGTTTCAAGGGGAGAAAAGCTTTATTCCCCCTATTAAATCACACAAAATAATCTCTTCAGGTAGCGGTCGAAAATTGTGTCGCTGTGTCAGTCTGAAAGGCTAGATCCATCAGATGAGCAGATTGTATTGTTCCACTTTTGCTCCGGCATTGTAAATGTATGTTTTCTCATTCCAATAAAGAAAGCCCTTTGAATTGAATTGAATAAACATACTAAACTTCATCCGGAAACTACATTATCTATCCAGACTTTACTTTCACTCCATCCAGACCTTTCCTTCGTTTCAGATTGGTGAAAAGCAAGGCAAAGTTGATAATGTAGGTTGACACACAAACCAGGCAGAAGTCCCCCAGAATAAAGGCGAGCACCCATGCCAGGTAGATTGACCCAACCACAGACATCCAGGAAAAGATGACCAGAAACAATGCTGCTCTCTTGGAAACCGACAATCCTGCAAGAAAGTAACACGGGACAAAGTTCACATTTAACATACTGTGTGTGTGTGTGTGTGTGTGTGTGTGTGTGTGTGTGTGTGTGTGTGTGTGTGAGTGTGTGTGTGTGTGTGTGTGTGTGTGTGTGTGTGTGTGTGTGTGTGTGTGTGTGTGTGTGTGTGTGTGTGTGTGTGTGTGTGTGTGTGTGTGTGTGTGGCCATTATACAACTGGGCTATACGTGTCAGCTCATTGTTTTTATATTTGGCAGCCTGGGCCATGTCCACAGGCTAGTGGTCAGAGGCTTGAGGATTATAGGGTTGTCCAAGTGTAAGGCAAAGCAGCTTGCAACATACTGTTCAATCTCCTCCATTATAGGCAGTCGGCCTATTTGGAGAAGAAGGTGCTTTTTGTACCCATGATTTACTTTCGGTGTTGGTAATATGACAGACTGAAGTGACCAATGCTTGCTGTGAATAAGGGAATTTATTACATTTAGGGCTTGTTTGGACTCAAGCACTGAGACACGTGATGTTTCGAGTGCGTAGTATATCAGAAGCAACTGAAAATATTTGTTCCCTTGATAATGTATTTTATAAATGTGGACTCAAATAAAGAGTGTGTGTGTGTGTGTGTGTGTGTGTGTGTGTGTGTGTGTGTGTGTGTGCGCGTGCGTGAGAGAGAGAGAGAGAGAGAGAGAGAGAGAGAGAGAGAGAGAGAGGGAGAGATGGGGAGACTAAAGAGTGGATATGTATGTGTGTACTCTGTACTGACCTAGGCCCAACTCTAGAGTGTAGAAAATGATGCCCAGAATACTGTTTGGCTGGTTTAGGGCACTATCTTCAGCAACAAAGTACTGGACCAAACCAAATCCACGCCCCCATCTGGCAAAAAAGATTTTGTAAAATGTAATGTCAAACAATTCTGAAGTACATAAGCAATAAGGAAACTATATAGGCCACTAATAGCATGCCGTGGCTAGACTAATATCACTGTCTTTTTTTCTTTCTTTTTTTTAAATGAATTGATTGATTGATTGAATGAATGAACACAAACAAATAAATACATAAATTAATTAATTCTACTCTTTGTATGGTCAACTTTAAAAAGCTGGCTATGGGGTCAAAAATAGTATTAGGCTAAATTATGTTTTAAATTGCACTATGGAGATTCCACACACATAGCCTACTTCCAGATACTTTATTCTTTAACACGTGGCACTGAGTGGGCGCAACTGCACTGCTGTGAAGGCAATACTTAACATGTCAACAAAATGACATGGCATATACTGTACAGCATATGCATGGCATAGAGTCATAGACTAGGTTATCTTCAATTCACAATAGTGATCAAGCAGTAAGCTACTACCTGGATGTGAACACTTTGGAACAGCTCACAGATTCCCCCAAATCGCACATCGCTCTGTATTCCGGGTTGTTTTCTCGAGAAATCTCAACATGCAGAGCATATATCGACAGCACAAACCCAAAAGCGCACAAAAATATGCGCGTTTTTCTCTCCCATGTAGGCACACAGTGATCACCAGCCTTTCCCATGTTCTCACTGTCTTTATCAACTTAATTCGAGGGACCTAGACTAGATTTCAGATAGATTTGGGAACAAACGACGGACGGTAGGTTTTTTAAATGCTTGCTTTGCGCTCGTCATCCCCCTGCAAGCACCCCTCTGCTCTACTCCTCCAAGCTACCTCACATGACACTGAAAAACACATTCCACGTTTTGATTGGTCCAAAACGACCTTCACAAAGCTTTTGATTGGATAACAGAGAGTAGGTTGGAGACCTCAGTCACTGTCAGAGGTTTTATGGATTTTAGGAAAGGACTTTGTATTTTTTCCTCATCCCTGCATGTCTGGTTTGTTTCCCCAAAAAGCTCACTCATTTCATTTGTTGTGTTGAAAGCGGAAAGCCATACTGTCTTTTCCTAAAAGTAGTTGAAAAGGCTATTATATTTCTCTATCGGTGGGTCCGATCACCGATGGGACAATGTTGCGTCTGAACTATTATTCTGTTCTATTCTATTCTATTCTATTCTATTCTATTCTATTCTATTATTATATTTATTTTCATAGTTGATTGTTCAAGAGGAAATAATGTGTTGTATTCTATGGATAGATCATGGCCATGGTGGGGCACTGGCTGTGTGACAGTTGAGTTGGCATAAAAACAGTATAATATTCATTTATTTTGTGCCATCCCACACAATGCGTCGGCACCGCCCAGGACCAATGGCCAGGGCTCTGAAGTCCCGCCTCTCAATGGAGTTCTCGTTTCCATTGGACTGTCGCTCCACACAGCGACATCGCTTATTGGTTCAACACATGCCAGTCTAAAAGCAAGACGGAACAGCACAAGGAAGCAGCAGACAGTCTCGCCAAACAAGAAATTGTCATGCCGTTACAGGATTAAAACACATCTGGATATTGCGGTGTGTTTACAAGGTGAATATATCGTGGGTACGTACTATGTCCATATCCAAGTTGGTCTAATTTAGAGAAAAGGGTGATAATTTTGTCTCGTACCTTCCTAGAAAGCAGGCTGTTCAGGTAACTGGCCTACGCCCCTATACGGGCAAAGAGACTTTGGGATAGGTTACGTCTTTATGATGTAGTGTCTGTTTAATTACTGTGTTATATGCAAGTGCATGTCGGTGAAGCCGTTACAGGTGAACAATTCTCCAGTATAGTGTGTACCGGTATTTATATAAATCCTTTAGGGTGTTTCACTGTAAAGTCAAGTGTAAACCACCCATTCTGCCCACAACAAACCAGGCAGGCAGGCCTGACATTAACGACCTATCTTGAATTTAGGATTCCTAAATGTGCTTGGAGCGCAGGTATTCGATGGGTATTAAAAACAACAACAATGCAGTGTCCAGTGTAAGCTCATATAGCTGTACATTATGTAGCTATACATTATGGTTCTCTGATGATCAAATCAAGTTATATGTGGCTAAAAAGTTGCATCAGGGTGGTCAACCTGGGAAATGCAAATTAGATTTTGTTCTGGGCACTTGAGGTGAATGTTCTGGGGTAAAACTGGGCACTTTTGGGGAAGAGACTGGGCACTACTTCACTCGCATCTTTGACACATTATTCCAAGGATACGTAATTTAATTACAACTTGTAAAGTGTGTGGTATAGGTCTACATTTAACCATGTGTTGTGTTTGGAGATTTAAAGAACAGTGCTGGGTTTTGACACCAGAAGTCAAGGATATATTCGACTGCAATATCCTGCAATAATGGGAGAAAGTCATTATAAGATTTTGATTGAAATGTAATGTAGACAATTTCCCCAATATAGTAGCACTGACAGAGTTACACCAACACGGATTAAATTAATCCTTAAATGTATAGGCTACTGACTTAACCCTGTATACTTGAATGGCTTGCATGATGCCATTGTGGGCTGCCGAATCTTGATTTTGTAAATCTACGATTTCTACATTAACCCATTTAGGACTGAGGCCGATTCTAAGATTTTTCAAAAATAGCAGATCTACAAGCTCATAGTGCGGCACTCTGTGCCGCGTTATGGTGATTATTATTATAAAATCGTTATAAAATTCAGAAAACTTTCTAGTTATTCTTTTACATTACAACATTTTTATCCCACGATTTTGCAACCCACATTTTTCACCCAGTGTCAATTATCTAATGTAATCCTGGGCGCTACACTTCCTCTGCCAACCTGGGGGGCAGCGGACTGACCTCATGCTTCCTTCCATGCATGAGGAGTCCAAGCTGCTTCTTTTCACCTGACAGGGAAGAGGTTCCCCGGCCGGATGTAACACGTGGAAGGAACACGTTATTCCAACCAGTTCCTTTCCCCTCCATCAGGCGGAAAACTTTTTAGTTATTAATCAATTGTAGTTGGCTTCATGCATCCATCAACCTGCATCTGACATGAGAGTCTTCATTTCATATTAACGTCACTGATACCCGGCCTAAGCCTGAAATCGACTGAAACCGAATCAATGACGTGTTGCTTTCTATATTTACATTAATGCTGTAGCTTAAAGACGACTTAAACTTTTGGTTTCTGTTTCCTCATTCCTTGTAGGTGAAAGGCAAATAGGCAATGGGAATGTTTGTACTGTCACATAGTCACATACACACATCAATAAAATAAATAGAAGGTTCACAGAGATTTTCCATCAGTCTGCCCTAAGATGGCATCTGAGGATGTGTTTTAACCAAAAGTTTCTGCTATTGACATTTTTTGGATAGATGACACTATGGATCATTATTTGGATTATTTAATAAGAGTGCAAACTGTTTTCTCAACTTTTCTATTCCCTTTTAGAACCATGTCAACCAAGGAGGGGGGAGAAGTCGCTAAATCTGTGGCCATGTCGACTCAAAGTGTAATGACCAATGACAACAGCAGAGAAAACAAGGGCCATCATGATGAACAGTCTGAGACAACAGGCAACACAGACAGCAGTACAACAGCCAAGAACTTGGCTTTTCTTAAAGCTCACTCTCTAGATGTGACCTTTGAGGTTGGTGAGGAGTATGATGTCATTGAAACCATCGGAACAGGAGCCTATGGCGTTGTTTCCTCTGCCAGGAGACGGGATAATGGTAAGACATGTTACTGTTTGTTAGTTCTCATATGTGGTGCATCAGCCCTTCAAAGAAACTGCATTATAGAATACAAATACTGCTTATGCATACATTCTGAAAAAGAGATGATCAAATAATAATAATATCTCTCATTAATTTCTATTCAGAATTCAGAGCTTATTTGTATTTCTATTCTCAATATATATATACCTACAGACACACATAATCGTGGAACTCAGAAGAATCGCTTATTGCCACTTATTCCTGCCATCAGGGCCGTGGGAAGGTATTTACACTTTACAGTAGCAACAAGTGCTGAATGTTTAGGGGGGGCTTTAACTTTCCCTCTCCACACGCAAGTTATATAAACAAACTGACACAGGCAATTAACCAGGATAAGGTGCCGATACTGCGATACAGCATATTTATTAGGCCTAGTAACAGAAATCTGTTTTGAACATATAAATAAAATGAATGCAGAATCACCATGCAGGCTATGGCACAGAAACCCATTAGGAAAGCAATTTACATATTACACACAGTATATGTATGGGAAGGCGCCGATTATCAAATTTTTAATTATAACAGCCTATATATTAATATTATTATTCCCCTCCTGTCCGGGGGGGGGGGGGTGTCTGGGGTGAGGGGGTGCTCCAGCACCCCTACTTCCCTCAGCTATGGAATTTGTTCTGGTTAAGACACCAGATAACCATAACAATTTACAGAACATAGCACACTATACAAGATTGTCTTGTAAAATTTCCTATACATTTTTATGTTGTCTTGAAGATAGTCTCACATTGCCAGACTTTCAGAGGCACAGTGGTGTGCAAAATCACATAACAGTCTGCAGAGTGAGAAAACAGAAACAGTGCAAAACTATCATATTTACAATTCTGTCCGGCCTTTGGGTGCTTGTAAATCTCTGAAATACTTTGTTGAATGTAGCTTGGTGTGAGTGATAACAAGGCCACTGCTCAAACCTGTTTATGCATTTTGTTTTATTGTGGCATATCTACTCTTCACAGGCCAGCAGGTGGCGATAAAGAAGATCTCTAATGCTTTTGAAGTGTTAACAAATGCCAAACGCACATTGCGAGAGCTGAAGATTCTCAAGCACTTCAAACATGACAACATCATTGCCATCAAAGACATACTGCAGCCTAACCTCCCTCACTCTGCCTTCAAGTCTGTGTAAGTCCTTAACAGTGATATTCAGAATGGGTTGGATTTGCTGGGGGTGAACTCCATGCCTCTGGTTTTGATACTCCCCCTCAATATCCCCACATTACTTTTATGTTTTATCCTTGTTTCTGGGCAGACTGAATTCAATATATGCATTTCCTTATGGGAAATATAGACTGTCTGATATGTTTGATAATATCAGTTATAGATTACACCCTTGTGAACTGAGCAGTTTAGGCTTTAGTTGACATAATATTGGTCCGACTGTCATTAGGCCGACAACCTACCTCAAACCCTAATCTAACCCTAACTGCAAGCACTGGAGCATCGCATGTCCGACCACATGTCCGACCGTTGTTTCCGCATGGCGGTCTGTTGGTGTGTCTCATCCCGAGGTGCAGGCTGCTCAATTATAGTTATAGTGCTCGGTGTGAATGACCCTTTAGGCTGCTCAACAGACAGACAGACATACACACACGGCTAGTCATTGGAGCATTTATTTTGCTTGTACCCGAGTATTGGCAAATAAATCTTATTGATTATTGATAGTATGGAAAGCTATCAATCAGCCAAGATTACAGAGTTTCTAGAACTAAACACTATACCACTGTTGTGTAGTAGTCCATTCTAGATCATAGTTTTGTAATTTCAGATATTAGAAATAGGCAAGATTCTGTTGTATTTAACTTCATGGTCTCATCTACTCACTTGTCCTTTTGTTTTGTGTGTAGATACGTGGTACTCGACCTGATGGAGAGTGACCTTCACCAAATCATTCATTCAGGCCAGCCGTTAACTCCAGAGCACACACGCTACTTCTTGTATCAGCTTCTCCGTGGCCTTAAGTATGTGCACTCTGCCAACGTCATCCACCGTGACCTCAAGCCGTCTAACCTGCTGGTCAATGAGAACTGTGAGCTGAAAATAGGTGACTTTGGCATGGCAAGGGGTCTCAGTTCACACCCTGAGGAGTCCCACTCATTTATGACGGAGTATGTGGCGACAAGGTGGTACCGTGCCCCAGAACTCATGCTCTCTCTACACCACTACAGCCTGGCCATTGACCTGTGGTCTGTAGGGTGCATCTTTGCTGAGATGCTTGGACGCAAACAGCTTTTTCCTGGTAAACACTATGTCCACCAGCTGCAGCTCATCTTGTCAGTATTAGGCACTCCTCCTGAAGGTGTAATTGATGCTATTGGTGCTGAGAGGGTACGCTCCTATGTTCAGAGTCTGCCATCACGTGCACCTGTGCCATTGGCCAAACTATATCCTCATGCTGAGCCAGAGGCACTAGACCTGCTTGGGGCCATGTTGCAATTTGACCCCCGTGAGCGCATCAGCGTGACACAAGCTCTAGCACATCCTTACCTGGACAAGTACCACGACTCTGATGATGAGCCCATCTGTGTGCCAGCTTTTGACTTTGAATTTGACAAGCTACAGATGAACAAAGAACAGATCAAAGAGGCCATCCTCATAGAGATCCAAGACTTTCATGTAAAAAAACAAAGCTGTCCGCGTCAGAGACTACAGTTCAGACCCTTGCCAAGGGCGAATGGTGGAACTGGGGTAGGTGGAGTGCCCAGCAGTAACCAGTGCACTTCTCAGGCCTCCACAGCCAACCTGACCAAACACACACAGCTCTCTCAAGCAGCACCGATTCATCCACAACGTGCAATGGAGGGTAAAACCATTGACGACACTGCGATCCACACACCAGCAGAAGGAAGCCAGGCATTTCAAAATCAAATGTTGTCCTTTAACAACCAGCCCACTTCCCTTTCAGAGATACCTCCCCCGCGAATGACCCATGACTTACCTCTACTCACTAAATCTGACCATGTGCCAGTTGATGTGGACATGCCCAGTGCCAGCCCTGATGGCGGTCAGCCAGAGACTATAGACCTAACAACACCGGTCAGCTCCAGCCAGGAAGCTCCATCAGAAGCAATGCGAGATTGTTCCAAGGATGAGCAGCTGCCCAAAAGCCAAGCAGTAATGACACAGGCCACCCAGAGCCAGTCCATGACCCAAGCACCCACTTGTATGCCTGCAACCCCAGCACAGACTATGACACCCCTTCCTATCACTGTGCCTTCTCTGTCTCTCTCCCAGGCCCAAGCCCAGTCATTGTCTCAGTCCCTCTCACAGTCACTGTCCAAGAATGCCAGAGCTCAACCCATTGTGGGAGATGGGACCAGAAAAGAAGGAGCCATTTCAGAAGATACTAAAGCTGCACTTATAGCGGCTCTCCGGAACAAAGCTAGAGGTGGTAAGTTCAAAATGTTGAGCTTCAATCATAATTTATGATAGATGTATGCCTTGTTAGTGATGGTGACTAGAATGAAGTACATCCCATTATGTTTTAATTGCAGATGGAGCTACTTCTGCACCTGGAATGGATGTTTGTGCAGGAGGAAGTATGTCGTCCTCCTTATCGTCTCTTCCGGAATCACGCCGACCCGTCACAGCCCAGGAGCGCCAAAGGGAGCGAGAGGATAAGAGAAGGAAGAGGCAAGAACGAGCACGAGAGCGAGAGAGAAAGCTGAAGGAAAAGGAGAGAAAAGAAGGCCGGCATGGGGACTCACTGGGCGGGGTTCTATTGAGTGACAATGACAAAAGCCTACTGGAACGCTGGAAAAAAATGATGGACAGCTGCAATGACAAATGTCATGCACCTAATGATGATGGTGCAAAGAGTAAGGACTGCAATATGAACTCACACCATAGCGTGGGGGTTGGCGATAACACTAACATATCACTGTCAGTGGGTAAAAAAGCTGACAAAGAAGGAGGGAAGATTCCGTCTCATGAGCAGTTGACTCCACAAGTCAAACCCAGACTGCCTGTTTTTTTTCAGCCTCAGAGTACGCAGGCGCCTTTACCTTTCTCTTTGAGCCAGACAAAGCCTGCAGAAATGGGAGTTGTGTCTGTGAATGGAGGAATAGATATAATGGCGGCCTCTAGTGGCTTTATCAAGAACATGTTCAAACCACAGGGAGAGAGTGGGGGACAGAGTGCTTTTAACTGCCTGGGCAGCTGGAGTGGGCAGCATGTAGAGGCAAGGGCATCACTGCAACCACAATCAAATAGATCTCCACAGCCCGCACAAGCAAGCTTCCTTCAGCCTCAACTCCAACCTCAAACTCTTTCCCACCCACAACCTCACCCTCAGACTCAGCTGCTTCCTCAGCTGCTACCTGCAACGTTTTTGACTAAAGTCCCAATGATAACCACCAGAGAGACAAATGGAAATGTGGGTATAGGAGGTCAAAATAGCCTCCCTAACCCAGCAACAAGTCCCGGGCCAATGGAAAAACTCTGCCCCTCCATAGAAGAGAAGACTGGAACACAGGCAACAAACCCTCTCTGTGGGGCCTTAGGAGCCCCTTCCCAACCTCAGCACAGCCTGGGATTCACAGACACCGGGCAGCCGGGGCCCTCCGTCACCCCAGACATCCACACAGTGACACTGCAGCTCTCCAAGTCACAGGTCTGTGTCATGTTTCTCATTATCTGCTTCACGTCATTGTCGTCTTGCTTTCTATTCTGTACTTGTTTGCATATTAAGTTTTGTAACTGCCCTCGAATTGTGAAATAATCAGATGTGGATGGTCTCAACGGGTGTAATTTATTAGTCTTCAGGTACAGAAGAAGATCACTGGTACACCGTGAAAACTATAAAATTGAATAAATAAATACTTTTAGAATCATACATTTCATAGTTTCACTCACCACAATAATCATAGTTTCGCTCACAATAAAGCAGTGCATTAGATTCATCACTTCAGTATACGATAAACAATAAAAATGTTCATTTAAAGGTCAATTATAAATAATGCAGTGATACAATAACTAAGCACCATAACCAAGATACCAGAGACCAAACGAAATACCACAACAAAATACAATAGACCATAAATTAAATCATGAACTCAAATGAAACAAAAAAACACTGCTGTACCTCGCTCCGCTTATCGAGGGTGCTAAGGTCTGGAAGGCCACCTTGAGCTTCACACAGGAAGCACAGCAAACAGGCACTGTGTCACCAAACAATCAGTACTGTGATCTGTGGGTACACGGTCCACATATTGTATACTGAAGCTACAAACATTTCAATAATGTCGAGTCAACTGGGCAAACATGAAGTTGCAAACATATCATACCATGTGGCTCTGCTGCTAGAAACACTGCATCTCTCCCTGTCACTCTGGCTGAGTGTGGTGAGTGGTTCTGATGTGAGTGAAGCTAACATGCTTCAGCTAGATATGTGTTGGTAACAGGAAGTGTCAAAATAAAGGTAAACCAGAATGAGCACGGTAAATAACAAATTAACTTCAAACTAAAGAAAACATTGAAGTTAAACCCAAGTGTCACGGGCACTTACAAGTTTACTTTACTACTTACCTGAATTATTTGCATCGAGGGAGTCAGCAGCACGGGTATTTCCTTTGTTATAGTTAGTTAATGGCTGGGTTTCCCAAAGGACATCATGTGTAGGGAGTGGGCGTGTGGTTCTTCTCAACAACACCCCCTTTCACTGTGAATATAGATATTCCGTGCATAGATGTACCACACAATGGTAGGCCTGAGGCCTGGTATGGTTGGCCTCAGGCCTGCTATGGTTGGCCTCAGGCCTGTGTTTTCATATAGGCCTACATTTGCCTTGCAGACATCACTTCGCCTCTGAAATTTAATTTAATAATATTTGGACTGCTGGACAGCTGACAGTAGGCTCTCTTCACTCTTAACATTTTTTAATTTAATTTCTTTGATGCTGAAGTAGGCCTAAACATGTTTGTTTAATTTCAAAGTTTTTATATTTAAATGAGATGAAGAAAGTCACCACTCACACCACACATTTCTCTGTGAGTGGTTTTACTACTGCCACATGTCGACAGGTGTGTGTAGGCTAAAGAGGCTTTAGGGAAACTGGTTTGTGTATTCATGCAGGAGGTATAGCTGTGCTCTAGTCTAGGTTGTCTATTTCTATGTTTTGTTTGACAGTGTTTCCCAAAAAAGGACAGTGTCTGATTGGCTGGCATGCAGCCAATTAGGCCGCACACAGGCTTCTGTTTGGGGCCTAGAGGGGTGTGTTCAAGCTATATGCAACACAAATTTTCTTTGGGAAACGACAATGGCTGGCCATTGTCATTAAAGGTCAACTTTTGTATATAAATCTAAAAAGCTGATCTACAAGAGCATGTAGATCAGCTATTCATAGTACAATGTAGAGTATAGGGCTTCTGCTGGACTTTATTTTGACGAATTGAACAAGGTGGACCCTCTTGTAAACAAGTGTAATGCTTTATTGGGTCGTCCACTCACAGTTAACAGTCTTTGTATTGAGTTTGTGCTTGAAATGTACTGTAATTCTGCAAACTGTTAATAAATATTTCAATCAATGACCTAATCATTAACTATAGCAAATGAAATGTTTTGTCTTCTCTCATCAGGTGGACGATGTTTTGCCCCCAGTGTTTTCTGTGACTCCGAAAGGCAGCGGGGCCGGGTATGGCGTGGGCTTTGATCTGGACGACCTCCTTAACCAGTCTCTCACGGACCTCCCGCACTCCGACCTCAGAGACAGGTGAGGGTTAAAGCTAAACTCACAGTTCAACCTCAGTGACCGAAGAAGGTTAAAGCTAACTCACGATTCAACCTGTTTTGTATTGTCTTTGACATTTGCTCTTAGATTTTTTATAAATAATATAACAGCATAATTGTGTCATATATCATAGCCTGAAAAAAATGTTTTCTTCAGTGTCCTTCAAAATAAATGAGAAATATATAGTTTAAAAAGTGTAAATAAAGTCTAGTCTACAAAAGAGATTACAAATGTCTTGAGAGAACTTTGAGTAATATTAATTCATGCACTGTGGTACCTTTTTATAAACCGTTTCCCCCTCCATCAGTTATGACACAGGGCCCCTGTCTGCCTCCCTCATATCTGACTGGCTGGAGGTTCACCACATGACCCAAGCTGATTTGGAGTCACTTCAGCAGGAACTACAACTGGGCTCTCCCATGATCCTCTCTGACTCCACTCCTCCAGACACCTGAATTCTGTCCTCTCCCTTCCCTGGAATAGAGCCCTTATCAGACGACGTCACACTGATAAGAACCAGTATGCGTGCGCAGGCCATCACCACATGAACCCCACCGCTAATAAGATGCAATGGAAAAGCACTCGTGTAAAAATGCATCCGATCAAACTTTCAGACGCAGTTTTTCTCCCAGTATGGCGGAAGAATGCTTAACATTTTGTGATCTCTCACCCTTGAAATATGTCATCTTTGTGTGTAAACAATGGAAATTCAATGCAGTTTATGATCTGTCCTGCGAAGGTTTCATGCGCACAGAGAACGGCAGACCTCTAAGCTCGCAACGGTCGCATTCGCGACACGGTTGTGAGCTTGTATGTCTCGCTAGGGTGCGTCTCACAAGCCAACCCACAAGACGAGGTTGAATGGACTGAAACCAGCTCTTCCCAAAAGAGGTTTGGGGATCTGTTAGGAATTTTATGTCACCTGTGTGTCCAGTCCCTATGTTTGTAAACAAATAATTGGTCTATCGAAGACAATAAACATGGAATTTTGATACTTTTGTGGAATTTCTAGCATGAAAACAAGCTGAAAGAAAAGAATAAGATGCCTCTTATTTAAAGTTTTTTTTTTGTTGCCTTTTCTGCCTTTGATAGGTTGAACGTAATGACAGGAAGTTGCCTCTTTTAATACACACTACCAAGACGTGAATCTTTTCTACCATTTCATGTAATGCTTTCTGTTCAAATAAAGTAAAACAGGTCACCTGGCTTTGTCTGGTTTTGTATGTATGGTCTGGTGGTTATAAAGTGCAATAAAAAGTAGGTATGCACAGAATAGTCGGCCATTCAGCGGAATAGTGGAAAAAAGCATATTCGGTTGATTTTACAGCAGAAACCGAATAGATAAAATCATATCCTGTTTTATGTAATTAGTTACGGCAATGGTGTAAAAAAAAAAAGACAATCGTATTTGCTTTTCTGCCAACTGTTTCCTATATTCGGTTTCAGCCAAGAAATTCCCATTCGGTGCATCCCTAATAAAAACGAGGTACAGTACTTTTATGCCATACTTACATACTACATAAGTTACCAAATAAATGAATCCAAATAATATTCTAGCTACAGTAGCTACTGGCCTATACTGAGAAACAGCATTTTAAAGGATCTAATTACAGTACTTGTAACATTGAATACAGATAAATGATCAACAGTTTATTTTGAGCGAATGTCTTAGCTCAAACCAGATTTGGACTTTGGGTAGTTCAAACCCCTGAAAAACTGTATTGGGATCACTTCTGTGATCAGAATCATATCTTAAGGGCAGTCACACCAGTCTGGGCAACTAGGCTGGATTCTGACCTCTCGTGCTTAAGAGCCAGGTAAAGATAATTGAATAGAACAAATAATGAACTGAATTTAAGACATGCATAACAAACTTAACCAATTTATTTAAATTATAGAAAACATGTATCACTTATTTACATCATGTGAAATCAAGTTTAAAATCACAAGTTTATTAGAACATGTGAATCAGATTCAGATCAGAATCAGAAGTAGATAATTGGTGCTAAAAAGATTTTGAATGTACATGATGGCTTTGTGTATATCAGATACAAAATAGTAAAACTAATTGGCTAATTCTAAGCCAATTATCAACTCATAAATATTGTAATTATTGGCCAAACATCAGCAGACAGCTTTTGGTTTCCTTCATTTGTTACAGTGCGGTTTCTTTTCTATCTTACACAACTTTACCAAGAGAGTTTTCAAATGTGTTCCTTCCTATCTCAGGAGCAGCAGCATCAGCCAACTGGACAAACAGCTGACCAACACAGATGTCCTTGGAGCCCAGATCTGGTTAGCTTGGCCATACAGCTCGATACCTGGTACTGTGCTGCGGATTAAGTCTGCTAAGGTGGACAGTTTGGTGTAGACTCCAGGCTGGTTGGGTTCACCGCAGCCGAGGCCAAAGCTCACCACCCCAGCCTGCACCCAGGTCCCATTCACCATCTGGCAGACGAGTGGGCCTCCCGAGTCCCCCTAGAGACGAAGACAATGATCCAACAGGTCACAAACTACACTATTGTGCACTGAAATCTAACAACAAGTATTAATAATGTACACTAGTTGTGACAGAAGGTCACATTTACTAGAGATGTCCCGATACTGTATCGGTATCGGGAAAAGTATCGGATCTGCCCTTATTTGTCATATCGGTAAATATGCCAGTCTAACCACAGATCCGACACAGGGGTAAGGTTGACACTATGGCAGGTAAATAAAGTGTTGTGGCATGTGGAGTTTGCTTTCGAGTTGCCCAAACTGCAAGTGCACATTTCAGTGAGGAGTCTACTATAAACACAACACGAGATATATAGGTAGATAGCTATAAACACAACACGAGATATATAGGTAGATAGCTATAAACACAACATGAGATCACGACACTGGTATCGGTATTCGGTATCGGCTAACACGGGACATCCCTAACATTTACTATGAAAACGTGCAATTCCCGTCAGTGTATCAGTCAAAATCCCCATACATGGGAATTCCCCCATAATAATAATATATCATCTTGGTAAAGATGATGCAACCATCAGCCTGTTTAACACCCTAAAAGCATCTCCAAGTCCCCTCCCACTTTGCCAGGGTCCTTTTTATTGATTTGACCTCTGCTTTCAACAGCATGCTAGGATACACACGCTTCTGCAGACTCATTGACATCATACTATAATTAACTCAATGTCTGAATGTCTGTCAGAAACATCTCCTCACCGCCTGCACCAATCACTCCCACTTTCCACACAGGCATTGACCATAATAATATGGAGGTCTTAACAAAGCCCTTTTTCCAATTTAACAAATTATAAATTAATAATGAATGTATTAGTGAATAGAAATGCAGCAAGTATTTCACAACAGGTAAGGGCTAGTAGGGATAAATGGAGGTATTATCCATCTTGTCAGAGACTTCCTCTCTGACCGTCCTCAACAGGTCTGTGTGAATGATCATCGTCTAGTCAGTCTTATGTGAACACCTCAGACAGTTTAAGTTACTTGATTCAGTATTTTGATATTTGATATTCATTTTAGCTGCCCTGCCCCCTCCCTATACAAACCAACCATGATAGATTCAAACACCCGTAATTTTTTCTGGTGATTGATTTTGTCCTAATATGTGAGGGGCCGTGGTTTTTCAATTGTCGTTTCCATTTATTTTTTAAATATTGTTTTTGGAAAATAATGGAGGGAGAACCTACTGCAGGACCGAAGAATCTAAACAATATTTAAAAATAAATGAAGAGTAATTGAAAAACCACGGACCCCTCACGTAGGACAAAATCAATCACCAGAAAAAGGACAAGTGTTTTTGATGAATCTATCATGGTTAAAATAGAGCTAGAAGTTACAATGGGTTTGTATAGGGAGGGGGGGGGGGGCAGATAAAATGAATTTCAAATATCTAAATACTGAATCAAGTAACTTAAAAACTGTCTGCGTGTTCACACAAGACTGAGTAGACAATGAAATGACCAAAAGTTTTTTTGAAAGTGAAATATCCCTTGAACACTGGTGCTTCGCAGGGGACTCTTATCCCTGTTACTTTTCTCTTTATAGACAAATTAATTCCAGTTAGACCAGGATATGTTTCTTTTTTTCAAGTATGCAGATGATTGAGATAGATATGAAGAAGGGGGACACAGCAGGGCAGGAAGCATGTGTCATCTCTCCAAAACTGGTGCAATAAAAGTGTCAATGTGACAAAAACAAAATAACGTGTGCAGTCCATTACAATTAGTGGACAAATAGTGGAGGTAGACAATTTTAAATATTTAGGCACATATATTGACAGCAAACTTAATTTCAATTAAAATATTGACCAGATTTTTTAAACTTCTAACCAACGCCTGCCACCTACTACGCACCTCCCCATCCATCCATCCTTCCTCTTCCGTCTACCTTGACGGATACCCGTCCATTCAAACTCTAGACAGGCTTGCCCCAAAGTTATTAGTACAGCCGCGCCCGGCAGCCGGCGAAAACTAGTTCTCAACAGGCCCGAAAATTAACACGGCCCTCATCAAACCCTGTACACTCAAGAGAATATCCCCACTACCACCCTTAGATCTCCATATATGAAGCTGACCTGTTCTGACATTCCATGTTGAATCTTGATCTGACCTCATCAAACCCTGTACACTCAAGACATGCTCCTTATATGACCAGTACAGAATTCATTCTATGTTGATCTGACCCCCCCATGCTAAAGCACCAGCGTTCGCCCAGCAGTCTGCCATCAACGAGGCGGATGCGTGCACGCGACCTCGCCCTTTACGAGGTCGCCTCTCGCCCTTAGGCGTCTTACTGGTGCTACATCAGAAAAATACATTGGCAAAGTTAATTAAAGGTAGTGCAAGTGATTTTCTTTGGTTAAATGAAGTGTTAAAAAGCTCTATATTGTTGTGATAGTACTCATTGCTATATAGTCCGGCAGCCGGGGTTGTGGACTGGGAAATTTGGTATATAGTTTTTTCTCATTGGCCTAAAATATTGTCTATATACATACTGTACATATACATTCATGAATCCACTTGCTGACTGGCTGTCGGTATTGAGCAATTTGTTTTATAGGGGTTTACTTTATATGTGACCATACCGTTAACATCCCATATAAGGCAAAAATGTCAACATTTAATTATGTGTGACGTGTCAAACTATGTGGTTTTCATGATTCTGAATTAGTTTTGCACCCAAAGAAATTGACAAAGTTGTAACTGGAATACCGGTACTATACAAATAAATAGTTGGCTGACATTGGCTGACATTTTGTAACCCTACCTGAAAGCGCTCTATAGCAATGATTACCATCAGAATATAGTGATTTGTTTTAACCAAAACCCTACCTAATATAAATGGATATTCATTTTAATATTTATACCAATTTGTGTGTTCTTGTATGTCATCATACAATCACATATAATATAATAACACATATAATCACCTCATTATGGCCAATCACAATTAAATTTGCATCCTCACTTTTGTCTTCAATGTTTGTGTTTACACACTTTTCTTCAATGTTTGTGTTACACAAACCCTCAAAGCTGGACATAGAAGAAAGTAAAACAAACGGGTCACGTGACACCACAGTACCTGGCAGGCGTCCTTGCCACCATGCGGATAACCAGCACAGATCATGTTATATAGAATGTCCACTTTCTGTGTTGGGTGAAGCTGATACATCTCATGACATAAAGACCGGGAGATGATTGGCACCTTTACTTCCTGCAGGGGCGCCACTCCAGGCAGAGGAACTAAGAGGAAGAGAAGATTGGACATACTGGGTGCCGTGTACACTGCTCAGTGAATTGAAAGAAAAGTGATCACCTGAAACCTTGTAACCGATGCTGCTGCTATACGTACAGTACAGCCAAAACCTTATGACTTGAATGATTATTGAATCATTAATTATAGACTTGAATACTTTTGCCTATCTACAGATAATGTTCAACCCTAGAACAGAGTCAGACACAATATTAAGTAGCCTTGGGAACAAACGGTTCCTGAGGCGCGTGGCCCGTAGGTCAGGAGCCGATCTTCCGTTTCTGGAGGTGGTCACAGGGACTTCTTCATGCCTAGTGCCAAGCATAGAGGCATTGGGTACCATTTGTATAGTCTTTGGTATGAATAACTTGGCCAGGGATTGAACCACGACATCCCATTATGTGTTCAATTTGACATTTTTCATGTAAATTTAAAGTATTTTATCAAAAAACATGCTTCTCAATATATGTATTTATAAAATAAAAGGAATCAAAAGAGAAAACTATGTTGAAGACATGTGTGCCAACTCTGCATTTGGGAGAGCTTACTGTGGTTTCGAATGTTTCCCCATCCTGTGACATAGCACTGCATGCCTCCCGGGAACAGGGTTTCAGAGTCAGGTAAACAGACGGGCTGGATATGATACGACCAAATTATTGGGGTGCTCAGTTGGACTAGCGCCATGTCCCGCCCCTGGTGAGGTTCCACGTAGCCATTTGGAATCACCACCCTGGTAACACGATGGCTCGACTCATGAGGGTTGTAATCGTTCAGTTTGTGGCGGCCTGCATAGATGATGTAGGGTCCCAAATCATACGGACTGAAAGAGAGCAGGAGACAGAATGAAACTCACCTCACATTGAAATATGAAACCTATGCTATGGGCAAATTCAAGCCAAGATGATCCATTGTGTGGGGTTTGTGTTCAGCAGCTGGTATATAGAGCAAGCCTGTCCTTTGCATATTCACATTATTCAGATGCAATTTGATCATCCTGGCCATGTTTTGAAAGCATTGTTTGTTTCACAGAATGCAATTATTAAAAGATAAGGTTACTCGTGTTTGTTGAAGTAATATTAAGGGACTCTTGTTTATTGAAGTTTAACAAAGTTACTTTGGTGAAAATAACAATATTCAAAGAGATAGATTTTTAAAACAGTGAAACTGAAATGTTCTCTTTGCTCATGAACAAGCCAAGGTGGTGTGGTTCTGAATGTAATTGTCATGAATTAAGTAGGAACAAATATAGCCTACTTTGGAAAGCAATGAGCAGCAGAAATAACCCAGTCCTTCGTGATTATCGTTCCTCCACATACATGGCCCTGTGACTCTATCTGAGAAATAAGAGAAAGAGAAAAATAATCATTACAGCATCACAGGCAAATCCCTCACCACTAGCAAGTAGCCCCAGTATGTTCCCTCAGCAGTGGCACTACGCTCATTCTGTAGCTCCGAGATGAGCTACTGTACATATCTCGGCGCTACAGAAGAAGCGTAGGGAGAGGGCACATATGGGGCTAGACAGCAAGATGACCACACATTACTATTTGGTTACATTTACTCCCTCTCTTATATACACATGGATACATTAACAATGTGGATTTGACTGTGTCTGTGTACACTACAGTGCACACACAATAAGAAAAATAGTATTAAAAGACATGATCATTTAATTGTAGTTTCTTACCTGAATATCCACCTGCCATGGCCATGCACCTTCAGAGGCGGTCATTCCTCCCACAATCCTGTTTTCTAAGAACGGTGATCGGCCACATTCTTGGGCATAAGAAGCCAATATACCTACAGCATCATGTGTAAAGATGAACATTTCAGTCCGTGCGAAGAAGCTCGGTTTATTATTGGCCTACAAACAAACACTAGGACATATAGGCCTATAGGCTAATTAACATTTTTAATTCCCGACTAGTTTCGGTGACGAACTCACCTGTTACACACCACAAAAAGGATGATTTCCACGTCATTTCGATGGGCGATATTCCTTAACAAAACAAGCGACTTTGGTTTTAAAAAAATGGATCCAACTTTTCTTTCGTAGGTTGCCCTAGTTTGGGAGGAGACCTGTGGAATGTTTGCTGGTCATCTTCTTATCTAAATCAGCCCAGAGCCCCCACACAACAATAGCGACTTTGTTCCACAGCAAACGATATCCGACTGACTGGCCAAGGATTTGTAGGTTTTTAGGTGTTTTTCTTTCTCGCAAAGTCGATGCGCAGGCCGCAGGCCTACAGTCACTCACACCCCGATGAAGGATTTTGGATAGGATTTTACCAAAGAAAAATAAATTAATTAATAGAACCGGTTGAAAATCCTGGTGGAGAGGTGGAGAGGGTAACGGCCGAGAGGGGGAGGGGTGGAAGGAGAGGCTTTGGAGGAGTATTATTCCCCACCGCACCTGTGTACCTGACCGTTGGCAACCAATAAAACTCATGGTTCAACCCACTTCAAATCAGTTCAGCCAATGGGAAAAGTTGGGAATGAATTCACTCCTCCTGACTCGATCCTGGTTTAGTGGCTTCAGATCAGGATTCAGGACAGGTAGGCAGCAGGCTACAATGAATCTGTTCAATTCATTTACTTTCTTTCCTGGTAGGTATGGCGGTGCACCACTAGCCTAGTTAAGACAAGTAGCCTATTTATTACTGGCAGTGGCAGAAATGTCACATGCTCTGTTGTATTATTGGACACCCACACCCGTTTTGGCCGCCTACATGTGCGCGCACAGAACTGCTGTGTATGAGAGTTTTAGGTCAAGTCACTCACACACACACACACACACACACACACACACACACACACACACACGCACGCAACCCTTAACACACCCCTCAGCAACCTTAATCCGGTCGTTTTAACGCACCCCTCACCAATCCGGTCGTTTTAACGCACTCCTCACCAACCTTAATCCGGTCGTATTAACGCACCCCTCACCAACCTTAATCCAGTCGGACCAATACTATGCCTAACCAATGCTATGTCTAACCAAAGTATGCCTCCTGAACACAAGCTGTTCCCTAGCAACACTGACAGGGTCCCATGCCCCTACACCTTCAAATGGAGGAACCGGTTCTTCAACAGCTAGGGATCAACTGAGGGAATGTTTATTTGTACAACATTAATGATCACCCAAATGAAAGAAATCCAAAGTGTGTCCAATTGTCCATAATAATAGTCTACTCTAATGCATAGGCTAAAGGCTATAAATTAATTTTGTCCTCAGTGGAATCAGTAGTGTCAGCACTCAGCAATGTATGGATGTGTGATAAATCATGTAGTGTGGGGTGTTTGATGGTGTAAAAACCAATGGCTGCTAAACTAAAGCGTTAAGTTAATAAATATATATATATATATATCATGGCAAGAGAGGGGGACTGGCTATGGGCCTGGCCAACGCCTAGCACATTGGCCAGGTGCTCCCAAGTCCCAATGCACCTGATTGGCGTTGGCAGCCCAAATTACAGGGCCGATTTGTAACCCACAGCACGGGTGATTTGTAACCCGCAGCACAGGTCAGACTAACGGGAGGTCTGACTTAAGGGCAGTCCCTGGAATACACAGGCCCTAGTAGGTCAGCCTACAGGGGCTGTGATGGGTTGAGTCTGAAGGCGAGTTTGCATTTCATATGTGGAAATGGGGAATGAGTGGCTCAGAGCTCAATACCAAAAAGCATAATATCTCCTGGGCTGAGGGGGATTCCCTCGGCTACTAGTGATTAAGTGGGAGACCCGGCCCAGGTTCAAATCTTGGGCATTACAGTGTTTGGGTATAGGGTCCATTCCACAGCTTGGGACCCATGCAGGAGGGATAAAAGTCTAGGACACATAAGACACTCCAAGGGGCAGACAGACATCCTGTAGTAGTAGCTAGATCATGTCCTGGCTGAACTGCGTGGGTGTGTGCGTGCAAGGCTTGAAAACTGATGTAGAATGAGAAGGATTTAAATTTGTGGTTTGGAGGGAAAAAAAGCATTTTGTTTGTTTGTTTGTTTATGTCATATTATGTTATGTAAATGTATCCTTTGACATAAAGTGTAAAGACATACATTTAGTATTGTCTTCAAAGACCATACATATTTGCAATTATCTCTATCTTTTTAATAATAATTATGTCTGTCTGTCTGTCTGTCTGTCTGTCTCTCTCTCTCTCTCTCTCTCTCTCTCTCTCTCTCTCTCTCTCTCTCTCTCTCTCTCTCTCTCTCTCTCTCCTGCGCTCCCTTCCTCTCTATGTACCCCAGGCAGTGTGTCTAGTTTCACAGAGCAATTGAAGGTGACAGGGACAGAGAGGGGGGGAGACAGAGGGAGGACACATCACAGCATCGCCTGAGGCTACACAACAGCAGAGGAAAAGCGAGAGATGGAGTGACAAAGACAGAGGGAAAGAGAAGAGAGAGAGACATGAGGGGGGGGGGGGGGACAGAGCAGGGAAAAGTAAGGAATTGCACAAACAGGTACAGAAATGAGAACTTAAAGTTGAACAGCAAGAGCTGAAATGAGTTTCATGCCGATATTGCTGCAATTCACACTGTCTGACATACAGTAATGACTTAATTTTAAGCATGAGTCTTCCCTTCCGTTTGAGTCCGCTCAGTCACAATATATGAATGCATTATAGGATCTCTAGTGAAGTCAGTAAGAGCAATTATAATGGACTCCCATTTGTTTTTACTTTAAGAACTTGATGAAAATTTGTCATGGCATTGTTGCTATGGTGACCCCCCCCACTCCCCCCACAGCACTAAAAAAGCAAGGGATGGTGTGCGAGAGAGAAAGATACAGAGAGAGGGGGGGGGTGACAGGAATGAACTAACAAGATCCAAAAAAAAGCATGTCCCGAAGCTACATGAATCTTTGCAGGGAAGCACACACACACACACACACCACTCTGTGTATAGGGATAGGGATCATATAGGTTAAGCCACATTCAAACCGCAGGAACACGACAAAAGCCACCAATGACGGATAGGAAGGAAAGGAGAACCCATGTTTTTTTGTCTTCTTTCTTTCGGCGACAGAACATAATGACTAATCCACATAAGAACCTGGGGTGGGGGAAAACAATGTCATCTTTCTAAGACAGAGTTTCAACAAGACCCAATCAATGTGGGTTTTGTTAACTTTCCTCCATTTGTTTACACCTTCTCCTTGGCACAGAAGAAAGTAGCCTACTAGAGAGAGAGAGAGAGAGAGAGACAGAGCAAGGGGAGCCGCGGATAAAGAATACACAGTCAAATCCAGAGTGTCAAGTCATCTCTGATTATGAAACAATGGACCTGTAAGGGTCAATTTCTACACCGTTGGAGTTAAACGAACACCCATGATTTTATTGTGTCAGGGTTTCTGAAAGAGAGAGGGAATGACAGAGAGAAAGGGAGCGCAAAGTTTTTTCAACCGGAAATAAAACAAGCTGGCAACGTCCTCATCCCACAGCACTCACACACTCTCTCTCTCTCTCTCACACACACACAGACACACACCCCAAAGTCACACAATCTCTCTCTCTCTCTCTCCCCAACCTTCTTCCACTGCAAAATATGTAAGCCACATTTATTTATACTTCATCGTTTGCCAGTGTCACACACTGAAAATAGCTGATCTACAAGTTCACGATATGCTGTGACTGCATGTGAGCTTGTTATACGATGGAGTATTATATATATATTATATTATAACCACTTAAACCCTCGAGACGAGCATGCAGATCCCACCAAAATATCGATGCTGCGTTCAAGTGATTAATACCATATACTCTCTCTCTCTGTTGCCCTTTAACTCTACCATGTATACTGTCATACTTGCTGCCGTGTGGAAAGCCTGGTGACGCAAGGCTACCGTCATACCTGCGTCTTTACTTACTTCTGGCCTCAGACCTTGCACAGAAAAATGATCAGTGTTAACTTATCTCTGAAAGTACATATGTTCAGTAACCAACATGGAACAGAACAAGTGCATACATTGGATTGTTTGTAATACTGTGTAGCATCCATTGTCTTTGGTATCTCTGTGATATTCCTTTAACACAGTTCTGGGGTCAGACAGTGTCTTGTCCCACATGACTCAGAGGTGGGAGGACAGTACCTTTATATTTAGATAACAATATCTTTGTAAAAAACTAGAAATGTTATGACTTAGTATAAAGCCTCAAATCTCTGACCCTTGTACTTGTTGCTACCTTAACACATTTTTGAGTGGTGCAACCACTCCCTTATGGAGCTATGTGTGTGGGTACCTGGGTGGGTATGAGCACGAAAATAGCATGGTTGTTTTTCACCACCTGTGCGCAACCTAACACACACACAAACACACACGCACGTATTAACTGTATATATGATGATTTTGGGTGTGCCAGTACAGTACAGTACAGTACAGCAGTGTTTCCCAACCTTTTTTCTGCCAGGGCACACTTTTCATAGCCAAAAAATCCCAGGGCACACCTAGATATACGGGGGGTGGGGGGTTGTGTGTGTGTGTGTGTGTGTGTGTGTGTGTGTGTGTATATATATATATAATATATATATACATACATACACACTTTTTCCACAGACACACACATCATCATCATCGGCGGTCACTCGTATCCGAGTATGACTGTCCTCCTTCTTGGTCCTTGTGGGTCTCAGGTGGCGATGGAGGCCGATTCTGGACCCGATTACTCTGGTGCAGTGTGGACAGGGGAATGTAGTGGTTGGTTTGGGTTGGACCGGTTTATTGGATGCTCTCTCCTTTCTGAGTCTGCGCTTGTCCTGTGCAGCATGGCGGAGGTCGTCATCATATTTTGCAGCACCCTCACGGACAAGGTTTCTCCAGGTCGTCCTGTCTGTTGCACTTCTTTAGTTTTGTTTTAAGGTTTGTTCTCATATACACAAGATGGCAAGTTTTATATATATTACATTACTGTACTGTACTGTACTGTACTGTACTGTACAGGGTGCCCCACACTGTAACTCTGTCATTTCTCAACCGTTTCGGACGTGGGGGGGCTCGCCGGAATCGGCCCGGCCGTTCCTGGGGGCCTGGATATTCCCCAGAGACCCCCAAATGGTAACTGTCATTTCTCTAACGTTTCGGATGTGGGGCGACTCGCCAGAACCGGGTCGGCACCCTGGCCGTGATCCTGTGGGTCTGGAACTTCCAGGGACCCCCCGGGGACCCCCACACAGAGTTGCACCACTCACTTCACACGGGTGTGATTTTTTATATCACATTCTTAATTAAGTCATTATCAGCCCAGATATATTTCATCAGGGTTTGGATTTTCTTGTTGCTTGTTGCTAATATATATTTACACTAAGTACTTTTGGCTATGATCTGAATAACATATTACTACTACTACTACAACACTACTACTAACTAGAAGTAATAAGGTTGAAATCCACCAATTGTCAAGGGTTCAATTTGTTACTTAATTGTTACCCGATACATTAAAGCAGGCACCTACACATAATGTCTTATATTTGTATCAAAGGTGCTATACAAATGAAGTTATTAATAGTAAAAGGTATTTTCTGCGGTAGGCTATATTTTGATTGTTAATTTTTTATTAATATTAATATTAATATTTTATTTCATATTGGTCTAGTGGGTCTACATAATTGTATAATATCAGTGTAATATTTTAATATACAAATATGTTGATCGGTCTAGCAAGCTTAATAAGCCTATGAAATACCATGCAGTTTTTCTATATTAATTGAATTAATTTTGTGTATATATATATAATAACAATTTATATATAATTAATGTGATATTGATATGCTGCAATTGCATTTATTCTTTCTTACATTTCCTCATCAGTTATGTGCTTTATCAAAGCTGGAAAAAACACTTTTATATCGTTCATTTATCGTTCGTATCATCATACAGTGTCAACATTTCCTTTAGCCCAGAAGGGAATTTTGTCCACATGTTTCCACGTTACTTCCGTGTCAAAATGCAATACACCCGTACTCAATATTTATGTACAATTTATGGCTAACATTCTATTCCATCATCTATTTGTCATCCACTATCTCTCCATTATCTGTGCTTTTCCCCCTTCTTTCAGTCACCCCTCCTCTCGCTGGCGTTAAGTTCAAACTTGACACTGATGTTGACTCACTTTGTCACCCCTTGCTGGCACGCCTCTCTCTCTCTCTCTCTCTCTCTCTCTCTCTCTCTCTCTCTCTCTCTCATCCCTCACCCCTCCTCTCTCTTTCTCTTCTCTCTCTATCCATCGCTTGGAGGACAAGAGTGCCTGCAGACGCATTTCTCTCCTGAGCCCCCCCCCCCCCCCTCTCTCTCTCGCTCTCCACTCACACACAGTGTTGTCAACAAAGCCGTAGAGCGAGGGACGCAGGGAACAAGGGAATAAAGCTGTATGAAGAGGAATTATAATTTGGATTCTGCTGTCTTATACTTTGAAGCTTGGTAAGTTGGAAACATATCTAGTCTATCATCATATTCACTGTTATATGTGTGTTGCATACTTTAGCACTTAGTTAAGTCACAGTTACTGCTACACAGGCACTACACTCACAAAGTAATTTCTGGAGTGCCACTGAGAATGACATTAAAGAGAAAGAAATGAATTAAGGAAATTGGGTTATGTTTGATAAACCACCCTGGTTAGTCTGACCTTTGACTTAACACTGCAGTGTTACTTTCAGAGACTTGGTTCACCTCCAATATGTGTTAAGTTTCACAAAATTGACATAACAGTCACAAACAGAGCTGTCACTGCATGTAGTACCCATGAACTTGTGATTACTGAGTAAATTCAGACACAGTGTGTGTGTGTGTGTGTGTGTGTGTGTGTGTGTGTGTGTGTGTGTAGGGTTATACTTTCAACCACCAATATATTAAGCAATTTATTAACGAGTTATAATTTATAAATGGGTTGACATCAACTGGTTAATGGAAAACCCATGAGTGTGTGTATGTGTGCATTTGTGCAATGCATTTTCATACTGTAGTATGTCATTGTGCCTTCTCACACATGCACACATGTGTGTCCATGCATGCATGTGCTTGTGTATGGGTGTGCATACAGGAGTGGGTGTGTGCGTACATGCTTGGGGCTTCAGTAAAGATGGAGCTAAAAGCACGTAGCATAATAAATGTTATGCCTTTTAGAGTGGGTTCTAATGTACCCTGGTTCCCTATGGTATACCAGCATACCAATGTATAACACATACTCGTAACGACAGTAAGCGTGTAACTAACTCCATTTCTGTCTGTCATCATGAGGCTAATTCTCTACAATGCTTACCATGTGTGAACGCATGCAATGTCAACCCGTTCTCATTTCTCCCTCTCTCTGCTCCCTTTACCTATCGTCCAGCAAACGATAGAACGAGGGAGGGCAAGGGCTCAAAGGTGAGAAGAGTGGGGTGCTTCGTTCCTCCTCCATGGTGGCGGCTGGGATAGTTGTATTATGTATGAGAAGTTAACCATGCTCAACCTGCAAAGCGGCTCCAACTGGAGCGGGCCCAACAACTGGTACCATGACCCCACCGTTGTGCAGACGCAACACGGCACAGGTGCGTAACAAATGCATGTAGCACACCTGCAAAAAATCTCCAGTGATGTGCTAAGCGCAATGTAGACTCTAGTATAGTAGTATGTAGTCTGAAGTGCCATACACACCAAGAATTATAACTACAGCGATAACTCTCGAGTCCACTCCAAAACTATAACAATGACGACAGTGGTGAACAATATCATTGGGATCACTTTCTTTCCTTTTTATAGTTATGATAATCACATCAGAGTACGATGAAGAACTATAAAATGGGATCACGTTCAGAGCAATTTGATGAACGAAAGAAACACTTATCACAGAGGCGAAACTGTCATGGGTGTGAGAAAGAAAGGCTACTGTACTGCAACTTTTATACTCTGGCAGGTAAAACAAAAGCGACCATATTAGCATTTGAATGCCTGTGCCCGTAAAGGTGTGACTACGTGACAAAACGACAGTCATGGGGAAGGGAAGCTCAGGGGTGCTAATTTGTGTTACTACTTTCCTATTTCCTTCACATAGTCGGCGCCGCTGACTTATCATATATCCAATCAAAATCCACCCCAATTTACAATGCGTCACATTCAACAGGTCACGATCAACACATCACTCACGGTCAGCACGTGTTACTGGCCGCATTATCATTATCCTTATAGTTGCTTATACTAATTGCATTCACTGAAATGTGGTATTGCTTTGTATGAAATGTATCAAGTAAAACGTTCCACCAACCTGTTTATTAATCATATCTCTCTCTGTCTGTGCCAGTGTCTGAGGGCTGTCTGCTGGACACAGAGGGCAGCATGGGCGGCGAGGTTGGAAGAAGAGGAGGAGGAGGAGGAGGAGAGGGAAAAGGTGGTGGTGGAGTTGGAGGCCCCTGTGGAGAGGGACGAGGGTGAAGAATCCCAGCTGAGGTTACAGCTGAAGAGAAAACTACAGAGGAACAGGACTAGCTTTACCCAGGAGCAGATCGAGGCTCTGGAGAAAGGTCAGCACGCACGTGCACGTACACACACACACACCACACACACACACACACAACACACACACACGACACACACACACACACACACAGAGCGCTACCCCCCGGCTTCAACCAATTACAAGCCCTCCCAGGGCACTAGCCAGAGCTTGTCACGTTGTAGCTCGCCCTGCTGTTGTCTCTGGCAACACCCTGGTTCGTGGATCAGGGTCTTGTTTGTTGCTACTTGGACACAAACATACCTCAAGCGGCATTTGAAAACACCACATCACCAACAGGATCCAAGCAAAAGTGAGTTTGTTCATGACATGCTACTGTGGCTGATTTCTGACTTGGAGCATAGTGGAACATGGATTCATAAGGAAACCCTGGTGTCCCTAAGTTGGATATGTCAATAATGTCATTATAGAAACAAATTACTTTTTTATAGTAGATCTACAAGCTCGTATCGTGATGCAAGGCGTTGTGTGCTCTAGTTAGTAGATCAGCTATTTTGAAATATCCAAAGTGTAAAATGGGGCTGAAGTAACAGAGGATAGACTTCAATGGAAAATAAAGGATATGCATCTTCGTTATTCATCAATGGCTGCTTGAGTCTGTACTTCACATTTCACACCTGTGTGAAGTGAGGGGCGCTCTTATCATTATACATAATTTAATTCTGGCCACTCACAATTTGCGTCCTCACATTTCTGTCTTCACTTTTGTCTTCAACCCTAACCCTAACCCTATTTACCCAAACCCGGAAATCTGGGCATAGGAGGGGCTAGCGCCCCTCAAAAAAGAAAAAGAAAAATGCAGATCTGTTCCAAAATGCCCCAGGCGACTAGTTACTCACAAATATCTTGACATTGTTATTACGGCTTTATCCAGGGAGATCTAGCTTTTGTTTTGTCTGATATCAGGCCACTGAGAAGGATCAGAAAAGCACCCTTGAATGGTTGTGGCTGCTGAGGGCCCTTGAGCTAAATGAGGACGCAGTGACCACTGTGCAGCCAAGTGGAAACCCATCGCCGTGGTCAACTGCGTGCAAATGACATTAATGAGGACGGCTGACCTCCATGCACAAGCCAAGGCACAATAACAATCATGTGTTGACACAAACTGCAATCATGAGGATGCCAATTATAGCAATTTTCAGCAAAGCTTCATATTTCATGCATATTGTTATTAGCCTACTCTGTCTGCTGTGTGCATTTGCTGTGCTAGAGGGGTTGTCAATTTATACTTAGAAAATTGGACATTAAACAAAATTCAATAATATAGTGTGCCAGTGCATTATATATATATAAAAAATATATAAATCACACCTATGTGAAGTGAGGGGCGCTAATATATTAAAGTCTAACATTAAAAGCCATTAACAATAAAGAGACAATATTACGTAATGAGCCACATTATGACATAATTTTTCCCTTCATTGTCAATGGCGTTTACTAAACAAACATTGAACTAAAGATAAACATTAAACCTGTGCATAGGACCCCTCAACAAAAAAAAAAACATTGGTAATACACGTGACGTGAGTCACTACCAAAGGACCCTTACAGGTCTGTAGTGTAATTGTGAGCGTGTACATATTTGATTCCATTTGTACACTCTCAGAGTTATGGGGGCTCATAGAAATTAAAAAGTTTGAGAACCAATGAGTTACTACTACGAAACTTCATGGAGGTCATCAAGATTAACCAGACGGTCAGTTATAGAATGTGACATCATAACAAGCATGTCAGCAGTTGGAACACCAATACATGCATGTAAACCCTTGCAGGCCTATGTGTGACGGTCGGGCCACGGTGCCCTTGTTGTAGGGAGAAAACCACAGTGACAATAGTTAACTCATTAAGCTTCCTCATGTTGTGTGATTTGCTAGGGTGGTCCATGCTGCATGTAGAGTATGCTGCTAGTACAGTGCATTCAAAATTACAATTGCAAATTAAAGTGCAGACTGTATACACTACAAGGTATTTGTGTCACCTCTTAAGTCCACTTAGGTTTGAACTTGAATGGTTACAATTTAACTCATGAATGTTTTTAGCAGATTAGGGTGAGGATATCAGTGATAACTGGCTTTACATTCTATAGATAAATAATTAAAAAAAAAAATTGAGGAAAGATATTACATTTGTGAAGCGTTAGTGCTGGTAAGAACTAATAGGCTATTTAATTATTAAATGTAGTTTAATAATAAAATATAGTTTTATTTAGTTTCATTATATTCCTTTATATAAAATAAACAACAATAGTTCACAAGACGCACACTCCACATGCACGCGCGCACACACACACACACACACACACACACACACACACACACACACACACACACACACACACACACACACGAGTGAGCATGTGTGACTCAACTTGATCTGTTCCACAGAGTTTGAAAGAACACATTACCCAGATGTCTTTGCGCGGGAGAGACTCGCAAACAAGATTGATTTACCAGAGGCCAGAATACAGGTAAGTGAATGCTCTATCCAGCATCCATTTTTCTCTTATCATATTTTACTAACATTTGATACCCTTTCAGCCCTATAGTTTTCCAACAACAAACTCACTAATGAGTGTGGTTGAGCCTGAACTCATCGCCATTAATTCAGTTTGCATTGATCTAAATGTATGGGAGTGCAGTCTATTTCCAATGTTTCCTCCAACGTAGAAACTGTGGCTACACTTCAGTATGACCAGTTATACTTAACCACATGAATCCTAGCATCCCTATTCTAGGCATCTTATAATAAGCGAACATTCTGCCTAAATAGCCGTTTAAGTGGTTAATGTACTCTAGCATCATAGCCTTTCACATCTCTATAGCCACAATATGGCTAATGGCACTAGTCTAGGCTACCACTAATAGGGTGGTTGCCTATTTAAAGTGGAAGTAGTAGATCATGCACCTGCTGGTCCACTGATCCACTCCTTTGTAAACTTTTATATTGTTGATATCTCGTGCTACTGTAGGTATGGTTCTCCAACCGAAGAGCCAAATGGCGGAGGGAGGAGAAGCTACGTAATCAAAGAAGGTCAGCAGGAGGGACTTCCTGTTCGCAGACTCAAGCTCCCCTGACGACTTCCTTCAATACATCTGTCTATCATCCACACCATGGTAACAGTTCAGGTAAATACTTAGGCTGCCCTAACTTCTGCAAGAGAGGCTGACTTATCTTTACCTCTTTACTTCATATGCTGTGCGTGCATGCATGCTCTCAGAGTTAAATCAAATCAGTGTACTCTCTCTCTCTCTCTCTCTCTCTCTCTCTCTCTCTAGGGTCCATGTTGACTCAGGGTGAGACTTCCCTGTCGAGCTACAGTTCCCTGTCAGTCTTCTCCTCTGGGGTCCAGGTGGGTCACATCACATCACATGCATCATTCATCACCTTATGAACTTTAACAAAAAAACGGACCGCCATGGTAGATTAATTTAAAACCCATTTTGAGATTTTGAGATCTGCCATTTTTCAATAGCTAAAGCATAACATAATGCCAACACCAAAAGGGGTTCCCGCCCAAAATGTGTCAACTCTTTAACCCATTTGGGACTAAGGCCGATTCTAAAAATGCCTTCTAAATACTACTGACCTAAGTTTTCTGAAAAACTTATATTTATTACATTTGATATGGCTATATACTGTACATAGAAACAAGAACCCTAAAATGGGTTCCTGTCACTGCATGAGGAAAAGGCATTTTATTTCATTCATAACTATTGACATTTCTGGCACCCCCTATGCGCAGAAGTGATAGCGAGGTTTGATTGGATGTTGCATTCATGATATGGGGCGTTTTTGTAAGGAATAGGCCAATTACAGGCAAACAATCGCCCCTCAACATGTGATTGACACTTGGTGGTTTGTGTGCGTGCTTTGGACAAAATGTGTGTTGTGAAGAAAATGTTAAATGATGCAAAATCTATAGGCGGTAATGTGACATTTTGATTATGCCTATGGTTTAAGTGTTATAGGCCAAAACATAAAGCACGCTGGTTGTGCCACCATGAGGGCAATTTAGAAAATATGGTCTTCCCCTAGCGTAGTCTGCACAAAGCGTTTGTTGCTGATCGGTCCAGTGGGTCTCACACACACACACACACACACACACACACAGCAGGGGCGAAAACATAATCGCCGCCTCTAGCCTTCCAGTCCAGAGGGTAAGCCAGAGACAATAACCACAAAGTGCTTTGAAGAACTATAAACATATCAAGGCAAATAGAATACAGATATCAGATGAGATAAACTGATAAAGCCAGCTTGGGAAATTGAATACATGCACTCAGTGATAATAAAACATTCACACAAAAGCACACCCTTGGAAAGTGTATTCCATAGGGGTCATACTGGCAAATCCCAGACACCATTTTTCCTGGCAATTAATTTAATGTCTTGGAACCAGTTTATTATCTACTGTAGCATTACCACGTCCCCTTTACTCTAGCACCCCCAAGTGGTTAGACTGAAGGCATACTGTAGGCCTACTATGATCATGTGATGTGGGTCTGCCAGGCCACAGAGACTGTTGACAGTAGACACTAGATGACTAGACCCATACAGAAGGATGAATGTTTCCATATGGTGGAGTTATTGCAATCATTATGTAAACAGTGCCAAAAGATAATGTAATGCAATGGTAATGTTTCAGAATGTCTAACCTGTATCTCCACTCCTCCGCTATCCCAAATTCTTTCTCGTTCATCTGTCATTCATCTCATTCTTCCGTGAAGTCCATCCCCCCTCAATCTACCTCCTCTTACTCCTGCATGTTGCCTCCATCGCCCTCCACCCCGCGCAGTTTTGAGTCATCCGCCTACTCCTCCCCTCATCTGCAGACTCCACCCTCGGCCAACTCCAACACGGGTGAGTGTTTCTGTCTGCCTGTGTCTTGTGTCTTGCCTGCAGTAGACATGGACACTGTTCTTGAGCTGGAGGAAGACAGATCATAACAGTACACTTGGATATTAAAATGTAAAGTGTGTGAATCTGCTTTGTTTCAGTCACTGACTGGCTCACCCTATCTGTCTCTGTCCTGTCTTGTCCTCCCGTCTGCCTCTCTGCCACCCAGGACTCATATCTCCCGGTGTTTCAGTGCCAGTCCAGGTGCCAGGAACAGAGCAACAGAGCATTCAGAACCTGGGTCAATATTGGGCCAGACTGCAGTGAAAAAAAAGAAAAGAAAAAGAAAAAAGAGAGAGACAATTATCAACCAGCATAAAAAGGAAGGCTCAAAGGGCATGTACAGTAATAGAGAAAGTGTGAAAAACAATATAGAGATGCAGAGGTTTAAGGAAGCACAGGACTGCACTAGAGCAGCTTCGATGAGTTGCAGACCGACCCCGAAATGCATTAAATGTTTACAAATTCAGCTAAGAGCATTTGGTTGCACTTTGCAGTACTCTGTCCATACTGGTATTTACTTATATTATTATGGTAAATGTTTTTTATGCTTTTGTTAGACCAGCTGTCTGATCCAAAAATAATGAAGCCACACAAAAGCACAGGGCTGGGATTTTACTACTTACAATGTAAGACAGAGCAATGGGTGCAAGGATTGGGGATTGCCTGTTCTCTAAACCTCTAAATAGGAGTTTTAAACATAGGCTTTAACCATAAATGGCTGCTTTATGCTATTGTAAACCAAGCAATTACTTTGTGTTCTGAGTTTAAAAAGAGTCAAGAAAGCCGCCAAAGCTTATTGTGAAGGCTTTATTTTTTGCTTTTTACATCTCCCTCTCACTGTTTAGGTATACCAATTAAGACTTTTTATGATCATGAATTGCATACTGTACACAATGTAGAGGTTATACATGTCAATGTATGGGGATACCTCACTATTATCAAATAAGTAAATACCAGCAAATGTCTGTACTGTAAAGTGCTGTTTCTTGTAACTTGAGCAGCTCGATGACATTGTGGTAGTATTTTCCCTGAACATAAGCTGCGTAACGCTGTGTATACTACTGTGAAGGTTTAGAACACTTTGACTATCTTGCCAATATTGGACTGGTTGCATATTTTTGTACAGAAATATGTGAATAATGATGATGATGACGAAGATGATGATATTGGTAAAATAATATCAGCCATCATTACAGGGCATACTTTAGCAGTACCAGTACAATCACCCTCAGATTAAAGTTATTAAATAAGTGGGATGCACCAATACTGGCCAATTACTAGGCAAAAAGATTATATTGATATCAAAGAATTTGACAAATGATTAAATCAAATACCATAATGCCAGAAATCTAAGCAAAGTAACTTGCCTTTTGCTTGCTTTGTGCTTTTCACACCTATAACAGTTTCTTAAATCTCTGTAATGGAGACAATTGACTTACCGGCATGACAGTGCAATAATTCTGATATCAGCCAAACTAACGAGATACTGTAAATATGGCCGAGATCTGCGCTTAATATCATACAACAGATCAACATTTATAAGCCTACTGTTGTATCTACGTTTAGGGCTAGGATATGGATGGTGTTTGTGCATCCCTGTAAGTAAACGTACATATCAGTCAGCACATGACAATCAAGCTTCTATATACCAAAAAAGAAGAGGTTGTGTTCAACCAATCAAGTGCAAATACTTCAGTGAATGACAATCAAAAATATAGGAAGTGGGAAGCAGTAAAATCCTCAGTGTTTATTGGACTTGATTTTACACAATGGGGCTTGGATCGATCGGGCTGCAAACAGAGATGCATTTGGAGATGACTCAATATCGATACACCAGAATAAATGATTAAATATGACATTCCGTTGTCTCTCCATATTTGGTCAATGTGATGTCAGAGATCCACACCGTTATTGGACCCCATTAGTTAACCGGGTAACATCTATGTCCATTTTTACACTATCAGAAGATTTTGCTGTGCTGCCATGAACTGTGATAACTATCCATACAATAGTAGCTACAGTAGGCTCATGACCAAAAATATATACAATCAGTTATTTACTGAACTAAATCACGTGTTGTAGATACATTTACTGTACCTATCAGGCTTTTAGCCCATGCTTGCCCCAGACCATCGTTTTTGTGGCTGTATCTCAGCTTCATCTTTTGTGAAATGCCTTTCAACTTATTTATGTCTTTTCACATTGGTCACATAAGCCCTCTCTGTGGTTTCTATTGTTGTGCGACTTTGCTGTGTTAGTACTACATAGTTACCTAGAGTCAACCCTTTTGTGAAGACAGTGGACCCTTTTAACAAAAAATTAAACAGTGTGTAATGAAATTAATTAATTTGCTTTTTTGTACGGACCATCATGCTCATTGTTTTATTCATATAAACGGACTGCTAATAATTGCTTATGGAGGAATTAGTCATATAAAATGTGACAGTGATGAGGCAGCATTTGTGAAAGGTGATGCTTGTAGGTCGCTAGTCGCTACCCATAAAGGAATACAAGAATGCTCTCCCCAAAACACACTCGCCCCGGGTCAAATCCAGTGGCCTAGGATTGGTCGCCACCAGGCCACAAGTATTCCTAAACTTAGTAAAACTATGCCTAACCCTAACCTTATACTCAGTAAAACAAATACAAGAATACAAGAACCACTGGGGACGAGCAACTAAGTATAACTCAGGCTGTAGGATTTAAACTATTGACAGCATGGAATGGACACTAGCATCTTCCCCTTCTGCCGACCATTAGTGGTTGGGCTCTTGTGCTAATGGCATCACTCACTTTAGACCCTGGGGGAATGGAGAGAAATTAAAGAAGGCAGAAGTGAAGGAGGGAAGGAACTACAGGAAGGAGATGCTTTGCAGATCCTTCCAGTGATGCTTTGCAGATCATAAGAACAGAAGCAAGGCATTAATAGCCTAGGACTGTTGCCATGTGTGAAGTCTATGGACACCAGCTTAATGTGACAATGACATTAGCAATTTCAGCCTTCAGTTACATAATGAGGCCCTCTGTTTATTTCTATTTTTTCTTCAATAACTGCGCTCGACTTGACATCATAAATACATTAAAACAAAACATACATTTAGTATGTAGAGTAGAGTAGTTGAGCTTGGAATAGCACTGATTAAAGTGTAGTATCTCTAGGTAAAATACAATAAAACACACAAAACAAACATCCAAGCTGGAGGGTATAAGTAAACCTTACCGAGCCATGATGCCCATAGGTCAGGAGCCTATCTCCTGTTTCTGTAGCGTGAGGCAGCTAAGCGGCATGATGTACAAGTAAAGTACACCCCCTGGACATGATGTACAAGTACAACCTCTGGACATGACGCTGTAGTAGGTCGTATAGGACTGTACCCCAATCCAACCCTTTGGACAGCCACACAAATACAGTATATTACATAGTAATTGATATGCATATATTTTCTGCAAATCTCTCAGATACACCAATGTTGTTTTAGTGGAGTAGTTTTTTTTCTTATAGGTGCAGATTATAATGATCTGAAAAACAAAGGGGGAGAGAGAGAGAGCAAACGAGGGGGAAAGACGGAGACAGAACAGTGACACTTTTTGTCTTGTGACAAATATGCCACACTACGTTTCGATGTGTTCACTGTCCAAAGATGGCCAATTGAGAGTAAACAAATCAGTTTTGACTGGAATGTCAAACAGGAATGAGAATTCTATCTACACTATGACAACTACCGTATATGGCATTGGTTTTTCAAAACACTGTGTTCATAGAATTCAAAATACTGTTTTGAATTCTAGGAACACAACGAGAAGTGTACTGACCAATACACTATTGGCTAACACAAAGCCACATCTGCTTATTTATGTGTCTCAAAGGTCAAACCAGTCTCCTTGATTTGGGGGGGATAAACAATTACCAAATGAACAGATACAATTTGTGCAATATCACTTATATAGCCTACCAATAACCCGTTTGGCTGGCCAACTGAAACACTAAAAACTACTACACCACAGAACCACTCACTGGCCACGCTGGCGTGATGTCCAGTGATGTTCTGCCATGCATGTCGTCCATCATGTGTTCAACATCACTTGTCAGTTATAGGAAGGGAAGGGAAGTACGTGACTCACTCAAATTACATGCCATGCTGGCCTTCTCTGGAAATGCTCTTACCCATGCTTTACCCATTGAACAACACTGTTTTGGTTATGTCATACTTGACTTATGTCGTATAGCTGAATGAAATACTTTGAAGACAAAAATACTTTGAAAACCCTATATACAAGGTTTCCTCAACTATGTATGCACCTCATGGTACCACAGCACCCAAAACAAACTGGTCAGGCTACTACTTGGCCTAACTCCCAGAACCCACCTCACCCCCCGTTCATTTTGATAGGTTGGAATGGCTTAGGGTTTGACGACAGAGTACAGCAACTTGCAATGGGCCTGATTCTCTATACACTATGCCTACTAAGATACCCATGTATGATGTACCTGGGTGGCAAAATACTTCCTTGATGTCAACGAAGTCCATGATTACAACACCAGAGGGAGTTCCACAGATCACAACCCAGATTCGGCTCAAACAAGCTGGGGTTAAACAAATTTCGCAACTATGCTACTAAAATGAGGAACGCCCTATGGGCCTATACCAACCATTAAGAAATATGAATCCTTAGACTCCTTCAAAACTGGACCCTTTTTTTTGCATATAAGTGTATGTCTTTAATTGTTCTGATGAATTTAAAATGGAGCACCCTTATGTAAACAAGTCTTAGTGCTTTTTCTGGTTTTATAATCCTCTTAGCAGATTTTGTATTGAGCACTGTCTAAACTTTAGACTGCATACGCGACTGTAATCTGAAACATGTAATTTTATTTTCTAGTTTATTTCTACCATGCATCTGTTTCCCTCTTCCTCTCTGGGTTCCGGCCCCCAGAATCCTTAGTCCTTGATTTCTCACTTTGCTCAATTCTTGCGAACACCAATTAACTGCAAGAGCAGCTGCCTGCTGTAGTAAGTGTAAGATCCAATATATTTTACCGTAACTTTTCCTTTCCTGAGAAGTTTTAGTTTAGTTTATTTATTTGATCTTCCTTCAGTTTCAGATACAAAATGTAAAGACAATGAACGTAAGCTGGTATGAAAACAAAACCAAAACATGAAGATGATCAAAAGGAGTAGGCAGAAGCTAAAAGCTTATAAATGCCTATCCTACTTACAACAGAACATGAATCGTAATACTCATTACATTAACAGATTCACAAACAAAAAGTCAGATACGAGAATTGCATCCTACATCAACCCCCCCCCCAGTGTCACCGTAGAGATAGCATTATGTACATACCGTTAGATTACACATTATTATTGTTGTTATTATCCTTATTCACATTACCCTCATTGTCAATGATCATTATCATTTATGTTGTTGCTGAGAAATATCATTAGGTTCACATTTTTACTGTTAGCATAAGTACAATAACATTAGTTAATTTATTATTAATAATGACAGCACTATCGAAACCTGTACAAAAAGTATCAGTTGATCATACAATAACGTCAACATCTACCCTATACATAATTTCCCTATAGTATGCTGTATTTGGCCAAAAGGATTCGCTTGAGAAATATTTTGAATTTTGAAAAGTTACTGTGTTTGACTTCCTCAAGTCCTCAAGAAGAGAAGAGAAGAGAAGAGAGGGGGGGGGGGAGAGAGAGAGAGAGAGAGAGAGATGCTCGTTGCTGATCGATCTGCCCTGCCTAGTCTCATGAGAGCATAGGATCCGCGGGGGAAGGGTGAACATACGGTAGGTTGTGATTTCAGCATCAAGGATTTGGGAATGTTGGACCATATAGGATGCAGCGTAATCTAATCAGACATGTGTGTTCTAAAGCCGTGTTAATGGTTCCACTTTGCAGTGATTGGAATGGAGTTTAGGCTTCTGCCATGGATTACATTGATCGCAGTTGCTTGGTGTGGAAATGCATCACCAACGCCCGACCAATACACAAGACGATTGGTAAGTCTTAATTGACGATAACTATAGACATTGTTGATGCTAGATTTGGGTCACTGACTGTAGTTGTGGCTTGTGGGGTCAAGAAAAGTTAATTCTGCCTATTGAATAATGCTATAAATTGTTAAAGTGATGAATCTTACTTTTGTGTCAAGTGGGAATGATGTGGGGTTGGTGATCATCAGAATTTATCATCAGAACTTCACCAGCTATCTGCCTTAAAAACACTTTGGGCTCTGAAGTAGGCTAAAACAATAAGTTTAACCACAGATTAACTTTACTAAAATGTCTAGTGTCTACAGGCAATGTCAAAGAGGTAATTTAATATGAGCCATGCCATAGGCTACATCTAATTTCCAATTCAGGAATGTTAAGTGACAACTCAAACTATTGCATAGATAGTCGATTTAAAAAAAAATTGTACTGGTATTTGAAACAAATTGCTGTCAGCAAATTGTTATATTTTAATGACATTATTGTAGGCCTAGATACCCTACCACAAAAACAGTTGATGAATTGAGCCAACGCCTATCCGTTGAACTAAAGGTGAGGAGGAACTATAGTCTTAATGTTTCAAAATGAACCGTTGTAACTTGTAACTGATATTTGTATTTCCTTTTTTAGAGAGGTGTAGGCTAAACTATGACTACACAGAAAGAAAGAAAATACATGTGAAATGTATCAATTTAGTTCACAATGTGAACTAAATTGATACATTTCACATGTATTCTTTTTGCATGTGAACTTCACATGCAAATGTCATTAATGCTAAATATGCTTTAAATATAGATGAAGGGCCTAGAGCAGGCTGATTGCAATATGCATATTTTCATGGAGCTTTCCACTCAACTTTGAACACTCAACAAGGATGGATCATAAAATATTGATTGGGGAGGAAGGGCTGACGTGATATCTTATTTTTTGTCAAGTTCTGTCTCTGAGTCAATCTGAAGATGATCTGTAATATTCTTTATGTATGCTCCATACTTAATTAAATAAAAGAGTGAAGGGATGCTGCCACATGGCAAGTGGCTCCATAGCCACACTACCACCGGCGGTATAGGCTCTATAGGCTGCGAAATAGTTACTACCCTGGGATAATGAGGCTTGTGAATGAACAGACCAGGGAAAAACTGCACCGGAAACACTAACCCCTCGACCCCCGCCACCCCCCTGGACATATCTCTAATCTGTGCTCTGAGGAAGCCAGTGTTCCTCGTCCAAAAGCATTCATTGGTATATGAAACACAATTGTAAAAAATAAAAGTAAAAAAGGACTGCATTGTGTAAATCCCCCTTTACTTTTTTGTTGTGTTCCTGAGAAACATGACGACGTACCATAGGACATGGGGTTAAACCACAGTTTTGTGCAGAAAGAGGAAGGAGGTACTACAGCAACAGTGGTTCTCAAAGTGGGGTCCAGGGACGCCCAGGGATTCCCCCAGAGGGTCCCAAGTAAAATTGCATTAAACAAAAATCACGTTCATACCTTATTTTATACATGCTTGTAGATATGATATTCTAGATTTTCTTTTATCTTTGGAAGATATAGTGACACATTTTCATCAACATGAGTCATCCCTTATTGGGGGTCCACGGCAAAGTAATGTTTGAGACACACCGAGCTAAAGTTAGAACTTATATTTGTGATGTGTATATTGGTACAGTTTGTCCACTGACCTCATTCATCCAGGATTGGTTGAGCAGGTATGGCTACCTCCCTCCTCCTGACCCACGCTCAAATAGACTGCAGACCATGGAGGGAATTAAGAAGGCTGTCCGTGACATGCAGAGATTCGGAGGAATCAGGGAAACCGGAGAGATTGGTAAAGATCACAAGTCTTGGAAGGTTCAGATGATTAGCTTAATACTGTACTACACGAAAGGCTCAAATAAAACTGTGCCCTTACAGACGATGACACCGTGAAGCTCATGTCTACGCCACGGTGCTCTCTGCCAGACATCATCGGGAACGAGCATGACATGAGGAAGAGGAGGAGGAGGAAACGATATGCCCTGGCAGGCGTTCAGTGGGATAAGAACGACCTCACATGGAGGTGTGTTTTCTGTCTTACTAGAAGTATATCCCTGCTGACAGACACCATTATGAATCGGTTTCTTATTATTACTGTGTATTACTGATGCTCTCATTAAAGAAAAACATTCACAACCCAGTATCTACTTGTACTGTTAACAGTACAAGTAGATGGAACAAAAAGGGGTCTTGTGATCAAAACAATGATTTTAAAATAAATTCAGTAGAGGTAGCGTTATTTTTTTCTTTTGACAAGATGAAAGCCAAACATGGTAAACTTTTTTAGAATAGCATTCAGTTTAATTAACAACTTAAGCCCTAAGCCAGTATACTTTCATACAATAAATTGCTAAATTAGCCGATCTACGTCGATTTTGAAGGTTGATTGGAATTAATTAATTTCTGTTTCCTAATACCCGTGTAGATTTATTTTAATAATTTGGTGCACATCAGTTCGAACAAAATCTCCAGATCATTAATACACTCTTCGTATGTAGTGTCCACAAATACCCCTCACCCTCCCTCTCAGCCTCGCTGACTCCCAACTTGGTGGACACTATCCTGACTCACGCCTTCAAAGCCTGGAGTGACGCAGCCCCCCTGCACTTCACACAACAGCCTCAGAGTGACAGGGGACGGCCAATCCCTGGAGGGGACATCAGAGTGTCTTTTATCCGTTCGCTGCATGAGGACGGGTACCCTTTTGACGGACGAGGCGGCACGCTAGCCCATGCATTCTTTCCCGGCAGAGATGAAGTAGCAGGCGACACACACTTTGACGACGATGAGATCTGGAGCTATGAAGGTACAGGGTGATTGAAGTCATGGTGGATGGATGAATGACTGGATGGATGAATGAATGATATATGGCTGGGTAAATGGATGGAAGGATATAAATGAATAATGGTGAATCAATGGCTACATGAATAGTTTGGTGAACTAGTTTGGTATGAGGACAGATAGAAATATACATTGTTTGACAATGAATGTGACAAGGTGTCAGGGATAACGGCTATTAAAAGTATACAAATAGAGATTATCAGTATATATCCAAACACAGTAAATCCAGATAAATTTACTGCACAAGAGAGTCGACTAACATTGTTCCATTTCACGCAATCAGGAGAGGACGGTGGCGGCACAGACCTGTTCACAGTCGCAGTGCATGAGTTTGGCCATGCCCTAGGCCTGTCTCACTCCTCCACCGATCCCTCCATCATGAGGCCCTACTACCAGGGACCGGTGAGAAACATTCCCAAATACCGTCTGCCCCTGGACGACGTGCTCGCCATCCAGCAGCTCTATGGTGAGTGTCCTACTGAACTGCCTGTGTGTTTAATAATGTGTTGTTGCATCCAGCGTATGCACAGGTGTACTGTATGGCGTTTCATCATATTTGAGTATGTGTGCGTTTCTTGTGTCTGTACTCTAGTTAACTAAATGTGTGTAGATTTCCCATTTGGTGAGTAAAATCCACTGGCAGGTAAATGTTTGTATCTGGCCTGATAGCTTTGTGGGAAATTCGCAGGATATTTAGCAGCAGACCTGCGGCAAGTGACATTTCAATGAGGAGCTGCAATGTCGAGTAGGACGAGTAGCTGATGTCCCATACGGTACATCAGTGCCACCAAACTAGGGGGTGTTGTGCAGTTGAAACGAAAGTGAACTTCAAATGCCCTGCTCCCTCCAGGGACTGCCCATAAGTCCAACATCCCAATACTCTGACTACGTGGCTTCTCGTGCGGTTAGTGTTAGTGCTAGGGATAGGGTTAGTAATGGGGTGGACACGGAAGTGGGAGCTTTGCAGGTTGTTAGACTACTTCAAACACTTCCACAATTTAGCGGAACTACTATCTAGACACATGAACTCTTGTCACACCCAAAAGGCGCATTCTCATCAGTGAAACTAAAACAAGATTCATCTCATGGTATAAACAGCAACCTCCAGGAGTGAACATACTTTAGCTGGTCAGTATGTACAGTATGTAGCAAAACAGGTGTTTTTGAAAGCGTTATTACCTTTGGGCCGCAGTCTTTTGGCATGGATCCCACTTACTGCCATGGCGTCACTGGACCAGCCCAGACAATAGGCCTACTTTCCAACAGCAAACTTTGGACCTTTCAAAAGAGTACATTATTTTGTTGGTAGAATAGGTACACTGAATACTTAACTAAAAAAATGAAAGGGGAAATCTATTAGCTATCTGGAATGGTTTCACGCACTGTTCATAAGGTGAATTATCCTATCAACAGTGACAGTGTACAGTATTAACCCATTAAAACCGAGAAAGCATCTGTGGCATTTTATACAAAAATAGAAGATATACTCATAGTGCAGAAATGTAGATCTGCTATTGTATTTAAATTGTGACAATTTATGCAAATCTTTTAATATATGTTTTGAGACAGGGGTCCGTGTCCAAAACTCCAAATACATATAATGTACCACATATAATGTGAACCACTGATATAGCTATATTATATTATATATATTTTTTCCTTAAAACTGTAGTGCATGCGTGCTGCAAAGTGCAGAAGTGCTGTCACATGGCACATTTCCTGGCATTTAAGACATGGCGCACATGCAATCACATGGCACATGTGTGCAACAACTGCACATGGCAGTTTCCTTCCATATCTTAAGACAGAGGAGTATCCTGTCTTTCATATCCTCCGAGCAGGTTTCACATAGCTTTCAAGTATCACAACAACGGTTTACATCCAACTGCCTTTTACAGTTAACCCTCTCCTCACGGCTGCGCTCTAGGTGCGAAGGACGGCAGGCCTACATATCCAACGGCAACAGGTGATCCGAATCCGGATCCACCAAAGTGAGTTGAGCTCTGAAAACATGACAATGAACCTGTGTGATTTTTTTAAATTGGAACTATGTAAGCATAAACTATGTAGACAAAAGAAAACAGCCAAGGGGTCTAGTAATAATTTGGCTTCCATGTGGATCTCTGCCTTAATGTGTTCAGCCTGCGACATCGCTCACCTACTGTATGACATCAGCCATCTCGGGCAAGGTTTCAGCCTGAGCTGACCACGTTTGAATTCCATCATGAAAGACAGTTCAATTTAAAACAAATACAAAATATTTGTGAAGAATGTACTTCCTTGGCCTACTGGCCATTCACACACACACACACACACACACACACACACACACACACATTCATCCAACTAACCAGTTATTTTTGTGCTGTAGGTTTGACCCCTCACTCCCGGATCGCTGTGAGGGAGGTTTTGACGCGGTTGCCAATGTCAGGGGAGAAGTCTTCTTTTTTAAGGGTAGGTCAAATAAAATGTGTTAATTGCAAGTGTGGCAGGATGGCCAACCGCCATCTCTGTGGCTGGGGTTCCTCATGGACACAAGCCAGAGCAGGTGACATGCAGTCTGACAGGTCTTCTATGCAAAAAACATTAAAAAGCAGGCTTTGCCAGAGATTTCTTGTGTCCTTTTCATACATAGATTAATGATACATTTTTAATGAAGACACGAAGAACTGCGTGGGTCCATAATTATCAGGAACTGAAACAGGTCCTCTTTGGAGTGTTCAATTGTAGGTTGTAACATTTAAGTTCCCTCCCATTTGACAATACATGTGTGAGAATCAGGTGAACATAATTCCCAGGACATCTGGAGACGTCTTGGGCACAAATTGGGTTAAGGATGCCGAATCCATTTCTGACATTTACAAATTTCAAAATGGCTGTTTAAACCGGAAATAGCCATATTTTCATTTTGGTTTGATTTATAGGATTTATAAGACACTGAATCCATTGGATTACAAAGATTACTTACAGTATTTATTTGAAATAACTGAAATAAATAACCATTTATGAACACATTTATCCACACTTCCACACAGAACATGCGTGTATTTAAATTCTGCACATTCACTTTTCCATCCACAACCTGGCTGGTGAGTGGGTGGGAATTTCACCCATAGCACTCCCCGGATTGTATCCCCGTCTTTTAATCTGCATCCAACCCCCGCCGTGCTTTACCCTCTTCTTTGTGTCTGTTGGGCTTTGTTGTGTTATCCACTGATCCAGTATCTCATCCAATGACTTGGAGAGATGGTTGTGTTATCCACGGCTTCAGTGTTGTACATCTCATCCAATGACTTGGAGAGATGGTTGTGTTATCCACTGATCCAGTATCATACATCTCATCCAATGACTTGGAGAGATTGGAGCAGATCTGCTGAAAGACTGGATCCACACGGCGACCTGCTCAGTGTTGGTAGAGATGCCCTTCATGCCGCAGATGATACCCAACTTGAGCGATTATTATGGTGACACAATAATTGTACTAAAGCCAGGGGAGTTACTAGTGCTACGCAGACAATGCAACTGCGCTCGGGCCCAGAGGCAAGGGGGGGCACACGGTCGCCCACCCGTGCCATCTGTAAAATAGAATTATGAATACATACAGAGATGCAATGACAGTTGAGTTGAACAAAGTTTGGCAGAGCCTGGTGGTGGCTGCTGCTAGCACACACCCGCTGACCAGCCTGCGTCGGGGCCCAATGCTGACTAAAGCGCTTTGCGACTCTTGTTGGATTTAAACCGTGCAAACGTATCCTCAATGCAAGGGTACATAATGGTCTAACTAGCAACAGTGACTGTATCAGCACTTGGCATGAATGGAATGGTTAGCACTAGTCAAATTTGAATACATTGGGGGAGGCGGAAACAAAAAAAACATCCCAGCAATCATGGGTATTATTTCTCAATATACCATGCAAAAAAAAGAAAAGAAAAAAGATTCACAGTATGGGAATAGGGATATTGTCAATCAGTCATTCACTTCCCTTTTTCCTATCCAGGTGTGTACTTTTGGAGGAGAGAGCGAGACGGCTCCTTGGTCTCAGACAATCCAGCTCTGATTAAAAACTTCTGGATGGGCCTCCCACCAGATACCAACAAGATTGATGCTGTATACGAGAGGAAGAGTGACAGTTGTATCATCTTCTTTATTGGTGAGGATGATGATTAATTTCCATGTGGAAGAGTCTCTCTCTCCCCCCCCTCCCTCTCTCCTGAATCAAGAGGGGTTTATTTGTTACTTTGGTGGGACATACAGCTCCATCTCACTGAATTAGAATATTTTGTAAAAGTTCATTCTCTTCTGTAATATAATTCAAAAAGTGAAACTTTCATATATTCTCCATTCATTGTGCATAGAGTGAAGTATTTAATTTTGATGATTATGGCGTACAGCTCATGAAAATCAAAAAATCCTATCTCAATGCATTCAAATATTTTATGAGAACACTTAAACGAGAAATGTCGACCATCTGAAAAGTATATTATGTATGCAGTTAATAATTGGTCTGGGCTACTTTTGAAGAAATTATTTCATCAATGGGGCGTGGCATGGAGGTGATCAGCCAGTGGAACTGTTAGGGGTTATGGAAGCCCAGGTTTTCTTTGATAACAGCCGTAAATTAATTTGTATTGTTCAGTCTTACAGTATGTCTCACACCTTCCTTTTGACATACAACCTAGATTATCTGTGGGGTTCAGGTCAGGCCAGTTGGCTGGTCAGTTAAGAACAGTAATACCATGGCCTAAATCATCACTGTGTAATCATCACTGGCAAGCTTTATGTTGATGCTGATTTTCCTTTTCCAGCAGCACTTGGCACCTGCCCACAGAGCCAAAACTACACAGTGATGATTTAGGCCATGTTATGTGCATGGTGTTGGTCCACTGACAGTGAAAAGTTAACAACGGTTTCAACACAGCCATCTTTTTAGAGTACATTGTGGAAATGCTAATTTTCCTTTCCAGCTCGATTTGGCACCTGCCCACAGAGTCAAAACTACTAGTAACTGGTGTACTGACCATGGTATTACTGTGCTTAACTGACCAGCCAACTGGCCTGACATGAACCCCACAGAGAATCTACGTTGTATTGTCAAGAGGAAGGCGTGAGACATGAGACATGAGACTGACAATACAAATTAATTTACGGCTGTTATCAAAGCAAACCTGGGCTTCCATAACACCTCAACTATGCCACAGGCTGATCACCTCCATACCATGCCCAATTGATGAAATAATTTCTTCAAAAGTAGCCCAGACCAAGTATTAACTGCATACATTAATATACTTTTCAGATAATCGACATTTCTCATTTAAAAAAAACATTTTTTTAGTGGTCTCGTAAAATATTCTAATTCATTGAGATAGGATTTTTTGATTTTCATGAGCTGTACGCCATAATCATCAAGATTAAAACAAAAAAAGGTTTTAAATACTTCACTTTATGCACAATGAATTGAGAATATATGAAAGTTTCACTTTTTGAATTATATTACAGAAGAAAATGAACTTTTACAAAAAACTCTAATTCAGTGAGATGGAGCTGTATATATTCCGCAAAGTTTGGGCTGATCGGCTGAGTTCAACCTTAAACCACGCACCTCTTAAGCCCTAACCACACCAAAGGGTCAAGACGGTTTTAGCGTTGTCCCTGCGGTGTGATATGTCTTGTTGCACGTTGACCCTAGTGATTCAACGCATGTAATTCAATGGGCCAAAACACATCAAAGGGTCAAGACAGTTTTAGCGTCAAGCGTTGCATGGTGACCCTTTGGTGTGGTTAGGGGAACCACTCAGTTCACGCGGGTGTGATTTTATGAAACAAACACTTGCAGATTGAGAGGATAATTCAAGCTTGCCTCACAGCTCTGCAATTTGTGAGTTTAGGGTGTTGCAACTCTAGATTTCATCATATAAGAAAATCTAGTGTTGCAATTGCAAATTGCGGCTATAGTTAGGTAAAGTTAGCTTAAGTTGTGGAAAATCTGCAAAAAAAATGCTTACCACTAGCTTTCTTCATAAACGTGTCTACTATCACAGAAAAATTTCTTCCAACCCTTGAGAAACTTTGTGACAGCATGCTGAAAGTTGGGATACCATTATCAACCAATATAAGGCAACAAATTCCAAATTTCATTATACTTTAAGCATGTGACAAACTAGAGAGTTTTCATGATGCTGAATCCATTGCAAGCATTAGTTTTGTACAAAAAACACCTAAAAATACCCACAGCCGAGGTCAGCACATTTGGGAACATTTGGCTATGGCCGAATTTAGTATTTTCATGCAAAACTCATGCTTGGAATGGATTCAGCATCATGAAAACCCCTAGCCCCTCTCGGAACCCTCCATAAAGCTTTTATGAAATTTGGAAAAAAGGCGCCTAAGTGCGCGGATCGATTTATAAGAACGTGTTTACGTGTATTTATGTGTGCGTACCCGGTGGCAGGGTGACGCCGGAATGGGACCCAATGTACTGAGTCTACAAAATGTCAGAAACTTCAGTACCATTTGGGTTCTGCTTGTGGGGCTAGAAAACCCCCTAGTTTGACATGTCACATGCTACTTAAAGTATAATGGTTGAAAATGGTACCCCAACTTTCAGCAGCTGTCACAAAGTTTCCCAAGGGAGTTGGGTTGGAACTATGAGTGATAGTAGACATGTTTATGAACGCAACTGTGAAGAAAGCTAGTGGCAAGCATTTTGTTTGCAGATTTGCCACAACTTAAGCTAACTTTACCCAACTACTATGAAAGGTTGTAGGTTAATTAGTTGTCCTACAATAGATCACAATACACCTGGTTACCCCTCAATACAAATTCAAACCTACCCCCAGTCAATATATGGGGATGTGGTTAAACCAGGAAAGGACCTATAGAGGCTCTGGAAGTACAGATGCCATGTCAAAAACCCTCTTAAAAGCCATTCCCCTACGAGCTCCCTCTCAGAAAACATCATACCTGCCAAACTCGGAATATTAAATGACACTAATTAAAATATATCCCCATATAAACAAAATTAATTATCAAAGCATCAACATTTGTTTGAGGTTTTCATACCAAGTACTAGCTAGGCTGTACCTCATGCCTCCAGGTCCCCAACAAACACTCAAATCAGGCTTCTGACAAACATGAGGCCTCAAACCTGGACAACCCCTTTTATGCACTACCCTTAAAGCGGCAGTGCTACAGTTGTTTAATACAATCAGACTTTTCTGTTCCATGAATGGAGGGTATTACAACTTAGATGCAGATAACATTTATAGCATCTAAGTTGCTTGCGGCTATAGTGCAAGGGAGTGATCCTACACAGCATAGACACAAAAACAGAACAGATCAGGATGCCCATTGCCCAGTTGATATTGCCGTTTGGTTGTATTTATTGAAGTACAGTTAACATTATGGCTCTGTCTATGGTAAGAACTGTTTGTGCTACCTGTGCCTTCCCTAATTATTGCACCTGCCTGTCCCATCTAAAGCCTGCCACCAAGTGTCCAATAATACAACAAAACAACCAATGTTCTTTCAAACAGAAAAGAAAGTCCCACAACTTCCATATCCATTAAATGGATTTCATACACTGTACCTGTTCAGTTCATTGGTGTATCTTGAAGTACTGAGAAAAAACACATCTATCAGGAGACCACAAGGGGGTGGAATTTCCCATAGAAAGGAAGTGTTATTCACTGCTGTTGTCCCCTTTTTCTCCTTTGTAGCTGTTGATGACATTTATTTTTGTGAAATGTTTATGCTATGTTGATGAATTGAATACATAGATAGGACCACAATGGAAACAATTTCCCAGGACGTTTTTGTGTTATCCCTTTCACCACGTAAATCTTTGACTAATAATAGTATTCAATCAATCTAAAATCACATTTGCACGACCCTGAAAGCACAGGCATTACAACCTGTCCTCTTCTCTGCTCTGTCCAGGTTCTCAGTACTGGGTGTTCAAAGACACCAAGGCCATGGACGGCTACCCAAGGTCCCTGAGTGACTGGGGCATGAAGACCAAGAGTGGGAAGCAAGTGGACAGGGTCGAGGCTGCCTTCATCTGGGCCCACAATGGCCATACCTACTTGTTCAGCGGGGGAGAGTACTGGAGGTTTGACGAGAGCCACAGGAGCCAGCGTTTGGCCAAGCAGCCTGAGTCAGACTACCCCAGAGATGTCTCCCGCTGGAAGGGAGTTCCCTCTGACCTGGATGACATCATCAGCTGGGGCACCGGTAAACCCAGAGAGGACATCTAGCTCCAGTCCAGGGGTTCTCAACCTGGGGGTCGCGACCCCTCGGGGGATCCCGAAATTATTTTTGGGGAGTCCCCAATTATTATTCTTTTTTTTTGCATTTTGAATGGCTGGGAGTTTGCATTTTGAGTTTGCATAGTACACATGTACTAAATGCATGCATAAACTTTCCTTAATGATTATATCTGCTTTCAGTATTTATTTATGATGTATTTTCTCTATTATTAAGGTTATTGTAGCGGCCAATTTGTGTTGGTAGTGGTGGCATTTTCGGGGGTCCCCAGCCAAAAACGTTGAGAACCTCTGTGTCCCCTGTTGTCTTGAATGTATTATGAGACCCATAAGATAAGACCAAGATCAGGATCAAGAAAATATCATGACATTTTTAAATCACTTTCAACCTGCCATACCGATTTTGGACATTTTGGACACATTATAGGCAAACATTAAAAGTATAAAATAGCGTTTATTTGGATAACTGCTGTCTACATTTCACTGTTATCTATATACTGACATTAACACTGCTTTTGTTCTCCAGGAGAGACCCACATCTTTAAGGACAACTACTATTTGGTGCTGAAAGGAGGTGAAATGGGCGAAGATAATGTCACTCCTAAATCCACAGCCGTGGATTGGCTCTGGTGTCCGGCGCCTGCAACTACCAATGTTCCAGATAAACCTCAATCCAGAGACTGCAGCTGTAGCATCACAGGATCCTCTTCATTTGTCAACAGCAGTTGGCTGCTCCTCTTGTCAGCTCTATGGGCACTTAATGAGTTCATTGGAGAATAACACAAATTAAGACACGTCGACTGTTCTACGTCTCGCCGTGCCTGAGATATTTGACATTTACCTTGATTGTGACCTTGACCTTTGACCCCCGAAAGTTAATAATTTATTCGGGACAAGTTTCATGTAAATCCATCTGTTTTTAAATTTAATTTAAAATTATTTAGCTAACGGACAGACAGACAGGCACATGGACAGGATTAACTATAAAAAATCACACCTGTGTGAACCGAGTGGTGCAACTCCCCTCTCTCCCCCCTCCTCTCTCTCTCTCTCTCTCTCTCTCCCTCTCTCTCTCTCTGCTCCGTCAGATTAGCTTTATTATGGATATCAATCTGCGTCGCTGAGAACTATTTTTTCATTATTATTTTGGCTCTGCCTTTCCTTCTTTAGATTTGCGTCCAGCAGGTGGCAGCCATGTCACATACTGTACTTCTCTCGTTCCAATTTCACGCATGCGCACACCACTCGTGCTCACACAGGTACACAGGTACACAGGTACACGGACATTGCTGGATGTAGGAGTGGTTGCACCACTCAAAAATACCCTGCCGTGCATTTATGTGGGCAATAATGTATTTGTTACAGTAGCTCTTCGTTGCCACCTTTGTATTAATGTCTATTTCAAGTAGGGTGTGTGTGTGTGTGTGTGTGTGTGTGTGTGTGTGTGTGTGTGTGTGTGTGTGTGTGTGTGTGTGTGTGTGTGTGTGTGTGTGTGTGCGCGTGCGTGCGTGCGTGCGTGCGTGTGCGTGTGAGAGTTGTGTAAAGTTCTCCTTATTCCACTAGAGGGTAGTGTTGGTTATGGTTGCTGTTAAACAGCCTACTAAAAACCTGATCACCCTATTGGAAATGCAGTGAACAGCTTCCTGTCCTCGACTTTGCGAGAATAAGCATTTAATGACAGTGTGTAGGCTACAGGATGATGTATTGAAATTCAACCCTGAAACATAGCACTCATAACTCCCCCACATAATGAGAACTTTCAATGTTTAAAGCACAAAATGAACATATAGGGCAGAATCCCATCCCCTTCGTGGATTTAAACAAGAGCAACTTAAGCCCACTTTATACTTATTTGCATGCAGGTGTCGTGTACTGAAAATAGATCTAGGAGTACGACACGTGAGCTTGTGGTTTGGCTATTTTCAGTGCGTGACATTGCACACTGAATAAAGTATGAATCTGCAAAACCTGTTAATATTAAATCAGATGTATGCGTAGGTGTGTTGAGCCTATAACCCAGAGAGACGGAATGACATAGGGCCTACAGCAAAGAGCCCCAGGTCACATTTGGACATCTGAAGGAAGGACTATACTTAATGTATAGCCTTTCTTATGCGGTATGCACACTTACCAATTGAGCTACTGTATCGTCCCACAACCAGGTGCATTTTTACACTTTCACAGAGTTAAATTAACCACTCACATAACAACTCAAGCTCACTGTTGTTATCTGTGTTATAGGGTTCACGTGGTAAAGTGTATTTTACTGTTCATAATTACAGAAAGTAATATTTTCCATGCTCTGTGTGGTTCAATGAAACCCCACAAAGCACAGTCCATAATTTAAGACCTCAACACATATTTCAGAATATTTTTTACATGAAGTGTATACCAAATAAATAAATCATATAAAATAAGAAATCATCAGGACACAGCTGATCTCTCTCTGAGTTCAGCCAACTGAACTATTGTTTTGCATTACAGTATTCATTAATGTATTATCAAACATTCAGAGGTAAACAATCAGGTGCACGTTGCAGGTGCAAGTTATAATTCATATTTTAGTTGAAAATGTCAAACTAAAATTTAGAAAAGATAATTGGTCTCAAATGTCTAGGTTGAGAGAAAACTTAACATTAAAATGTCAAATTATTTACAATATGTCTTATCCTGGTCCTTGTCTACTTTTGTTTATCTTGTCCCTGACACCACTCCACAGCCATCTCAACTTCTGATGAATGTCAAACGTCATGATACTGTTACGTCCTACTGTAATGTTGACTTTATGCTCATGACAAACCTGTTCAGTGTACTGTACATGCTGTTCATTCTCAAGTGATGGTTATCAGTGCCTTGTGATGGTAAAATTCCTGTTGATCAATATCTGCCCATATTAGAACCATCCCTTCCAACTGTGCATCATCATTCTCTGCATGTTACTGTTTATCCACACTTTTCCTGGGCTGTGTGTGCTCCAGTTCCTGTTGATTTCATTGGATATCATTGGTCATCTGACCAGTTTCATTGGCTTTTATTGGATCAAAACGACAGGAACTGGAGCACACACAGCCCAGGAAAAGTGTGGATAGACTGTGATGAACATGAACCAAGTAGTCAATGCTACCTGGACTCTCTGAAAATCAAATAAGAGAACTTAGGCAGATGACTTCAAATACAGGATGGTACTAGGATTGCTGGTGAATTGTGAATTCGAATAAAACTGTGACTGAGCCAGTCAGAACTAGAAACATTCTCATGAAATATATCAAAAGAGTCTGAGCTGATTACGCTTGTGTACTGTAACCTACTGTACAACAGTACCTCTAATTTGCCATCTTCCCACACTTTATTGACAGCCATGAGTGGAAAAAACACTGCATATACTTGTTCAATATTAACACTGTTGGCACTACCTCAATCATTTTTTTAGCACCTATTAATAACTGTCCAGTTAATTCATGCCATAAGGGTTTTATCCCTTAGATGCTTTTCAAAGTGCATCAGTGTCCCTTTATTAATCATGGAAGCAGATGTTTGCAAAGTAATGTTTATTCACTTTCTTCTATGCACAGTTGGACACTTGAAACACTTGGCAAGCTTGTCCCTTTCACTCATGTAGTCAATATACGTCCATGGAACACCGCAAGCATGCTGATAGAAATCACTTAACAATATAAACTATTAAATGAACAATGAATGGCAAAGCCAAGAATGGACTCCGCCTACCATCAGTCCAAACTAGGCGAAAATAGAGTACCACTATATTTTGGATAAACAATGTGCAGGGTATACCTTTCAATTATTTGAAATAGAATCCACCTGCTTTTGACACACACACACACACACACACACACACACACACACACACACACACACACACACACACACACACACAACAGGCTTTTATTGTTGTATATTTGTTGAACTAACGTTTTGGGAACACTTGTCAGAGGCTAACCTCTGACAAGCCCATATCAAGTGTCTGGCTCAATTCCACATGGAAAAGTGCAACAAGATTGATTAAATGTAATGTTACTATAGGTCACATACATAAATCAAAGTTCTACATCATTGATTTTAATACATTTTATTAAACCTTGTGACCTGAATGCATCTCAATACACCCCCCGGGGTGATAGTGATGCTGCAATCCAATTTCCAATTTGATTTGATCAAATACATTTTAATGGAAGTGTTCACTTTACTTAAACATACATATGTGAGGTCATCGTTGTTGGAGAAACACATAAATTCCTGCTATTGCTATATTTAAAAGATAATGGTGTCACAAAAAATAACATCACACTGGTGAGTGGAAGCACTGGTCAGTGATGCCTAGAAGAGCATTGTGCAGCTGTGAGGGGGTGGGAGGGTCATATACAAAGCTCTAGAGACTGTCTATAGAGTAGACTATAGAGCTTTGTAAGACCCTCCCAACGCAACTAGGACAAGTCAGTAGGTGACATGGAATAATAAGGGAGATGGATATGCGTATGCAAATAGCAGCAATTACTTAAACACAGACAACTGTTTTCCTCCACTGGTTGTTCAACAACAATGTCATAGGTGGCAGTTGATTTTAAAATGATGAGGTTAGCTCCTATAAGTCTAAGGTCTAAGCACTCCAGATCAGTAGGCAAAGAGCCAAGAGACCTAGAGAGAAACATGTTTTGGATGATCCACTTGACTGGGTTGTCACTGGCTGTGCCGGCTGAATGCCTCTGAAGTTGAGGGTCATCAGCTCTGATGAGGTGGAGTCGCCAACATGAACCATGGTGCTGAAGAGGTCAATCTGCAGGGAAGACATCACATCAGTTCATCAACTACAGCAGTGGTTCCCATACGCATTATCCCGAGACCCAAAAGAGACATTTGCTCTCTCTCCGGTACCCAAACCAGTGAAAATAGCCAATTTAAGATCACAATATGGGTCACATTAAAGATCTGCTATTTTCACAAAAGTTTTTAAGATTTGAAATTATTAAATTATTTTGAAAGTTAAAATTTCATTCCTGTTATTTTTGAAGATCTTTTGAATGAATATATTTCTGCGTCCCAAAGATGGGTCCTGACCCGGCCAACTACAGATTCTCCCATCAGAGCTGTAACATAATGTCATGATTTCAAAACGGTTGCATTATTATTATTATTATTATTATTTTTAATACATTTTATCCCACAAATTTTGTAGCCCATTTTTTTCACCAGGTGCCAATGACTGCTGTGATCCTGGGCCCTACTCTCCCTCTGCCAACCTGGGGAACGCCCGAACTGAGCTCATGCTCCCTTCATTGCATAAGGAGTTAAGGAGCTTCTTATCATCTGACAGGGCGGAAGGAACACGTCCAACCAGTTCCTTTGCCCTCCATCATCCCGGCACCCGAGTTGACCAGGGGGAGGCAGTAAAAAGACCAGGATTACTGCATGTCTTTGTGAGGGTACTATACCTGCATTAGGGACACAGGGAGAAAATGCAAACTTCACACAGATTCATGTAAAATCAAACTCACCAGATCTTTGCTGACTTTGATTGATTCCTTGAACACAGTCCAAACTACAGCTTCGTTACATGTGGGGGTGGTCAATGAGCCGAGGTAGCGGTAGTACTTGGTACGATCCACTCCATTTAACAGATCATCCAGGGAAAGGCCAGCAGCAATTTCCGCACTGTGGTCTGTAGACAGATGCACTGACTGGTGAAGGAACTGCAGCTGATCCTTCATTGAATTCATTACAAGTCAAATTTCAAGGGAAATTATGAAAAACAAATGCTTACCTTTCAGTGTGACACTGGCCAAGTTGTCGGTCAAGGTCTTCCAGCTTGCAGGTGATGCAGTTTCGTCACCTGACATTTCCTGTTAAAGTGCAGTAAACACTGTATTAAACCACATGTATCAGGTCCTGTTATTAACACCTGATGTTAATGGAAATCCCCTTCTTTACCTCTATAAGAAACCCAAGAGCAGCAAGCCCAGTGGAGTCATCGAAAGCGAGACCTACAGACCCATTATGTGAGGCCTTGATATTGACAAGGTGCAACTAAGAGAGAGAGAAATAAAGAAATAAGTAAGTAAGGTCAGAGTGGTTTATTTCGAAGAACAAGGACGAGTCTCTATTCCCTTTACAATGCGCTATAGAGCACTGGGAGATGGATTGCTGAGGTGGAGCCACTGGAGCGAAAAACACCTACCATCAGCTCCCAGTACTTACCGGACGACTTAAGTGCAATACATGCTCCTTCTGAGGTTTATGAATTTACTTAGTCAGACGTTCTGATGGGCGGTCTCAGTTTTTTCAAGACGTTAGAAGGAGCATGTCTTGACCGTTAGTCACTCAAGCCGTGTTATTTACATTATAATGAGTTGGTAGTGCCCGGGATCAAACACAGAAACTTGTAGTTCAAAGGCGAGGCAGAAAAGCCTAAAACAAATCTTTGAAAGAAAAACGGCCATACCTCCATGGGGTATTGTTTGCCATCCACAGTGTGCTCTGAACCGCCGACTGAAGAGCCATTGCCCCAATGCAAGTGGAACTGCAGGCTGTCATAGGCCTCACCTAGACCACCTCCTGAAATACTGACCCCACTAAGTCCTACTTTGACTGTGTGTGTGTGTGTGTGTGTGTGTGTGTGTGTGTGTGTGTGTGTGTGTGTGTGTGTGTGTGTGTGGGGGGGGGGGGGACAGGAAATGTATTAACATATTGTACAGTTATCATTCTGTAGTTGGACAAACAACATTCAAAACACACAGGAGGAAGGTAATTGTCAGGTACTACTGTATGTATGTGTACAGATTGAAGGCACTACGGGAGGTAATCCTCACATGAAAATGAAGGCAGGGAAACACAGGAGAGTAAGCGTGTGTGTTCTCCAACTATAAACAATTAATTTAGCCCAATGACTATAGGTATACTGAACTACAATTTTGAGGTATTTTTACTTGAGCATAATAGCATTTTATTTATTACCCCAAAAAAAAGAAAAGATAAATCATGACGGGTAAGATACCCAGCAGAACATTAAATAAATTCTTCCCCAGCTTTACCAGCTGCAACATTAATGATGAATAGTCTTAATTAAAACACAGTGAAATGATTGTGAAATGGGTCATTCTGCATCATGCTTGGCATTGTTCCACAGTATTTAAAAAAAGTCACTTTTCAGGATTAAAATTAAGATTTAAAAAGATCTTTTGATGCTTTTGTGTGATGCTGTAGTATGATCAAGTAGGATGTTAATCTAGGAGTTTCTGGGACAACAACGAAGAGGTCTCTAAAGCTGCTGCCTGCCGCTCGCCTGTTAAGCCGCCAACATTGGTGATCTTTGTCATTGACGAGTTGCTGTCAAAGTTGGTAAAGGTGAAGGCTCCCAAATTGGAGTCACCGGTGGCTGATGCTGAGACGATGTCAATGGGAGACTGCCTGGTACCATTACAATGATCTGGAGCAATGGTCGGCCAAACGGAATAGTCTAAAAGTGCACAAACACAAGAGTTTCAATTGGTCAAGCAGCATGAAGAATTCATTGTTCATTGTATTAATCACATCATTGTATAAACCATTTAAATCCCATAGTCCCTCATGGTCTTTTCTGTTTTTAAGTTATTGAGGGCAAAGCTTTCACTAGCCTGCCCCAGCCCGTGTGATTTCTGGTCTAGAGGGGCGGGTGCCGGCGAGTACAATCCTATTGGTTTACCGATCTGAGCGCCCGGCGCCCGCCCCCGCTCCCTTACTGTTATCAGTTAGCGAAATACAAGTTGACTCCCACTTCCTATATGCCAGATTTTCCAATGGGTTTCCCCAGGCTTTTCATTTTTTAACTGAAAAAGCTTTAAAATATATCACGACATCTCTACAGTTGTGGTTCCCAAAGTGTGGTCTGACTGGGGACCCCCTGGGGTCCTTCAGTGGGTTCCTGGGGGTCCCCAGTAAAATTAATTGATTGCATTGAGTCGAGTGTGTCACTTAAAGGACCACTTCACCACTTTTCTCTCTTCAATAATTGCTAATGCCACAATTTCTTCCTACTCGGTCTGTGTCTCATATAGGGCTGTGGGCAGTTCAGAAACCAGTCTGTGTCTCATAGGAGAGCTGTGGGCAGTTCAGAAACCAGTCTGTGTCTCATAGGAGGGCTGTGGGCAGTTCAGAAACCAGTCTGTGTCTCATAGGAGGGCTGTGGGCAGTTCAGAAACCAGTCTGTGTCTCATAGGAGGGCTGTGGGCAGTTCAGAAACCAGTCTGTGTCTCATAGGAGGGCTGTGGGCAGTTCAGAAACCAGTCTGTGTCTCATAGGAGGGCTGTGGGCAGTTCAGAAACCAGTCTGTGTCTCATAGGAGGGCTGTGGGCAGTTCAGAAATGTCCACCAATGACATCATCGATGGGGAATCCAAGCTAATAGAAACTGTAGGCTTTCTAGTCTATGTGACATTGAAGATATCATTCTCACGATAATATAAATCTAAATCTTGTTTAGACAAGGCCCTCCATTTTTGATGGGCGCTATCCCCTCCTATGTTTTGAGGGTGTGTGTAAACACAGACATTGTCCTAACAAAAATGCCATTGATAATGAATGGACAGTTTTAAGTCATTGTCCCAACACAAACATTAAATGCCATTGACAATGAATGGCCTTCCTTTGAGTGTGTGTGTGTGTGTGTGTGTGTGTGTGTGTGTGTGTGTGTGTGTGTGTGTGTGTGTAACATTGAAGATGATGAAGGTGAGGCGCTAATTCTAATTGGCCGGAATGAGATGATGTATTATGATGATAAGAGTGCCCCTCACTTCACACGGGTGTGATTTATTCAGAATCGGTAGGACAGAATAGGCCACTATACTAGCCCATAAAACGTTTCGGTGACCGCTGTAGACCTATGTCGGTAGCAAAAATAGATTTTTTTTGTCAAATAGGTTTTTATTGAGAACAGATTATAAATTGTTACACAAACATTATGATATGAAAGCAAAAATAGAATTTTGACGAAAAGGTCCATCACAATTAATTGGTGATGATGTTGAGTGAAGACCATGGTGGATTGTGCGCTCGGATATGCGCAGCGGGAGCGCATTACTTTTATATTGCACAGTGAACGCACGTCAAGAACCATGGTATTTGAGGAAACCTATGCGCAAATTCGCAATGCAATGGACTTACTGCAATTTGGAAGATGGTAACACCAATCTGCGGGAGAAAATAACAAAAACAAAAGGCTTATTATAGCCTGATACGGCCATATGAATATGCAACTAAATTACGAATAGATATAGCTTTCTAAACAAAATCAACAAATGTAAACTTGTTACTTAAAACCAAACGCTTAAGCCTACCGACTGAGTCCGAAGCTCTGTCTTCTTTGACTACAGCGGGCTGTAGTTCAGCCCACTGAGGCCAGTCATCCGCCTTGACTACAGCCCAGCTGGACACGAGAGCGCAAGAAACTAACACAAGAAGCCACTTCATCTAAAAAGAAACGGACAGAAAACGGTGACTCGGTGAGTGACAGGCAGCAATTCACATTCAAATCAAATGCACAACTGAGATGAAATGATCACTGGCTGCAGCCAATTAAGTGATTCAATTGGCTAATGGCTATCAGTGAACTTCTTTCCTTAATTGCAAGAACAGCATTGAGTTATCCCAATATCTGGCCATGCAGGCACCGTTTTTGATCAAATTGTCAAACGTAGGCCTATGGTGCAGCTATATATTAGGCTAGCACATTAACTAGCTTAAAGGGGAAAACGCAAATAAAAAACACCACAAAAATAAATTAAAATTCTTCTTACCTTCACAAAACACATGTTGTCGCCTTAAAGTTCTCCTTGGGGAAGGATCAGCTCCTCTTTTATTCTGTTCAGCTAGCTTGAGCACGCCTCCATCACCCCCCCTTTTCAAGTTCAAGTTATGTGAACAAGTTTTTGGGTATTTCTCTTTGGAATTTTTAACCAGTTGAGTGTATAGCTGTCTAAATTAACTTTGTTGTCAAAAGATAATTACAGTACAGACTATCTGTGTGATATATAGCCTATGCAGCAGGTTACTTGTGAGAGAGCAGTAGGCCAAAGAATTTGACTGAGCACAGAGTTCATCTACTTAATTGATTTAAATATATTTTATTAAACAAATTAGGTTATACAATCCTAAAAAAGAAAAGAAAAGAAAAAAAGTAGTTGTAAAACATTTACAAATGGAAAAATAAATAATAGTGTTTTTCATTATGCTCTCACCACTACTGCATGTTTACATGATAGTACACAAATGTATAACAGGGAAAGAGAGCATACAATATTGTCATAAATGATGGTGAGTAACATCAGTCCTTCATTACAGTCCTTCATTACACCAACAGCACAGTTCTAGCTGAGATCTTCATTATCACCTGGATTACATTGTGTGTGTGTGTGTGTGTGTGTGTGTGTGTGTGTGTGTGTGTGTGTGTGTGTTTGTCCACAGTATTCTGTGCTTCAAATCAATGTGGACAAAATCAAAGCTCTGCAAGGAATGGATGGAATAAACTGTAACCAGTAGGTTCAACTACACTTATCATGCTGATTCTACACTGGGAGTGGTCTTGTGAGGTGCATCCGTTTAATGTTACTTTGTGCGTGCTGTTCTGTTCGGGTGTTAATAAAATACAGGGGTTGACACTAAAGGTCTCAGGTTGCACATCGGGCAAGTAATTAGTTAAGTAATTCATTATAAAAAATTAATGTTAAATCTGGCGATTTAAAAACTGGCGAGTGACAACAGTCACTTTGAAATAAACTGAATTTGTTAAACTGCTATTTGTAAAACAAAAAGAAAGAAAAAAAAAGAATAGCCAATAATATTTAATGAAGACGGAATGCACTTGCTCGTCGGGCAACCTGGAAGCAAACTCCACTTGCCCGAACATTTTATTTACTTGCCACGGGCAGTCGGGCAACCGTTTGTGTCAACCCCTGAAATACATTTCAATGGTGTTCATATCTATAATCTATAAATTCCTGCCATTGCTATAGTTTACAGAAAATGGTGTCAGAAAAAAAAATCCAGTATAAGTGCCAGTTCTGTGGTCAAAAACACCTTGTTAAGGTGAGGTCAGATGAGAACGGTCACACCGGGCCAAGCTGAGGGGAAGCACTGGTCAGTGATGCTGCATAGAAGAGCATTGTGCAGTTGCGTGAGGGTGGGAGGATCATACAAAGCTCTAAACTCTAGAGCTTTGTAAGAACCTCCCACCCCCACGCAACTAGACGACAAGTCAGTAGGTGACATGGAAAAATAAGGGAGACATGGGTATGCAAATAGCAACTTAAACACAGACAACCATTTTCCTCCACCAATATCGGTGTTCGACAACAATGTCACAGGTGGCAGTTGATTTTAAAATGATGAGGTTAGCGCCTATAACTCTAAGCACTCCAGATCAGTAGGCAAAGAGCCATGAGGCCTAGAGAGAAACACGTTTTGGATGATCCACTTGTTGTGGCCTGGGTTGTCACTGGCTGTGCCGGCTGAACGCCTCTGAAAGTGAGGGTCATCAGCTGTGAGGTGGAGTCGCCAACATGCAGCTTGGTGCTGAAGAGGTCAATCTGTAGGGAAGACATCACATCAGTTCATCAACTACAGCAGTGGTTCCCATACGTATTATCCTGACATTCTCTGGTACCCAAACCAGTGAAAATAGCCAATGTAAGATCACAATGCGTCACATTATAGATCTGCTATTTTCCTAAAGTTTTTAAGATTTAAAATTATTACATTCTTTTGAATGTGAAAATCCTTTTTTATGTTATCTTTGAAGATCTTTTGAAATAATTTCTTTTTAAAATGGGGTGTCCCCCAAAGATGAGTATATATTGACCGATTATTTGGGAAAAAGTGAACTACAGAACCTCTTATCAGAGCTGTAACATTATATGATTTCAAATCGGTTGAATCCATGTAAAATGAAACTCACCAGATCTTTGCTGACTTTGATTGTTTCCTTGAACACAGTCCAAACTACAGCTTCATTACATAAGGGGGTGGTCAATGAGCCGAGGTAGCGGTAGTACTTGGTACGATCCACTCCACTTAACAGATCATCCAGGGAAAGGCGAGCAGCAGTTATTGGTACCTGCTGGTCTGTAGACAGATGCATTGACTGGTGAAGGAACTGCAGCTGATCCTTCATTTAATTAATTACAAGGTCAAATTTCAAGGGAAATTATGAAAAACAAATGCTTACTGTGCTGTGTAACGCTGGACAAGTAGGTGGTCAAGGTGTTCCAGCTTGCAGGTGATTCAGTTGCGTCACCTGACATTTCCTGTTAAAGTGCAGTAAACACTGGATTACCACATATACTGTAGGTCCCGTTATTAACACCTGATGTTAATGTGGATCCCCTTCTTTACCTCTATGAAGAACCCAAGAGCAGCAAGCCCAGTGGAGTCTTCGACAGCGTGTCCCCCATCCCCATTATATGAGGACTTGATATTGACAATGTGCAACTAAGAGGGAGAGAAATTAAGAAACAAGTAAGTGGTTTATTTTGAGGAACAATAAGGACGATTCTCTATTCCCTTTACAATGTGCTAGAACACTGGGATTGCTGAGGTTGAGCCACTGGAGCGAAACACGTACAGTACCATCAGCTCCCACTAGTACTTACTGGACGACATAAGCGCAAATACATGCTCCCTGCTTCCGAGGTTTTCGGAAAGGGAGGACATAACTGTGACACATATAATAATATATATGTAGTCACTCAGAAGTTCTGATGGGCGGTCTCAGAACTCCTGCACCTCCAGATGTCCTAACCTCGCATCGGCGGTTTAGAAACAGACCAGGCTTTCCTCCGATGTGGAAAGCCTGGTGTGTTTCTAAATGGCAGTGTGATCCGGTCGGGAGCGGATGGTAACTTACGTCATGTTGTTGTAGTCACTGATTTGTAATCATCAGGCAGGAAACGACAACCAGAATAAGAACTACACAAAATAATTCCTAGGTAGGCCCTAATTAATAAAATAGAATTTCATTTCATTTTTATAATGAGTTGGCAGTGCCCAGGATCAAACACAGAAACTTAGTTCAAAGGTGGGTGCTCTACCGACTGAGCTACACAGATACTACAATACAATACAAAAGATTATTCATTAATTTGAAACATACCTCCATGGGGTATTTATGGCCATCCACAGTGTGCTCTGAGCCGCCGACTGAAGAGCCATTGCCCCAATGCAAGTGGAACTGCAGGCTGTCATAGGCATCAGCTAGACCACCTCCTGAAATACTGACCCCACTAAGTCCTACTTTGACTGTGTGTGTGTGTGTGTGTGTGTGTGTGTGTGTGTGTGTGTGTGTGTGTGTGTGTGTGTGTGCGTGCGTGCGTGCGTGCGTGCGTGCGTGCGTGTGCGTGCGTGCGTGCGTGTGTACGTGTGTTCGGGGATGGGGGGTGGGGGTGACAGGAAATATTATTAACATCTTGTACAGTTATCATTCTGTAGTTGAACAAACACAATTCAAAGAGGAAGGTAATTGTCAGGTACTGTACTGTATGTGTACAGATTGAAGGCACTATGGGAGGTGACCAGATCTATTCATAATATCCACTGAGCCATTATGTAATCCTCACATGAAAATGAAGGCAGGGACACACATGAGTAGTGTGTTCTCAATAAAAAACAATTTAGCCCAATTACCATATATGTATAGGCTCTCTATGGTCATTTCTTAAATTACACAGTAATTGAAGTACTGTACTTACGTACAATTTTGAGGTATTCTTACTGAAGCAAACTGTATGTGCATATATTTCTACCACATTTCAGAGGTAAATGTTGTACTTGTTACTCCAATACAGTTATATTTGACAGCTCAGTTACTTTTCTGGTTAGATTATTATAAAGAAAATAAAAAACATAGATAACTGATACATCATGACATATAGGCTAAGTTACCCAGCAGCACATTAAAGGGATATTTCACTTTAAAAAAAAAAACATTTGGTCATTTCATCGTCTACTCAGGCTTATGTGAACACCTCAGACAGTTTAAGTTGCTTGATTCAGTATTTAGAGATTTCATTTGATATTCCTTTTAGCTGCTCCCCCTTCCTATACAAACCCATTGTAACTTCAACTTCAAAACACGGTTACCTCACGTATTAGGAGGGCAGTATCGGTCACCAGAGAAAAGGACAGGTGTTTTCGATTAATCTATCATGGTTAAAAAGGAGTTTGAATGGGTTTGTATAGGAAGTGGGCGGGGCAGCTAAAATGATGATAGATGATAACATGACCAAAGGTTTTTTGGAAAGTGAAATATCCCTTTAAATAAAGTCAGCCCCAGCTTTAGCTGCAACATTAATGATGAATATTCTTAATTGCAACCGTGAAATGCTGCATAATGTTTGGCATTGTGCCACCACGTACTGCATTCAAAATAAAATAAAGTCTGTCGGGTGGAAACCTCATTATGTCCAAAACGGATTAAAATTTAAAACTAGAAGATCGACATGCTCAAAACGCATGATCTCCTACTTTTGATGCTTTTCTGTGATGCTATAGTATAATCAAGTAGGGCGTTAATTTACGTATATGGATATAAGAGCTTTCTGCTTGCCCGACAACATTGAAAAGGTCTCTCACTTGTTTTGCCAGTGTTGGAGATGTTTGTCAATGACGTGTTGCTGTCGAACTTGGTAAAGGTGAATGCTCCCAAATGGGAGTCGCCGGTGGCTGATGCCGAGACGATGTTAATGGGAGACTGCCTGGTACCATTACAATGACTCGGAGCAATGGTCGGCCAACGGGTATAGTCTAAAAGAGCACAAACACAAGAGTTTCAATTAGTCAAGCAGCTACAGTAGGTGTTCATTGTATTAATCACATAATTGTATTATTAACAACTTAGATCCCATATGGTTGAGCGGAGCCCCTCAAGAGTCAGGACTCGATACTACTAGTGTATTCTTTTTTAAATGAGCACAACATTCTTGAAACATTTCAATCTGGTTTTAAAGCTTTCCATAGCACTGAGTCTGCACTGCTCAAAGTTTTTAATGATCTTTTAATTTCCACAGAAAATGGTGACACTGTAATTATTTTACTCTTAGATTTAACTGCTGCTTTTGACACAATAGACTATAATATTTTAATATCACGCCTGGAGCACAGTGTAGGTATCAGGGATACCGTCCTAGACTGGTTCAAATCTGCAATAGATCCTTCTCAGTTAAATTTGGTCATCATACATCTTCTTCCTGTCATCTGGAGTCCCCCAAGGTTCAATTATTGGCCCCATCCTGTTTTCACTATATCTTCTCCCCCTAGGACTCATCTTAAAAAACATGGCATCTCCTATCATCTATACGCAGATGACTCCAAAATATACATGCCTAAATAGAAATAGCAACACCCCCCTATCCCCTCTCTTTGAATGTTTAAAAGATATTAAAGCCTGGATGGCCCTACATTTTTAAAATATAAATGAAAGTAAAACTGAAGTAATAATGTTCGGACCAAAGTGTCATTAACGCTCCTCCCTTAGACCTGGGCCCACTTCAAACCTTTGTGGCAGATCAACAAGCTTGTATTGATCTGTGTGCTATATCCGAACACACGTCAAGTACCACTGGTCTGCGTATACTTGCGTAGGTATTTCAAGGAATATTATGCGCAATAGACTTACTGCAACTTGGAAGATGGTAACACCAATCTGCGGGAGAAAACAACAAAAACAAAAGGTTCATTATAGCCATACGGCCATGCATATGCAACTGGATTACCAATATGGTATATATCTAAACAAAATGAACAAATGTAAAATAAAACCAAACACTTGGCCTACCGACTGCGTCCGAAGCCCTGACTTCCGCCTTGACTACAGCCTTATCCGCCTTGACTACAGTCCAATCATCCGCCTTGACTAGAGCCCAGCTTGACAAGAGAGCGCAAGAAACCAACACAAGAAGCCACTTCATCTAAAAAGAAACAGACAGAAAACAGTGAGTGACAGCAATTCACGTCACTCAAATCAAATGCAAAAGAACTGTGAAATTAAATGATCAATAGACTGCAATCAAGTGATTCAATTGGCAATTAAAGTGCGCCATTGCTTCCCGCAAAGTTATCCCATTGACCATAAAGCTCTATTTAAGCTATGCCTCAAGGGGGCATTAAGGCTACAGTAGCACATCAATTTAGCCTAAATTTAAAGGGGGAAAAGCAAATTGTGTAGCGCCCAGGATTACATTAGATAATTGACACTGGGTGAAAAAATGGGTTGCAAAACCGTGGGATAAAAATGTAAGAAAAAACACCCCAAAAAATAAAACGTTTCTTACCTTCACAAAACACCTGTTGCCAGTTGCCACCTTAAAGTTGTCCCTGGGGAAGGATCAGCTCTCTTTTATTCGGTTCAGCAGAGCACGCCTCTTACCTTCCATCACCCCCGTTTCAAGATCAAGATAGGCGAACAAGTTTTTCATGTACATTGTACACCAAACAAACAATCACCTCCTCAGTATTATCACATAAAGCTCAAGGACTTAATCATCATTAATCATCCAACATTCAGTATACATAAACCCTATCATATATACCTTGCCCTGACTGAGTAGCTGCAGATCTGTGATAGGCTCTTTGAATATGTTTTTTCTCATAGCCTGTGTCTGCCAAATCTTAATAAAATAAAATAAAATGTAGACAAACTACTGGGGGAATCTGTTTAACCAACTGTTTAATCAGAACATAGGAATCGCCCTTTTAGACCAATATTGGGCAGAGGCAATCAAAGCCATAAACTCCTCCTTAATCAAGTTCACAGTACTCATTGCAGCATAGCTATAGCTAAGCACATTAAATTGTTCCCAGAACTAACAGACTTATGTTGTGACAATTAAGTGTCACCAGTCAGTCACTCACGACCAAAGACATTGTCCAACACATTTTGCACATGTCCCAAGCTCTCACTTTACTGAGAACAACTTTTCGCTACAATCTCTGAGGTAGGTTTACATCCATATTTTGGGAGTAAAGTAAATTTCCAAACTTCTCACGTTAGTTGTCTAGAACAGTGGTTTTCAACTGATTATGAACCAGAGAACACCACCCTGACTGAGAATCAACCTGTGGACCACCACCCTGACTGAGAATCAACCTGGGGACCATTGTTATGTTGGGAGGGGGGATATGGTCGTGGTGTGGGGGAAAGAAATTAACCTTCCATATTAAACTCATGCTCTCTCTTGCTGTTGTTGTAACTTATTCTATGAGTAACCAGACACTTATTATTGACAACATCGACGCATCATCATTTGTCACCAGATCATTTACTGCATTGTTTCTCAACTTTCTCTAACCCTAACCCAATACAATAAATTGCATGGTCAGGGACCACATGCAACACCTTCACGGACCACCAGTGAACGCCTCGGGATCCCACCGGAAGAAGTTACTAATGTTGCTCTGGAGAGGGAAATCTGGAGCTCTCTAGTGGAGCTGTTGCCCCCGCGACCCGACTACAGATAAGCGGTTGAAAGATAGATGGATGGATGAAGCTTTGGTCCCATGTAAGTCTGATTCCGAGCAGACTTGAGAAAAAGAAAAAGAATCATTCATACTATATGAAAACTATTGGCTACTGTTAACTATTGGCTACTGTCAAAATGCCACAGACGAAAAACAGTCTAAGTCCAAATTTCATTCTGACCCCTCCACGAAAAGGCCTCGTTGTCCTGAACCCGTATCTATCATTTATACATTATGGATCAATAGTGTGGACTTAGACTGTTTTTCGTCTGTGGCATTACTGTTGCAACCTAATGTGTTAAAAATATATATATATTTATTAATCATTGCATTTATTAATCTTTTTCTTTTTATATTTCATCAAAGCCCAACTAACCTTAGATAACCTTTTTTTTCTTCTTTTTGGGCCTTTTATGCCTTTATTGATAGTGAACCGTATACAGACAGGAAAGGGGGAAAGAGATGGGCAGTGACACGCAGCAAAGGCCGTCAGGCTCAGGAGTCGAACCTGCGGCACGCCGTCGGGCTGGCGCCCAGACGGTCCGAACCTTACATAACCTCAGATAAAACATCTATGTCATCCGAGACATAGATGTTGACACGTACAATAGAGGGTATGCGCGTGACATCATCATCATACCAGGAAGTTATGCGGAAATGCCTACTGAGTGGCAAACGACTTTCTGTCCTTGACAGCCCATACATCCAAAATGAAAAGTCATATTTGATTGCATTAAATGACTTTAATCAACATTAAACTCACTTTGTCACTCGTTTTGCCACTCGATTTGCCACTCGATCTGCCAATCACTTTATGCATGCGCATACCCTCTATAGGAAGTAACAGTTCAGATTTAGCCGACACAGTCTACAGATAAAATCATTGCTCAGGTCACAAGACGGCAAACATAACTTGTGACCTGATTGACATACACCATTCTTGGATGAATTCCATAGGAAAGATTTTCTGGTTCTTCCACCTTACAAGACCTACAGAGAAATATTACGTTGAGAACTTGACTTACACTCAAGACTTAAGCATGCCTCGGGGCGCACATGCCACCTTATTTAACTAATTTCTGTGTTCAAAAAGGATTTGTAAAGAGTGACAGATTTTCCAGATCAGTAGTCGGCAGGTTGAAACTATCAGGATGAATGTATTGCCATGACAGACAGTAAAATATATATAATAATCTTTTAATAACAATCTTTCAATCTACATGTGTATGAGGCCCCAGGGATAGAACTAAGAATCTCTTGTGCCGCCTTATTGTAGGGTTGGAGGGACTTGAGATTTGCTCTCCCAAAAGTAGCCTACTAATTTCTTAAAATAATTTCTTAAAAACATAAAAAAAAACATTGATATGTTGTACAGTATATAGGAGGTTTTCAAAACTCTCAACTGCCAGTAAGAAGTCAGCAATGATGATATACGATGATAAGAGCCCCACGCTTCACACAGGTGTGATTTGTTTTAAATAGATTAAATCTATTCTTTTCTCTAATCATGTAGATAGAGACCAAAACTTCTAATCATGTTCTTGTTGTGTTTTTTGTTGTTGTTTTGATCATGTTTTATATACTGCAATCATGTTTTCTGGATATTCTATATCTATGTACAATGTTTCATTATAATTTATATAGGTAGAGGCCTCGTATAAGCCCCTTGGGTGTTTTGCCTAGCACTTTACCCTTCTTATATTTAAATATGTATGTCCCTATGTTGTTTTTATACTGTGCTGAATAAATAAATACAATACAAATACAAATCGATTAGTTCGATTAACTGTTACATCCCAAATTCTGACACCAGGTAGCTACTGTAGTTATTGTATACTGGGTATGCGGGAAACCTCATCCTTAATGGACAGGAGAGACAGAAGACTAGATTCAGGCAACGAGGGCCTGGAATGTGTCAGGTCTACCTTGGAATGTACCAAGGTAGACAACATCCGCTCTCTTCTCTCTCTCTCTCTCCGGGCTGCTGAGGCATGGCATGAGTCTGTCAACAAGACGCTGAGCAAGGCATGAGACTCATGCTTGCAGCGACCTTCTAAGACAGCGACCTGATGAAAGGCGATGTCCTGCTCAGCGGCCTGATGACAGGCAATGTCTGTGGAGTTTGACCTTAGACCTTCACTTTTTTTGCTTTTCCTGACCCTACTGTGGACTATACCAGGATTAGTTGACTTGGACTTTAGTTCCTCCTTGAACCACCCGCAGACTATATACACACCTTGAATAATGTTGCACTGTGAATAACGTTACACCTTGAATAATGTCCTTATTGTACGGTTGTACAGCCGCACAATAAGATAAGAAAACAGCTGTGCTGTTTGTGAAGCAAGGTTTTCAATTATCCCTTTAAACTTTTTTACTTGTAAAGCTACGTTGTGACAGTTTATTCTGATTCTGATCATCTCCCACTCTGTCACTACACCTGTCCCAACTGTCGTCCCACAGTCTGGGATGGTACACCCCCTCCTCTTGCTTCGCCAACACCACACAGCAAGCATTGTCAAAAAGTCTTCTACCTGAGCCCTGAAACCCCTTCCCATCGCCATAGTCAAATCCGACATCTGTGCAATAACTCACCTTATCACAAAGACCATCACCCTCTCCCTGCAGGCTGGCCACGTTCCATCCGCTCTAAAAACTACAATTCTTACTCCCCTCTTCAGAAAAACCCACCCTCGACGCAGACATTCTTGCCAACTAACTCAAACCTCCCATTCCTCTCAGAAATACTGGGGAAAGTAGTGGCTACACAGCTTCAAAACCATCTCAACAACCTCTGTGAAAAACTTCAATCTTGTTTCTGTTTCGCCCACACCGCCCTGGTGGGTCACAAATGGCCTCCTGATGGCAGCTGATGCTGGCTTCCCCTCTCTGCTTATCCTGGACATTATGCGTTCAACACTGTCGACCATGACATCCCCTCTCTGCTTATCCTGGACATTATGCGTTCAACACTGTCGACCATGACATCCCCTCTCTGCTTATCCTGGACATTATGCGTTCAACACTGTCGACCATGACATCCCCTCTCTGCTTATCCTGGACATTATGCGTTCAACACTGTCGACCATGACATTTTACTCAACCGCCTTCACTCCATCGGACTCAGTAACGCTGCACTTGACTGGTTTAAATCATATCTTTCTGGAAGGACAGATGGATACGTTTTGATCTGCTTTCTCAATCAATAATTTCTTGTATATGTAACAATTTACATACGTCCTGTTAACTTAACGTAGCGTCAGATGACACAGGCCCTGTGCCTGTGTTCGGAGCTAAAGGAGCGCATGTTCCGGTGGGCCGGCCCCAAGGCCATTGATAAGAAGAGTGCAATAACAATTCCTTTAGGAAGACAGAAGACCACTTTTGACCGCCTGATAACGACTTAACACCAGATCAAGGGGTGATGCTACAATAATATCAACGTGACTGCCCCATGCCCAAAGATGACATCTTCTCGTCTTGGCCTATGGGGTCATAACACCTCTGAACTGTCATGAAGTTGCTTGTCATATAGTCCTTGTCCACAAGACACGGACTATCCTTTTATACAATGAAAGGAGAACTACAAAACATCACAACATATTAAACTGTCATCCAGGGCCGGTTCTAGGGGGGCCCGAGAATGTGCGCTTAATTGTTCTGCTGCTGGCGTAGTGATATGGGACACAGAAAATGTGACAGAGGGGTCAAAGTTGAACAAATGTTGCGCTATATGGTAAAAATAGGTCAACAATACAAATTACGCTAGATTTGTGGATACATTTATTTTTAATGGGTGGCCCCAGACCCCCACCAAATAACCAGAACTATAATATTCACCAAAACCAAACCAGAACTCTCACCATGGGAATCAGGCAATCAATTAATGAATGCCTTTGAAACCACTATATTAAATGCAAGTATTTCCTATACAGCTTTAAGTCCAAAATTCTGAACTAACTCATTAAAGTACCAAAAGTAGAAAATAAGTATACTTTTCATATGAAATCTTGTAGATAGGCTATTTTCAAATGGCCGAAATTTACACAAGTAGTTAATGTCCAGTACCTAGTACGTTTTCAAGTAATTGTAGTGGAGTAAAAGTGCAATATTGTCCTCAAGATGTACTGCACTGGAGTAGAAGTAAAAGTACAGTTTTCTGTACTTTTACTTATACAAAATACATTGTATGGCAATCGAGTAAAAAGTGTTAAGTCATTTTAAGAAGCACACACAAACACCCAAATCTATAAGCACATTGCAATGTGATGGATACAACTATCATGAACATCAACATAGGTGACCTTTTTTCTGACCCGTTATACATTTCCCTATACATTTCCTTTAATAGATTTGATGACGTAATTCAAAAAAATATACATTTTATAAATAAATAATAGTTAACCAAACACGCATTTCCAAACTAATTTCTGAAATTTTTAAGTGGCCTATAATACACAGGGGGGCCTCTCTGGTTACAACCAAACTATTTCAACAATGAGGCACACAGGCAGGCCACTAGAAGTAGTGATGTGAGGCGTCCTGTAGCACTGGCTCCAGTTGTGGTATAAACTTTCCTGCTATGAAGGGACTGTTGAGGGCGATATACGTTGCTGTACCCCGCGTGGCTTGGGAACAATTTCATCTGGTGGGATTAAATGATATTTTTTGTTGTAATCGATTATTAGAAGCAACTGCAAAGTTAATAGCTTCAGTCAATACATTGCACATGCAGAAGAGAAGCCCATGCAATACAAAAATATCCATAGCATCTCAAACATGTAACTTACATGTCACTTATACAGACAGAAATGCTGCAGACTTTAAGATAAACGAGTCAAACAGGTCACACGCTACCACAACAACCCATCAGCTCTTCAAACAACTGTACAAGCTATACAGTAATCTATCAGACCTTCCTTCATCTTAAGTGTGAGCCTTTGACTATAGTTTTGCAGGATGTATCAGTGGTTTTTATCTGAGATGAACCTTAGATAAACCTTGTCATGACGTAGCCACTGTCATAGCAATATACTGTGTACACACACACACACACACACACACACACACACACACACACACACACACACACACACACACACACACACACACACACACACACACACACACACACACACACACACACACAGCCTTATTTTATTATCTGCCCTGACCAAACAGGCTTTTCCTTTAAACTCAGCTGTAGAAGTTCTGGCCCTCAGGTGGGAGGCCCAGTTTGAATAGCAGGTACTGTAGGAACGCAGCTTTAAACACTCGCCATAATTTATAATTTGAAAGCTAAATTTGTCCTCCGTAGTACTATGGTGACACTTACCGACAAGACCTGGTCTTTAAGCTCAACTTGTAAATCAATTTGTGCAGCAAGTGACAGTGTCATGCTATGGAGTAGAGTAGGCTATACATTAAAACAATATATTTTACTATTTTGACCAAAATGGGTTCCCAGATTGCACAGCTACAGATATTCTGTGAACTGCTCTGAGAGTCAGCTGATTAACAACTGCATTAGATGTGAATGAGAGGATCAAGTATTGAGTTTATAACCACATGAACCCTAGCATCCCTGTTCCATATTCTACAAAATCCCTACCTGTTGCACTGGAATGCCTTGTGAGCTTGTAGTACAGCTAGCAGAGAGAAGAGATTTTGTTTTAGTTTACAAATTTGAAGGTTTTAAGTGGTTAAAGGCCATAAGGGATTCACATCTGCATAGTACAGTATTACATTACTCTACTTATATTGTTAGCAGAATCCATCTATGGATTTTGTATTTTTGTGTTTTTCGTGCAAGCTCCATCATTTTGTAGTTTCCATAAGGAGGAGGATAGTGTGAGTAAACATTAGAAACAGGTAGCCTCGGTCCCAGCCTTCAGAGAAACCGGTCACATAAGATGTTGCACTGAAGCAGTAAGTGACACGTACCAGTTTTGTGTCCACTTTGATTGGATTTTTGAAGACAGTCCAGATCACTGCTTCATTGCAGGTGGGAGTGGTAAGGGAGCCATTGTAGCGATAGTATGCCGAGCGGTCCACATCACCAATTAAGTCATCAATGGAAATGTCCTGGGTGATATCAGCTTGGCTTCCTGATTTGATAGAGGGAGGATTTTAACCACTTTGAAACCTGCTATCCCTATGCAATTTAGGGCATGTCATTATATTATCAAAATGGTGAGAAAAAACAAAACAATTTACAAGCTCACAATGTGTTGCATCGTGATCAGCTATTTTCACTATTCATTGTAGTGGAGGTAGAGGTAATAGGGCTTAAGTGGCTCAAGACGTGCGTACCGGTACGTACCTATGTCTTGAACAGAAGATAGGTATGAAGTAAAGGTTTTCCAGGCATCAGAGCTGGTCACGGAACTCCCACCCTACAGAGACATTTCATTCATTGTAATAAGGAGATTTTACTCTTCACTTAAAATTCCAATGTAGGTTATTTTATGTACTGTGTATATCAAAAGACTAAGACTGGTGCTTATTATTTAGGCAAATGTATACGTCATTGTGCAAACTTTTCTACAGCTGTCACTCAACAGAGAAGTGTGATTTCTGTCGAGTGACAGTTGTCATTCGACCAGTAGAATCTGGATATGGGGGCCAAAAAGATATGGGGCCACCATCTGACCAAAGTGCTCAAAATGTGACTATAGAAATGTTCAGCAACAGAGTCAGGTTGATAAATATTGAGCTTTTTCAATTACCTCTCCATGCCCATCTGCATCTTCATGCCCACCTCCATGTCCATCTCCATGTCCTGTTTCAGCACGTGACTTTCCACCATCTTTGGCCTAAGAAATCATTCAGAAATGTTACTTCCAAAGACAAGTTATATGGACCTCCATATGCTATCACAAGATGAGCAGCGTGAGAGGTATAGTCTTCAACATATGCAGTAGGGTTAAATCTAGTAGCCTATGGCCATGTCATTTAGGCAGAATAATAAATAAAATTAAATAAGATAAATGTCAAACTAGTCCAGAAATGGTGTGGGACAAACAATCATTTAGTCAATCTGCAATAAAAAAAAAATCAAATCGTTTTTCTACAATAATGAATATAGCCAATCTACAAGCTCTCAGCACTGGCTATTTTCGCTAATTGCTGTGCATACACTGTATGTCTTAAGTGGTTATTAATAAGTGGTGAAGAAAAGATTTAATTTAGCCAAGTGTCCAGTCACTCCTCTTTGAGACATTCACAGCCTGAAAGATAAATAACAGTAAAGCGTATTTGTGGGTAATATCCTTAGTTCTTTTCATCGGATAGAAGCTTTCACAGAACCTGCGTGCGTGTATACTGTACAAGGTCACATTATTGCTGTTATTAAAGTAGCCTACACAGTAGGCTATATTATCTATATTATGAACTCAAACACATGTATTTCTTTCCTTCCTTATCAGAAGTTGGGGTTAGGGTTAGGATAATGCAGCATGCTCACTTTACCTCAATGAAGAACCCTAGCACAGCGAGTCCATTTGAAGTCTTTATTGCCTCATCCACAGTTAAATCTTTCCTCTTGGTCACGATGTGCATCTGAAAAATGATGAACCGATTGTGCACGATTTGACAAGCATCAGCTGGAAGATGGCAGTATATCAGTAAACCAACATTTAACAGTGCTGTAATACCAAAATATTGGTTCTCAAACTTGGCATCAACGCATGGTGTTGTGTGCAGGCGCCCTACACTCTGTCTTTCGTTTTCTTTTATTTTATCCCCCTGTTCCCCTCACTGTATATATACTTTTTTTCCCTTTTCGCTTCCTATATGATGAATTCCTGTTCTGTTCTTTAACTACATAGAAGTGTCTATTTGTTTGTCTCTAAATGTTTTGATGAATTGAACAATGTGGACCCTGTTGTAAACAAGTGTAAGGCTTAATTGGGTTGTCCACTCACAGTTAACAGTCTTTGTATTGAGTTTGTGCTTGAAATGTACTGTAATTCTGCAAACTGTTAATAAAGATTTCAATCAATCAATCAAAGTCAGGCCGCGACCCCCCAAAATAATTTTTGTTTTGTTTTGTTAATTTCTTTATCCCACGATTTTCTAACCCATTTTTCACCCCTGTGTCTAATGTGATCCTGGGCACTGGACACCCTCCGCCAACCTGTTCCTTTCCCCTCCATCAGGCGCCCCGGCTGGCCAGGGGGAGGCAGTTTAGAGACCAGGATTACTGCATGTTTTTTGTGAGGGTGACTACACTGGGGGACACGGGGAAAACATGGAAACTCCACACAGGGGGGCCCTTTTGCCAACCCCGCCTCGGGTATGGGCACTGATGACGCGGAGGAGGGAGAACGCCGCCAGCACCCACGGCGTCCCCAGCGGGAATCGAACCCAGGACGTTCTAGCTGGGAGGCGACAGCACTACCGACTGTGCCACCGTGCGCCCGAAAAAATTTCTCTAGATAAATATTGTGAACATTTTCACCTCAAAATAATTTGAGGACCCCCCTGTGTGTAGCTGCCCACAGTTTGAGAACCACTGCTATATTACAGTATTTGTTCTGTAGCCTATTAGGGGTCTCTCCAGCTACCAATTCTATCCAATCAGGAGAGAGAACTGATACAGGATAAATAAGTGACATTAGAAGTGAAAAAGCAGACAAAAGTGGCACACTATATAGAATTGAACCAGATAAATTATATTTGGTTCTCTCTACTGATTATATAAAATTGTTATCCCAACCTGAAAATGTAATTTAAATGTACAGTACAATCGGGAGAGTGTAACATTTTATGCTAAAAAAGTTTCACAAAAACCTTCAACGGCTGGATTGATTTCATTTACTGTACCTCCATTGGGTACCTCTTGGCATCCACTGCGTGTTCTGAACCCTCAGATTTGTCCGAATTATCTCCCCAGTGGAAGTGGAACTGCAGGGTGGAGTAGGTGTGACCTAAGCCCCCCTCCGACACCTCCACCATATCATCCTTCAGCACGCATTTCACTGGCGGCAGGCAGAGATGAGTACAGTTACAGTATAGTGAGAAGTGAGTACAGGCAGCACGTTAAGAGTTAAATAAAATCTGTCACTCAACATCAACAAATCAAGTTGAAGTTGAAGTTGCTTAATTCAATATTTATACAGTATAAGCCCATGCAACTTCCCATTTCATATTGTTAACCATGTTATACCATGTGTTCAAAAATATATATATTAATTGAAAAAATAAGGACAACTCATTCATTACTAGAATATCGGTTTTAATTAATCTAGATATCAAATATGTAGATATTGAATCAAGAAACTTAAAAACTGTCTGGGGAGCATACAAAAGCCAGAGTATACGTTACAATCCCCCCAGAAGCGTTTTAAGGGAAATGCCCCTTTAACCCAGTTAGGCCAGACCTCGAAATTAAAAAGAAATCTTCTAAATCCTCCAGTTTTCTGAAATAAATATTTACACGATTTTTCTAAAATAGCAGACTTATGAGCTTGTAGATCTGCTATTTTTCAATAGCTAAATTATAACATAATGTTTAAAACACCAAAAGGATGACATGTCATGGACAAAATACAAAAATATCTGACCTACAAGTTCACAGCGTGTCATGATCTTGCACATCTTCTATTTTAGCCGTGCAACACTGACATACGACTTGTGTAAATTGATCATACAATTAGGCCTATGCTATTTTGGAGAAGTTTTCACCTATATAACAAGATGTCTTAAATAGGAATGCCAAGTTTAATGTGAATAAAACAATAGAACCCTCAACACCAACCTGTGTGACCTGTGTTAACAATGTACTTCATGGAGTGCTTGTCATCAAACTTAGTGTAGGTAAAAGCACCAAGTTTCTCATCCTTCATGACACTCTTGGTCTCTATGTTGACGGGTGACTGCTTCTCGCCATCACAGGAGGATTTAGGCAGAAGATGCCATTTAGTGGGACTGTAGTAATCTGAGGAGAATTAATATTTTGATATCTTGTGTACAGTATGTATCGTAATAGTGTCAACCCAAAAAGGGCTGGGCACCTAAGAAATCAATCTACTTACTGCAGTGATCATGATGATAGCACCATCCATGACCTACAGAATGAAACAAAAGAAAGAAAACAAAAACAGATACATTTTTGTTCGGTTAATCTCATCACAAAGGTCGTTGGTAGTGATTCCACGACATTCCAGACCATGCTCACCTGGAATCGCAGGGGAAGCATAAACATAGCGTCCATGTAGATCCTGTTTTGGCCGATACACATTTTTGAGCGCAGTCCTCATTGGGAATCGTTTCATCTAAAAAACCAAGACATAAATTGGTCGTTGAGACTCATGGTTTGTTCCAACTTTCCAGCCATGTCTGGATGTTAAACAACAGTATGACTTTAACCTCATGCGATAGTCTCACAACATGTCACATTAATCCTCTGAAAGGAAATCCATTTGACATGCTTATCTGCTTTTCTCTTTTTCTGTGTGCATTTGCACACAGATTTCTGAAACATAAAATATTAAGTGAATCATCTGTACAGTATGTCAGTGATGTATACATTGGTATGTCAAGTTAGAGAAGCGCTCCAGCCATGCATGACGTCAAACCAATAGTATTATTTCGTAATAGCCTACTATCCCTGAAGGGAGTCACCTGATTGACAAACCTGCAGGCAATGAACAGACTGACACGACCGATACGCGTGTAACTAATGGCCCGTTTGAGGAAATACTGGTAGCTGTCACCGAGATAACACATAGAGATGAAATGCATTAGTGCGTAGTACAGTATGAAAAAACTGATAAGGGTGATGGAGAGATTATGTACAGTAGACATGCCATTGAATAGCATGCAGACATAAAGGGATATTTCACTTTAAAAGAAACTACTCAGGCTAATGTGAACACATATTTCACTTTCAAAATAAACTTTGTCATTTTATCGTCTACTCAGACTTATGTGAACACCCCAGACAGTTTTAAAGGTTTCATGACATTCATTTAAATCTTTTAGCAAGATATGGTGTACCAGCATATACAATAATGTCAGACTAAAGAGGTCCTTTGTCCATCAGTCGACCTTGAGGCTTAATCAGGAGTTGTAGTAGCCACAGGGTAATCTACGCGGTGGATATTGTTCTTGTCTTCATGTCTTTATGTATGTAAATTGTTCTTTGTGTTATGTCAAATGTGTGTAATGTATACATGTGTTCTGGCAGTTCTGCATACTTGGCTGCTGGGTCGCAAGACAAACTTCAGTGTGAACTGACAATAAAGTGCTATAGGCTATCATATCATATCAGCTCAGAAATACCTGTCAAGAGTGAGGGATGCTCACAGCTAGTCAACGAGGGGATCAAGTTCATTTGATCTTACCCAGGGCATTTAAGGGAAAATATGTGTTTTATTACGCCGTCGCAGCCACTCAGTGGAATACTCTCCCAGCATATCTGAAATTCCTAAATAGTAAATACCCTAGCAAAGTAAGAGAAATGGGGGAAGTCATGCCTTCTTAACACTTAACATTTAACAATTCAATTCTTACCAAAGGTTTAATTTTTTTTTTCTTATAATAGTAGCAACATTGCTACTATAAGTCCCCAAGAAGGCTGCTATACTGCTCGCTCAGTTAATGCAGACCACTATCACTATAGGCTACTCTAGTTTAGGGTCATGTGATATTGGACACAATCTACAATAAAAAGAAACCTGTGTGTGTGTGTGTGTGTGTGTGTGTGTGTGTGTGTGTGTGTGTGTGTGTGTGTGTGTGTGTGTGTGCACTCACCAGTTCTTTGCTGACTTTAATTGGTTCCTGAAACACGGTCCAAACCACTGCTTCGTTGCAGTCCGGGGTGGTCAGGGAACCCATGTATCGATAGAATTTGGTCAGATCCACACCTTCAATCAGATCACTGATAGAGATGTTGTGTGTGATGTCAATGTTGTGTGAGTCTATCAATAGAAAATACATTGGCTTTAAATGAACTTCTACAGCTACAGAGACGATCAAGGTCTGTACTTGAACAGCCACAGTCAAGGTGCTGCTTTCACATGCAGAACATGACAAAGCGGTGCATAACTTGCTCCATTATTACAAATATTTTCTTTTCATTTAGGTGCAATTTGTGCAAACACATGATGGACGAGTCTACTGAGTCGGTCATCGTCAGGTCAATGAAGGCACCAATCTGGGGCCAAAGATTCTACTTGCTTACAAGATATGCCAAAATGTACTAGGAGGATTGCTATAAAACCTACTGAGCACATTCATGCTCCCTGGAAAAGAATCCCCAACTATTTGAGCGACGCCCATGACCTTGCCTCTAGTGCCACCCTCAGGCCAAAGTGTCAACTTCGGCACAAACAGTGTTCAGGGGTCTGCCTCTGCCATGACAGTCACACCTCACCAGGGACCATGTCAGGGTACACACAAGTGAAACAGTGGACCAACCTATAGAGGAGATGTTCTCCAGGTAAGATGTGAAATCTTCCCATGTTTGTGAGGTAGAAGCTCCTTCTTCTGTTGCCTACAGAGAATAAATGATGGTGTTAGTGTTTTCTTTATTATCAAATACAGATCAAACGTTTGTTGAATTTGTGAGAGATGTTGGTCCACTTTAACCGATGGTGTTTGGCATCAGAGGTTAAAACCTTTAAAGAGCTGTCTGACTTGATAACTCTGGAACAGTTTAAATACTGTGTTCCAGCTACTATTGCTACCTACATAAATGAGAGAAAAGTTAAAACACCTCAGGAAGCAGCCGTGTTGGCTGATGAGTATTGTTTAACCCACAAATAATTTGGTGAGGACTGGGGTATGCACCAGACCAGTGGTCCAGGATGTAGGCCTACTGAAAAACCTGTTGTGGCTCAGGGAGCTTCAGATTGTGCTCAATTTGAGGCTGGTTCATGGAAAAAGGATGACCTTGACAATTGTCATTATTGCCACAGTAAAAGGCATTGGAAAAAGCATTGCCCTGCTATTAAAACTAAAGAGAAGTTGTCAAGTGGTGCACAAATAAAACCTGTTGCTTTGGCTGCCCCTGTCATAAAATTAAATAAAGCCGTTTATTCAGCATTTATTTCAGAGGGGCATGCGTCTCTGCCTGGTGGAAAGGCAGTTGCAGTGAACATCTTGAGATATACAGGCGCACTACAAACATACATCAAGCCATAATTACATTCTCCTCTCGAGGATTAGGCTCCATCACAAGGAACTCTATGCATGGGATGAAATCATTTCAGTTGTGACTTCTATAACGGTTACAATAATAACAATTAAATAAACCAATTATAGCAAAAATGAGGGAGGTGGTGGGTCAGTTCAGAATAGGAATCACTACAGAAATCAGTAAATAACAGTGATTTATTAACTCAAAACTAAATAAAGTTTTCAATAACAAAATAGTCACTTAATTAAATCAAAATAAAATAAACTGCCTCAAAAGGGATGGGTGTGAGGTTCAAGTGTCCTGGCACTGTCCAAAGCTAAACTTAAATGTCCAAAAAATAAATCCAAAATGGAACCCAGTCAATGCTTAGCCCTACAAGTCAGAACCCAATGGTACTGAAGTTTGACATTTTGGAGACCCAGTAGCCATGGGGTCCTATTCCACCTCTACCCTGCCACCGGGTACGCACACATAATTAAACATAAATACGTCGGATACGTCCTGTCTGCGCTGTTTGAGGGCTTTTGTTCATTTGAGGGCTTCTGAATGTGTGAACTATAAGTACCTATAAATACCGCTGCGAATTCTCCTGTGACGCGGAAGCCGTTAAGTATTTTAAATTTATGTTTGACCGATTTGGAAGCTTTGATTCATCTCTTCCTGCCTTGTTTATTTACCGTTTATTGTACCGCCTCCCGCTGTGCGGTTGGCTTGTACGTGGCTACGTATGTTCCTGCCTCTGATCTCATAGCTATAGCCACTAGTTAGCCAGATAGGCGGTACAATGAGGTGTCAATAAACAAGGTAGGAAGAGAAGAATCAAAGCGACCAAATCGGTCAAACAAAAATACTTAACGGCTTCCACAGGAGAATTCGCAGCGGTATTTATAGGTACTTATAGTTCACACATTCAGAATAACTCAAACTAAAAGAAGCCCTCAAACGGCACAGACACGACGTATCCGACGATATTTATGTCCGCGTTCTATCATTTAAATACGAAAACACAGTAACGCACAGGGACCCCCACGGGTAGCCCGGTTCGGCACGAATCGATTGGGCTGACCCAGGGGGTTTCGAGAGGGGCTAGTCAATGCTGTGTAGTGGTAAGTCTCCTCTTACCACCGTCCTCAATCGCATCCAAACTCCAGAAATGGGTAGAAGGTCTCTTAATCCAAAGGTAGAATCCAAATTTTATTTTTGGGAAATATTCCTCTTGCCTCTTCAGTAGACTGTCTGTCTCTCTACACCTCCACTCTGGACTGACAGAGTCAATCTCTCCAGGTGGCTCAAACAATGTGATTGCCCCTCACTCCATCAGCCAGGTGAGCTGTGGGCGGGGCTTCCCAATCACTGCCTGTTGCCATAGCAACACATGTATCTAGCTGGTTTCTCATGGCATATAGTCCAGCAGATAACTAGAAAAAACTCATAGCGTGGCAGATTGGTGGAAAATAGTAAAATACATGAAAATAGTGCATAACAAACAAAAAATGCATAGAAACCAATGTGACTCTGGGCACAGATGTTACACTTCTTATCAGCCAAACATGTTAATTGTATGAAATATGGTGACGATCTTCTGTAAATCGTAGACTGATATGCGTAAGCGGTCTCAAAACATTGTTTGTCAGATGAGAACGAAACTAAGATTTGATCCTGAGATGTCAGGAAGTGTCCAGATGATCACGTGTAAAATATTTATATATATTTACAGTATATTTAAATATTTATTTATATATAATATAAACACTTGTATAGATGTCCCAATTTTTTGTCAAATGTTATAGAAGCTCACATGAAGCTCACATTTTCTTCATGAACTAGTGTGGCAACGTACATTTAGGAAGAAGCCCAGAACCGCAATTCCCTCTGGATCATCCTTGGCCTGTTGTACAGTAAGACCTTTCTTCAGGCTAACAATGTGCATCTGTGGAGATCAAATAATTTCACAAGTAAACACAGTTGAGCAAAACGAAACAAAAACAAGCATATGTTTATTATTATGCTTGTAATCCCTTAATCATGATGTAACTTCAACCAATACTGTATATCAGTGGTTCTCAAAATGTGGAGCCCCAGAGGTCCTTGGGAGGTTCTGGGGAGTACCCAGCAAAATTAGTTAAAATAGCAACAAAATATTTTCAGATGGGGGTCCACAGACAAGTACAAATCAATGTGAGGGTCCTTGACATGAAAATGATTGTGAAACACTGCAATATTACCTCCATGGGGTATCTATACCCATCCACGGTGTGCTCTGAGCCGGGGTGAAAATCTGTATCTCCCCAGTGGAAGTGAAACTGGAGAGTAGAGTAGATTCCATTGAGGCCCCCTCCACTCACTTCTACCTGGTCCTCCTCCAAATTGCACTTCACTAAACCAAAGGAAAGGTGACACAATATACCATGCATGCTTCTTAAAGTGGGGTGTGGTTCCAGGGGGTCCTCAGCTAAGTGAATAATAGTTTATACAATTAAGACCCTTGTTAATATTTTGGCTGTAAGCAAATAGCACATCTACAAATTTTGTAGTTTGTAAGTTTGAAGGTCTGCCATTCTTTTTATATCTTGACAAATCCCAGGCCCTGGCACAAATCCCTGACAAACAATCTTTTCAAAGGGGGTTCCGTGGACAAATACAGATCAATGTGGGGCGCCTTGACATGTTTGAGGAGTGAGGACTGTAACTAGAGTACGTTTTTCTATTCTGTTGTTGGTATGTTGATACGATACATTTACTATACACAGCATGCACACACATCAGAGCACGGTGGACAAAGGAATTAAGGGCTCACACTGATGATGTGTATATATGATGCAAGTATTATTACCTGTATGACCGGTGTTGCTGAGAGACTTTATGACATGCCGGTTAGAGAAGTTCTGAAACGTGAAGTCACTGAGTTTGGAGTCCGATACGACATGGTTGGTATCAATATTGACGGGAGACTGCCTGTCTCCTCCACAAGCATCAGAGATATGGGCCCAGTGGCTGGGGGTGAGCTCTGACAGAAATAATAATATACCACACACCATTGAATAATCTCCTTTACATTTTGATCCAGATATACATTATACAGTATACTGTAAAAACGGTCCTTACCACAGCCATTATAGCACCATTCACTGCCTCCTGAAAGAGAAAACATTGCATATTGGATCCAAATAGAACAGCCAATTCACAAGACCAATGGGTCAGCAGCATATCGCCTGAGCTATACGCGAGGTCGTAAGGCTGATATCAGTTATCAACTTTTCACCCTGGGCGGCGGTGCAAATAACATTGCATTTTAATTTTCAAATTGGCATGTGTACTATTTGAAAATGAAAATGCAATGCGATTTGCTTTTGCTTTTTCATTCTGTCATAGCCTGACCACACCTGGAGATGAAATGTAAATGCTATTGCATTATATTTTCACTTAAATGCGTTCAATATCTGAAGGTTAAAAAGCATTATATTATTTCATTTGAATTGTATAAATTGCATTTTCATTGTAATATTGCCCACTAATTTGTGTCATAGAATGAGCACATCTGTAGTTTAAATGTAAATGCTATTGCATTTTAGATTTATTTTTGTCTCATGAAAAGCGTTAATGACCTGAAAATGAAAAAGCATTTATCTTATTTCAATTGACTTTTCGTATTTGCCATTTCATTTGAATTTTGGCAGCTTTATGCATCCATAGAATTGATGCACAATCTATGTAAAGCGACATGGATAAAGGCACTATATAAATGCACCATTTACCCTCTAAGCTTTTTTTTTATTACTCCCCTCGCCCAGGGGAATACATTTTGGTTTAATTAATCCACATCTGAGTGGATCAGATTGGGATTTTCTTACTTCTTATTGACAATGTTTGCTGAGAAGGTTCTATGCTCAAAGAGCAGATATAAAAGTGATCCCAATTCCATTTATTTTCTTTTTTTACTGTCCAAAATCCAAATCGAATCCACTCAGATTAAACACACTATGTTTCATTAGTGACCTACTACAATTCACAGAATGCCTGGATACCAACTATGTACAGTATAAGGCACAGACATACAGAATTATATTGCAGTGCACTCACCAGATGCTTCAGAAAATACTCCCAAGCACAGATACAGCAGAAGGCAAGCTAGATGCATCTTTGGAAGAAGAAAATAAATGAAACAATTAACAGTCACACTGGACGCTGATTAGTCAGGCAATTGATGAGTGATTGACTGACAATCAGCTGAGTGTCAGTGTCAGTGTCAATGAGTGTCAGTCCAGATTTGAACCCTTTGCTCTCCTTTTCTCCAAGTTGACTTCACAGTTGTATTAAGTCAATAACATGTCTTTGCAATTTCTGGTGTGACATCTGGGATGTCCCAATTGTGATGTGTTGAGCAGGGAGTATCTATACTATTCTATAGAATATATATTCTATAGAATCCAGGTCAGTCCAGGTATCACACAGACACAGATGAATGTCACTAAGCTGGTTTATTTGGCAGCCAACTAAATAGAGCATTGATTCAGTAATCGCTGTTAAAGAATTAAACGGTTAAACTTAACAGTTAATAACTAATTGAATAAATCGAAATGTCTCTGCTTTTGCATGTGATGTGACAGACAAGGCACTTTTCATTTGATTCTATTTCTCATGCCATTGCCTGGCCCTGTATCGCAAATGGTCAAATAACTATTTGATTAAGGAATATAATGCCTTTGTATTCTTATCAGCAATGTGTAGATTTTTATGTTAGACATTGAGGGAAATTAAGATTATAAAAAACAAACAAAAAAACTTATCTAAAGTGCATGTAACCTTGCCAGTGATTCTTCAAAAAGTTTGTACTGCAAGTGTAATTGCATAAAACTAACTGAAAAGGGCCATATTTCTGACGATACGTGCCAATTAAAATCACATTTATAATTCCACAGTGGGAAACATTTTTTTTACATCAGAAATGTCATTGCAAATGTCATTGACATAACATCTGCCACAGATTGTCGAGACCCTACTGCAATGGTGATACACCCATTATTTCTACCATACAAAGTGACAATCACATCTTACCTTATATCCAGGTTTCTCCTTCATAATGTGAAGAGAGGATGATGTATCAAAATGATCCAACAGGTTCAAATCAATTCAGCTAGGGACATGGGAGGCAAGAAACAAGCATCTCAAGGTGTTTGAAGTCAGGGATATAGGGAGGACCAATACATGGGAGGGGGCCCAGTGTGTATACAACATTACGTTTCATGGAAAATGGTATTAGCTTGACTAGTTTGTTCCAGTTGCAATATTTTTGAACCGTGCAATACAAAATACAGGTGGCTAGACTCGAGAGACGCCACCAGTGAACCAAAATTGTGCAGGTTCTCATCCTTTATTTTGTTTCTTATTGAGTGGCGCAACCACTCCTATAGACAGCTATGTGTGTCCCTGCATGGGTCCCTGGGTCTGTCCGAACACTGTTGCACAGCCTAACACACAGACATACTCAGGCCAGGGATGAGGGCTTGTACAGTACAGTACAGTACAGTACAGTACAGTACAGTACAGTACAGTACAGTACAGTACAGTACAGTACAGTACAGTACAGTACAGTACAGTACAGTACAGTACAGTACCACTCACTTCAGACGGGTCTGATTTTTCCCCCTATTTTTCCCCCATCTAAGGGTCAAATTATCATAACAAATGTTACAGTGACACATCAGAATGATTATGTGTTGCATTAGTTCTTGTCCAGCCAAGGTGACAGGAGTTTAGGTCTGTACAACTCAATTTGATTTCCTGACAGTGAGAATACCAGTAGGTGAAACACTACATTAGTTCTATAGGAACGTCATGCTCATTGCTGCGGTTACAGTACATCCCCTATAATACAGTCTGTTTATACACGACTGTTTGTAGGCCTACGTGACAACAGTAGCATCTTAACATTTGCAAGTGACACCACAGGAATAACAGTACAGTAGAAAGATCTAACTAAAATGTATTATAACTAATTAACCTCTCTCATAAATGCCAATAAGACAAAAATGAATCATTGTGCCAAGATCAGAGAAAATCACACTTCTATTTCCATCAATGGGAAAGAAAAAGGGAGTGTACGAGTCAAATGTGTAATAGCTTGAGGTGTTTCTAGTCAATCCTTTCCGTGTTTACACAACATACAAAACTTCCCTACGTGCCCTTCAATAAACCTTATCACCTTGCATTAGTCACATCTCATTGCACTAATCCAGCCATGCCTCACTGGCACTGTTTCAACAGTACAAAGAGGAAATTATGCAAGCTTAAGGAAGAGGAATTAAATCAAACGCCTTAGATCAGCATCCTGAGCATTTCAAATGCCAAGAATACAATTTCTAATTCACGTAATGGTTCAATATGTGAGATTGTTGCAAAAATAAGTACATTTAAAAAAAGTGCATTTCTTGGTGTAGGCATGCCATTAAATAAAGACATTATGACATTTAAACCAGAGACTGTACCAGAGCTAAACTAGAATAACTCTGATGTTGTCTGTTTATCCCAAATGATCCCTGGGATTTAATACTGTAGTTGCTTTACACAGAACAATAGACCTCAGAATACCTCTACAGCAAGGTGGCCTGCCAGCATGAGCTTGCAATTAGTTGACCTTTGTTTGAAGGTGGTCATTGACCTTATGGCCACTACATTTGGCTAATGCTAGAAGTATAGTTCTGGAAACATTACAGTAGGCTACATACTGTACATGTCTGATCATCCTTAGTCATATAGCCTAGAAATGTATGCTACTTAAGGATGTTTTAAGCTGTTTCAAATATGCAAGCTTAATGTTTTTAAGACAAATATACATTACATACCAATACAGAATAATAATGATTTATATATGGCATAAGTGGTTAAAAGAATGAAACTACTGTATGCACTAACATGCATACATGTATAAACAGTGTACTTACTCAAAATGAGACCGGTTCAAGAAAGTCTGTTTAGGAATTGTCTATGCTATTGTTTACATTGTTTTGCTATTGCTCAAATTGATTTGGTCCATTGCATGCCGATGTATGCAATGGACTGTCAACTGCAACTGTCTGATCACCACACTCATGTACGTGACTGACATGACATGCAGTAGAGCATGTACCAATGCGTACTGTATGTACAGTACGTAGGTGTATCTACTTTGCCAATTTAGTCAGAAAGCCTATGACATCACATTAGCAATGCCAAACAAAAGAAGCCCTGTTCATAACCAGTGTGTGTGAGTAATAATATAAACACGACTACACCGTGCCCAAACCCCAGTTTTAGTAATCATGATGTCAGTAAATCACTAAAAAGCTATTTCGGATCATCTTTACACCTTAATATTGTAGCTCATCTTTATATTTGAGTCAATAGTTATATGACAATTGAGATGTTTCTATAATATCATTATGGATGAAAATGGAATTGCTTTTGGCTCTTGGTTGATTAAACCACCCGCGACATCCGATTGATTCCCAGTTCGAACCTGCATGGGCTCCCAGAGTTAGGGCTGTATTTTGCGTGTCTTAAGTACCAGGTCTTATTCCCTAACTTGAGTAAACTAAAGACCTGGAGGCGTGATCAATGCCATTTGGCTATTCTGAGTGGCCAAAGAGCATTGATCACGCCTCCAGGTCTTTAGTTTACTCAAGTTAGGGAATAAGACCTGGTACTTAAGACACGCAAAATACAGCCCTTAGTGTCAAAGTGTCCTTGAGCAAGACTCTGAACCCTAATTGCTCCCGATGTGCAGGTTGGTGCCTTGCATGGTGGTTTCCTCCGGCATCGGTGTATGAATGTGTGTGAATGGGTGAATGTAATGCACCTTGGATAAAGGCGCTATATAAATGCACTATTTACCATTTATATAGCTTATTTAAATTAAGAAAGGTAGTATAGGCACTATAAGCTAAAGCTGAAATATATATTTTTAATGTATTGAATGTTAATAAATACCTTTTCTGACAACTTGCATTATAAAATATCCTCAACTAGGCAGCATTCCTCATTGAGCAGTATTTCCGAATAGACAAACACTGTAATGACAATTACATCAACATTAGTTTATTTTCAGATGGGAATCAGTACCACCAATAACATGGTGGTACAAAGTATAATATAAAATAAGAATTTATGCAATGATGTGAAGCTCATCTTATGTGTTGTTTTGTAGAGCAAAGAGATTATAGACCACAACTTTTTTTTTATCTTTCTTGTGTATTATTGCAACCGAGAAGCCTGTACTCAGGCTATGGAAGCAATTATAGCCCTTCGCTAAGTCCCTCCCCAACCCGTCCTTGTCCAATAGGCACGTTAGCAGTGAAGAGACAGGTCAAGCTCATCCATTGAGATGCATGTTAAATGACGGGATTTCTCCATATAAATAATGGATCATTACAGAAGCAAAACCTTCAAAATGTCTTCTAAATCTAGTCAACCAGGCCTGCAGTAGGCTGTGCACTGGGCAAATGTGCATGACATTATTTAAATAAATAAAAAATACGACAAAATGACAGAGGGAGAAATCTACTTTTAACGACAGGAGTTTTCATGTTGCACGGTAATCACCGGGGTGGGACAGCTATGAGGTGGCGAAAGCTTAACCTGCATAGCAACAGTTGCTAAACTATTTGGATTGGCATTGGACAATTGCTTTTTGGGGTGGGATTTAGCGAAGGGCAAATTTTTTGCTCCAATGTTTGTTAATGGAAAAGTTTTCCAATTAAAAAATGCATTATATATTTGTTTAATAAAGCTACTGAGTAAACAGATTGAAATAGTACTAGAACATTCAAAAGAAATAGCAGATCTACAAGCTGGGGTAAATATTCCGCAAAAATAACAGATCTACAAGCAGATGTGAGCTTGTAGACCTGCTATTTTCAACGAAGAGATTTGGTGTAGAGGGAAAAACGTGGGTTTAAGTGGTTAAATCTAAAGTAAAATGCCATCAGATCTTGTTTGAGATGTCAGAGCTAGTGGAGATATCCTATCTATACAAGCGTTACACCAAAATCTTCATTTCATAATGACTATCAAAACATATTGACAGGCATTTCTGTGACCTTAAGGCCAAGCGTCGGTGATGTGAAAAGTAAACATCGTAGCTCCAAAACGGAAGGCCTGGTGCATCCACACGGTGGTGTCCAAGGGCACAGCTTCCAGGTTCCAGCTAGGGTGCTCACAGTAGAGAGGAGAAGGTCCTGGAAATACACAGGTTAGAACATAGATATGCTGACCATCACACTGCATGGACATAAAACATAACCAACCTACGTACCATGGGCGACCAAGTGTCGTGATTCCTCCCCCCCCCCCCCCCCCCCATAAACTTGATCATCAGGTACTATGATATACTATGGAGGGCGCTATGGCCTTAAGAAGGTAGACGGGGGTCCCACAACTACATCTTTAAGAGAGGACTAAAGACCTAGATTTACATTTTTTAACAAAAAGCATTTGTATTGTGTTGCTACCCTGGTTATACCTCTAGGCTTTATGACCTCATGTTTTAAATGTTTTGTTTCCGTTTTATGTTTTCAATGGTGTGCTGATTTTTTTCTTTTGAGATTTTTGCAAAAGTAAAGTGCATTATAAATAAAATACATTATATACTGATATTTACTGTCCAGATTGTGTGAGATGCAGAAGTGTGTGTGTGTGTGTGTGTGTGTGTGTGTGTGTGTGTGTGTGTGTGTGTGTGTGTGTGTGTGTGTGTGTGTGTGTGCGCGTGCGCGTGCGCACTTGTCCATAACAAAACATATTGACACCCTTCACTACTGTAGAGTAGACTGTAGCTTACAATTTCAGTGTGAAAGTTAACTGGAGAATGTGTTGTTTGCCACCATACAGTATAAAGTATATACTGTATTTGTTTTCTGTGGGTTGCAAACTGTATTTCCCTTGGAGCAATAATACACAATGTCCTTGTACTGTACTGTATCCAGGAGTCTTACATGAAGATGGACCCGGTTAGCTCATCCAGAAAGCCACCTGGAAGATAAGAATAATATAAGAATAAAAAATACAAATGACAGGAAATTTGGTATCATCACTGTTGTAAAAATTGCATTTACCTGGTGAGCAAACTGTGTCACACAATAGAGGGCACAGGTAGCAGTGCTGGCATTCCTGGGAGAACAGAGAGAAGTCATCGTTAGTTAGAACATTTGGTGTTGGCTGTAGATATCCTGGGTCAGGCCCCTGCCCCCCCCCTCCCTCCCTCCAGACCCCACTTTCAGAACTGGTGAGATAGGCTACTTACTTGACAGTATTGGCAATGGTTCGAGTCCTCTCCCTCATCACATGGACATTTGTCACAGTAATGACAGTTCTAATGAAGGACAGAGGCACACATTAGTTTACATGGGCTGTGAAATGATCATGTAAGCTGTAAGGTATTGTCAAGTCAACATCCAACCCACTGGCATTCCATTACTTAATACGGTAGTGACTCGGCTGCCATGTTAAGTAGTCCGTTTATTTTAATGACCAATCAACTGGTTAATCGGTTGGCTAATAAAGTTCCAGGTTTTTCAAGGGTTTAAAGAAGAAATACAATTAAACATTATTTTGTATATACTATGCGTTATATTAACAATACACTCTTAGTGTTTTGCCAGTTATTTGGGGGCCCACTTGCAATATCCTCATGGCCCACAGATTGGGAATTGCTGGGTTACTCCATTAGCCGTAATTAATGTATTAATTATTGGACAGGGATTATTACTTTCACATCATCTTTGCAACTTCTTTACCTTGCAGATGGCGCAGACACTACACAGAGAGCCCGAGCGGAAGTGTGGAGCATCGATGTGAGCCTCCTCCTCCACCACATGCTCCATTACGTGACTTTCATGCTCGTCTAAGAGAAGGGTTCAATATAGTGGTGTGCATTACTGCAGAGTGTACAAAATTAGCCCGCCCTTTCATGCACACCCTCTGTAGACAAGATACCGTGAGATTATATTTCTGGCAGTGTCACACTGCATTGGAGAAAACCATATCTGAACATGAACCACATTTTGAAATGCAATAACAATGTATGACATTTATTTAGCTTGTTGTCCATTTCATGCATGTATAGATCTCTATACAGGGCTCTAGTTTCCTTTTCCCCTCTACGCCCAATCTCTTCACAGCAAATCTACAAACTCAGAAAGCAAGCAATCACAATCTGACATGTTGAGCCTTTCTTTCTTGTTTATTCTTGTTGTTTGCTGTTGGGAGGTGGAGATCAAGCTGACACTCACCTGAACCTTTCTTAAATAAGCACAAATATTTGTGCATAAGCATAATCAAATATCACTCCATTGTTAAGGCCTGCATGGGAATCCAGAAGTAACTACCCAACTGATCTGACCAGACAGGGTGTGTGTGTGTGTGTGTGTGTGTGTGTGTGTGTGTGTGTGTGTGTGTGTGTGTGTGTGTGTGTGTGTGTGTGTGTGTGTGTGTGTGTGTGTGTGTGTGTGTGTGTGTGTGTGTGTGTGTGTGTGTGTGTGTGTGTGTGTTTTATGAAGTTATGTGCAGCAATCTTGCCAGCAATATAATACTAATACTCCTGTGCTACTTGACACTCAGTATTGGTGGTCATGCCTCACATCACCGTCACAATGAATCAACAGGTTTGAATAGTTTAGATACTGCTTGGCTGCTCCACAGATATAGCAATCTATTAAAAGACTCCCCAAGTGTAACAACATTCCTGTGGCCTTTGCAGTCAACCTCACAATAACATGTATCCATAATAGCGCGAGTTAGAATACACTTCAAAGACTCACATCTGTAGTTAGCCCTAGAGATATCCCATTAAACACCAGTTTAATATATATATTGCTCCAATCCCAATGCTGTTATGTGAGGAAGAAGCTACCTGTCTCCTCCTCCTCCTCATCGGCATCTTCGACAACTTCCTCAGCAGCTTCCTCTTCAACCTCTTCTTCCTCAGTTACTTCCTCTTCTTCCTCCTCTGCCACTTCTTCCTCTGCCTCTTCCTCAACTTCTTCCTCTGCCTCTTCTTCAGCCGCTTCCTCCACCTCGGCCTCCTCTTCCTCCACTTCCTCCTCCTCAGCGGCCTCCACTTCCTCCTCCTCAGCGGCCTCCTCCTCCACAGCCTCTTCCTCAACGGCCTCCTCTTCAGCGGCCTCCTCTTCCTCAACGGCCTCCTCTTCAGCTGCCTCCTCTTCCTCAACGGCCTCCTCTTCCTCCTCCACTAGATGTTCATGTTCCTCCTCCTCGTCTTCCAGGCCTCCGTCTGCGTGATGGTGTTCCTCGTCATCCATCACAAGCTCCTCTATGTGAGCCATTTCCTCTGCCTCGTCACGGTGGACCTCCTCTTCCTCAGCCTCTGCCACGTCCTGGGCGCTCATCCCAGAGAGAGAGAGCTGGAGAGGAGACAGGAGCACAAGGAGGAGCCCCACCATCCAGCATTTGATAACAGCCATGTTGGAAGACTCAAACAACTAACGTGGAGGAAACCTCTTCTGGACTGTAACTCCACTCAGGATAAATGAGGTCCCCACAGAAATAAAAATGTAAATTGAAGCGCGGCTTCAATAAAACAATCCGTGGCTAAAAACCAAACAAACTTTATTAGGCGTTCTCAAAGTCCGAGGTGGGTGAGAGGCTCTGGCCGCCTGAGTCAGAGAAAGGCTGAGTACAAGAACACGGACCCACCAGTGAGCTGCCCCTTATGCTGGTTACACAGAGGGTAGTGACAACAAGGGGGCATGTGTGTGCAGCGTATGAGGTTTATGGGACTGATTGACAGAGGCACATGTCTGGGAAGAATGCCCATAACCCAGCGTATAGGAGAGGGGACACGTGCACGAGAAAAGAGAGAGAGAGAGAGACACACACACACACACACACACACACACACACACACACACACACACACACACACACACACACACACACACACAACAAGAAAGAGATAGAGAGAGAGGGGAGGGGCAGTCAAGTAGTCAGGCTGCTGAGTTTTTTGATGGATCTCGGGGAGGGAGGTGTGGTGTCAGAATGATGTACAGAGCAACTGGAAATAGAAAGAAACTGAGATGATGGGGCATTGAAAATGCATGCTAGGCACATACATTGACAGCTGACATTCCCCTGAAACCAAAGATTTAAGTTGAGGTATATAGTGACTGCAGGATTTGGAACATGTGCCCAGATGGGCAAGGAGTGGCTAGAGGCAAGGCTTTGCAGTTTCAGCGTTGGAAGCGTGCGATTGAAAAAAAGGTGAGGTGGTCCATTTAAAATCACATTGAATTGCATGGGTTAATGAAATACACGAGAGCGCGCGTGCGCACACACACACACACACAGACACACACACACACACACACACACACACACACACACACACACACACACACACACACACGTCATAGTAGCAGTGCAGACAAATGTATGCGCAAAGCGAGCAAGCACATAATTCCTGTGCACATGTTCTCGCTTGCACATGCGTGGTTACAGCATGGGTCCAACTCCCTGTGTTGAGTCACTTAAGATTGACAGGTGGCCCCGCTTGCTATTAAAAGTCTGTCTCCCCTCAATAGCCCTGTTCCACAGTGTGACCTTCAATAAGAGTTCTGGCACACTGAAACCTTGCACTACGCTACACCTTTTCCTTGGTCTAGCCATAACCCACTGTGCCTGCACACGTTTGGAACAGTTGGTCTTCACCCCACCTCTGACATTACCTAATTCACAGCTCACCTCTTCTTAACCCCGAAGCATGATTTATACCTTACTATAAGATGGTGTTCCGTGCCAAAAATAGCTTGTCTTGTGAGCTTGTAGATTGGCACGGTAGATTTTGGCACAGGACATCATAAATCAAGGCATTGGATTCTCATGCACTCTTTCCGCTAGTCTTTTATTATTTCTCATCTCTTTAACATCAGAGAATCTGTGCATAACCAAGGCTGAGAGGATCAAGGACACTCCACCATCACAGCCACAATCGTCTCACTGTGCTGCCATGACCACACAAGCAATACCAACACTACAGTATCTATCAAAAGCCATATTCCAATTCCACTGGTGGAATGACTATAGGGGCTGATGAATTTGCATTGAGCCCTGTTGCCAGGTCAGTCTTGGCAATGGCAACACAGGCCGTCTCACAGGCATTATCACTTCATGCATGAATATGATTACACCCCACTGCTGCAGCACTGGCTATATCATTATTGCGACCAATGGTCGCAGTTAACTATGGAATCCCATCAGTGTGTGTGTTGGTTGGTTGGTCGGGGTGAGAGAGGACGTGACATCACGTGACATCATCATCAGGGATGGAGATCATCAATATTAAGCCCATATATGGAGATACCTGATGTCATCAATATTGGCCAGCAACTCTACATCTGACCTCAAACCCTTAGATCTCCATATATGGAGCTAACCTGTTCTGACATTCCATATGTTGATCCTTCCCCATCCATCCTTCCTCTTCGATGTCTCCCTTTTGACGGATACCTGTCCATTTAAACTCTAGACGGGCCTGCCCCAAAGTTATTAGTGCAGCCGCACCCGGCAGCCGGCGAACACTAGAGTTCTTAACAGGCCCGAAAATTAAGATCTTACCCCCCCCATGTCAAAGCGCCAGCACTCGCCCAGCAGTCTGCTGTCACCAAGGCAGATATGTTGATCTGACCCCCCATTCTAAAGCGCCAGCGCTCGCCCAGCAGTCTGCTGTCACCAAGGCAGATATGTTGATCTGACCCCCCATTCTAAAGCGCCAGCGCTCGCCCAGCAGTCTGCTGTCACCAAGGCAGATATGTTGATCTGACCCCCCATTCTAAAGCGCCAGCGCTCGCCCAGCAGTCTGCTGTCACCAAGGCAGATATGTTGATCTGACCCCCCATTCTAAAGCGCCAGCGCTCGCCCAGCAGTCTGCTGTTACCCAGGCGGATGCATGCAGGCGACCTCGCCCTTGGCGAGATTGATTCTTGCCCTCATGCGTCTTACTGGTTTTATATACACTTAAGACATCGGCTGCTATATGATGTCTTGCAGGTGGTCCCTGAATTTTTTTTTTTTTTTTAATATACATTGGCCATCATCTTCAGTTTAAAAGTGCTTTATTAATAAAACACAAAAGTGTTTCATTACATAACCAACCAAAGTTATTAGTTAGCTGTTATAACAGCTTGAATAAAGCTTGAACAAAAGCCAGATATAGGCCTATTTGACAGTGCAGAAACATAATTAGCCTATGCATAGCGAGGGCCAATGAGCATCATCTGAATACAGACACACACTCACACCTGCCCTCTGAGAGTCTGGCTTAATTTCTCTCCAAAAGCCTTTTAATGGAAAATGATTAAAGATTATTATATTATTAACGTAAACTCACCATGACATGTGGGACATGTGACAGACGGTGCAATTCCGGGACTGTCCCGCAGGTCTCCACGTCAGCCCACCCGACACAATAGTGGTGGTTCCCAGGTTGCTCTTAGTCAGAATGGTAGTCCCTGGGTCAAAATCTGTTGAAAACCCGTCTTCCACTGTCTGAGTTCACCTAAAAAAAATGACATTGTCCATCGATTACACGCCTCATGATTTTTTTTGTCACATTCAAAGCCAATAATTTGAAGACCTGTGGTCTCCAGTAAGAGACACACCGTTATATTTTGCACCTCTTAGCCCTTATCCATGTCATTTTTAAATAGCTGATCTACAAGCTCACATGTCAATGTAGATTAGCTAGTTGAAGTATTTTAAAATACTTTAAAATAGTACAAAATGGCAAATAACTAAGTTTAGGGGTAAGGGGTGGCACAAGATAGGGCCCTCTCCTACTGACGATGACCCATCAAATTATTGGCTCAGGAATACAATGTTTTGTATTAAATCAAGGCTTCATGGGTGTGTAAATGATAGAAAATAAGTCCTTTTTGGGTTAACTACTCCTGTGACTACACAGACTGATTCTACAGTACATCTGCTGCAAACGAAACTTGTACAATAAGCATTTCTTAATTTAATTTCCATTTTTGACCTTGACCTTACATTACAATATTTTTGTTAAACTACAAAACATTGGGAGCTTGTACTTTGACAGACTGTTGATTTTGCTTACAAAATAAATGTGTTCATTAAAATGTATGACTTTTACCAAGTCTTTGCTTGGTGAATTTAAACTCTTTGATCCAATTAATCCTTTAAGAGAATATAATCCATTTTCATTTCTCCCCATAATGCTCAACAGGCTGAGGGTCCAGGTGTCAAGGACAAAGATTTACTACTGCATGTTCAAAATGTACTTTAATTATTTAAAAGGATTCCAATCCATACATGTCTCATCATTGACACTTCTGTAGTATTCATATAATCATGTAGCTTTTTTGTGGAAAACCATACATTTAGCATTAGCAAGTATACATTTGTACAGTAAACGTGTACAGATACCACCAAGCACATGTACATGCACAGAACAGAATGGTCCCATGGGGTAATTTGATGCCAGTGAAACATGACCACATGTTACATGCTTGGGACATGCTGGCCTACAGCATTCTATATCGAGTTCAGAGACTAGATTCTCCAATATGTAGTATCTATCTGCCATTTACATTAATACCAACATCAGCATTGTTGATCTTTATGACATATCAAGGTAGTAAATAAGCATTTTAGTTTAAAAATCACATGGAAACTAATTAAATTTGAACATGAAACAGCAGCAACCCATGTGAACATCAAATACACCTTGTAAAAATATATTTTTTAAAGATACAGTACCAGTGCAATAGTGCAGCAACTGTGAACACAATACATTACACAAACATATACACCCACACAGTATATTATTTCCCTTTGCATGTGCTGAAATGAATAAGTGCACATAAAAAAATATATTCCATTATTTACTTGATAGTGTACAAAACTGTGCCTATTCCCTATTTTTAACCCAAAAGGGTAAATTCTTCTATAGGCCTATCTATAATGGACCCGGAAAGGTCCATTTGGTTCCATTTGTACACTCAAGAGTTACAGATCGGTTACAGTTACAGGCTCCATTTGGAATTGGAACCATCACAAGGAACACTGAGGGTCCCTGGACCCCACTTTTAGAACCACTGCATTAGTCGAATACATGCTTAACATTGTTTAGAATCAAGAACTGGCCATCAGTTGGCGTAGCAGCAGACAAAGATTCCTCCCTCCCTTTCATTGAACCTGAAGGGCTGCAAGTATTAAGGTGAATGCAGAGGAAGATGAGAATGTCTCTGTGAACAGAAGGACACTGGGTGGGTGGCCTGGGCTGTGGCTCAGCGGTTCAGGCACCTTGGCTGCTAATGCAGTCTGGCAATGTGCCGCGGGTTTGACTCCCGATCCTGACGGCCTTTACTGCATGTCACCCCCCCCCCCACATCTCCTGTCAGCCTACTGTCTGTCCCTCTATAAAAACCAAATATTAAAAAAATAAAGGTTAAGCCACAAAAAAAAAAAAAGGGATCTGCAGACATTCTGTACTTACATGTTATCTAGTCTCTCTAAATGCATTATTTAATCCTTCCAGAACTTGAACTCGTGTCTGTAGAAATACTTCTAAAGGTGGGGGGTGGTAGACCAGGTTTGGCCAGCGTGCTTTGTGCCAACGTATCTGTGATCCAGGTGAGAGCCTTCAAGCAATTCTCCACCTAGTGGACCAAAAGCAGAATGAATCTCAACCTTTAAATAACCTTTTTTTTAAATACCGGTAATAATAAATGTGTAAATTGTGCCCGAGGTGTCATCACAGACAAAAGATTGTGCCTGAGGTTTCATCATCACAGACAAAAGATCAATGTGAGGCATAGGAACAGGCCCAGTGCTTTGAATAGACAGCTTTAAGTTACCTCGGCCTCCAAAGCTCTCAGCCTGTGGTCAACGTCTCTGGTTTCAGTCAGCTGTTTCAGCACACTATCCACTCTGCCAAAACACACACAGTTCAGTACAATGCGATACAGAGCCATTTAACTGGTGCAAGTTTATGACCAGAGGTCAATTTAGTGATCGACATGAAGTGAAATTGGATGAAGTCGTTATCTCACTTGGCAGACATCCGCTTAAGCCTCTCGGAGTCGCTGCCTCTCTGAATCTTGCTCTGGTCTGTCAGGAAGTTCTCCTTTTGAATGGTCTCCCATGTAATCAGACGGTTAGCCTCTTTCCCTACTCCTAATTCCAACACTAATCATTGGGGGAAAATGCTGAAATTATTTGCATGCATTAACATAATTTGAGCAGTATCGTCGTAGACATGAGCTGATGAGGTCGAGCTTGGCCTAGAGTCCTAGACAATGTCCACAAATCAAAACATTACATTGTTTCCATCATAATCAATGTTTGGTAGGTACTAAAATCTGTGTTACACACATTCTGCACAGATGAGATCAGTTTTTAAGAATAATGCCTTGGGAATGACTTATGACCCGAACATCGATGAACCGACTTATTATGACCCGAACATCGATGCACTTTAATCAATGATTCTAGTGTTGTTCAAAACTTCACACAATGGTCAAATCTAAACTTCACACAATGGTCAAATCAAAACTTCACACAATGGTCAAATCAAAACTTCACACAATGGTCAAATCAAAACTTCACACAATGGTCAAATCACAAAATATTTTCAATTTGATCCAAATCAAATACTGACCAAAGTGGTGGATCTTGACAGAGGGCACCTTGCGTATTTTCCTCTTGATAAAGAGATGAAGGTGGGACAGGATGATGAATGGAGGAGCCAGAGAAGGACGGGAGTGGTACTCCACGATGAGGTTGTAGCGCTGGAACTTCCAGTAGATGTCACTGTTCTCCTGCACCTTGGAGAAGGTGTAGCTGCATGGTGGATCCAAGGGACAAAATCAACACACCATGTACTGTAGAAATCATAGGGGCAGAAATCTCTAGATTCCTGACGATTCGATTCCGAGGGCTACGATTCGATGAATTCCGATTAAATGGGCTACAATCCGATTACCGATGCATCCCGATGCCAGTAGCTACATGATTCCCCCCCCACCCTCTAATGATCCATAATGAAAAACACCATTAATTTTCTTCCATGATCTTGTATTGCTAATAAAACGGTTATATTTAACCGTCTGGGCACCTAGGCTGCTAAGCCAGCCTGACGGCCTTTGCCCATCTCTCTCCCCATTTCTCTCATCCGAAAAAAAAAGAAAAAGAAAAGTAAAATAAAATAATATTATATTTCTTAAATAATAAAAAATATTTTTGACATTTGTGAATCGATTATTAGTTGCATTTAATTGATCGATTTCATTTTCCACCCCCAATATCAACACACTTAAAAACAACGTTTCATGGGATGCGAGGGTGACATGTACTGTAGAAGGCAAGATCAGAGATGATGAGGATGAGATAACTGTGACTGAGAGGGAAAAAGAGAGATACAGCCAGCGTTCTCTACAGAGCACTGTTATGGAGCCACAGACAGAACCAAGGGGAAATGTCCCTGGTTCCTGGTTCTCTACCTGAACATGGCAATGAGGAGGTTGATGAGCAGAATGTTGGTGACCAGCAGGTAAACCACCAGCAGAATGACTACCAGCCAGTTGCTGTACAAGCTCCTGCATGGCTCAGCACCGCCATCTATCAGCGTCACGTTGTCAGTGCAGGGCATGTCCCATTGCTTTCCCACTTTGATGAAACAAAAATAATAATAATGAGGAGGATTGGAAGGTTGAATTTCAAACTCTTACACAGATGTGAAACTAAAACAGACATACCATCTACTTCCTCAACGGGAATCTGTCCAAAAATGTGCAAGTACGGTCTGTAGAACACGTGACGGAAGATACGATCTGGGTTGGGATCATAGGAATAGAGCAGCGCCTGATTAGCTACTCCATATGCCGTTATCCACACCCCCAAGAAGAAGAGGAAGAAGAAGATATCTTTCATCTGAAAGTGAGAAACAAACCCATGTGTTCATAATAAGACGAGTGACCAACACTACCCTCACAGCAGGATGAAAGAACATTGATGTCCGTGTCGTGTCTTACCATCTTGCCAACAATTATGATTTTTGGTCCCATTTCTTTGTGAATGGCAAAGATGTGAATGAGGCGGAGTGTGAAGACCATGTAGTCAATACACAGGAAACTTCGTCCAGACTCATAGGACCACTCAAACATCCTGACAAACAAGCAGAATAAGCACACATTTTAATCTCTTTAACCACTAAAATGCTTCTTTGAGGGGCCTGTACTTCGCCCCCTACATGTTTCTCTTTAACCAATTTCATGGACGAAAATAGCTGATCTACAGTCTGATCTACAACGCATTGGGCTATTTTTGCCAAATGTTTTGCCTATTATGACTTGCCCAGAATAGGGACGCTGAGGTTCATGTATCTAAACACAATTTAATTCAACTTCTCTTTTTATGATTTGAAGATTCTGATCCCCGTTCTGGCTTCTCAAAGCTCTACATTTACTTCAAGTAGTGTACTTTTACTAATTGTCAAAAATGTCCATCTACCAACCTGCAAATAAGACCAATAATGAACAAAATGATGGCAGTGAGGTCACACTGGTTCCAGAGATCCTGTGTGTATATCCTCATCCTCTGGCGCAAAGTCCTGTTGCCCACGAAGAATGCCTGAAAAGTAATTAAACGTCAACCAAACCAGTTTGTGAATGCATGAACAGAGTGTTCCAACATGGGAAATGCAATGCAAGAAACCTAACCTCCTCCCACTCACCTCTCGGATCTCCTCGCATACGATGGTGAACACCCAGAAGTACAGCACGTATTCAGTGATGGCCGGGCCTCGAGGGGGAGGTGGCTTAAAGTCCACCAGCAGCACATAAGCAAACAGGAGCAGGAAGACGAAGTACATCAGCACGTTGCCCAAAAAGGAAGTGACGGGAGCGAACCAGAACTGACGCCATCTGGATAGAATAAAGGGACGTTTGCGTGGCGGAGAGTGGGGTATGCCTGTACAGGTGAGAAAGTTTGACCACAATTAGGAATCTAATCACTTCAATAAGACACATCATGCCATAGGAACTAGTTAAGCGTTCTCACTTCACACTGGTAAAATAAATGCTTTGTTGGCATGAGTTTACATTGTCAAAGCAAGTGTCAAAATATAATAAAACAGTTGAAAATGGGGAGAGTATATACAGCATTTTGTAAACAGACCTATGTCAAATTGCATCGTTATATACATATGCATGGGATATGAAGCTTTTTGAAACAAATAGCAATCTTTTGAAGTAATTGTGGGACAAAAAGCTACATTTCCCCTCAAAACCATTTAAATAGTATACAAAATGAAAAATAAAACATCACATTTAAGTGTGTGTAAAAGTAGCAGCTCTGTTTACATGTACAGTAGGTCTAGAGGTCTACTCGATACAGGCAGTAGTCCTTAAGGTGGTTCTATGCTATTGGCTAACCATTTATCGCAATAGTTCACAAATCTTGCAGTTGTGTTCGCACAATGTTGCATTTCTCCCAATATGTATGGGAGTTTTTTGTCGTTTGTCATGGGTGTGTGTAATCTGTGGGAAGTATGGCCCTCATTTATCAATCGAGTGTAAAATCTGCCACAGATTCGAGTGCAGGTTTCGTAGTACACCCACGTCGCCACGGCATTTATAAAGTGATCGCAAACAGCTGATCCTTCCTTAATTTCGTTCTGACGTTAATAAATGTGACGGCTGAAATCTATCTGGCACGCCCTATGAAATCAAGCCTCGCCCTCGTTTTTGCGACCTGAAAACGGCAATACGTTTCCTGAAACCATGGTTAAATGAAAAAATAGGTTTCTCCCGTGCCTTGCTGCGCCTCACCCCCCTCTCTCATACACACGCACAGCACGCACAGCACGCACACGCAACTTGCAAGCTGCCCGCAGCCCAACTAACTGGTGTGTTGTTAAATAAATAAAAAACGAACACCTGCATGAATTAAATAAAGTTGTAGGCCTACCCTGTCTGTTTCTCCTCTCGCTTCCCTTATTGCTGCCCGCCTCACGGTCCTCACCCCCCCGCACGCCACGCACGCACATATCGCAATTTGCAAGCAACTTTCACTGTGTGTTGTTAGTTGTATATTAAATTATTAAAGTATTTTTAATTTAATATACAACAAGATATATTAGTGAACGAAAACCTGAACCTGAACCATAATTAAATAACAAATAGGCACACACACGAACGGTGACACGCTGCTGTTTTGCAGGTGCTCCTCCTGTCCTGTCTGTCTGTCTCTCTCTATCACTGTGGTCCGTCCGTGACCAACTGCATGCACGTTCGACAGTCTATTTAGATTGCCTCGCAGTCGCTGCAGTGGCTGCAGGACTGTAAACTGTCAATTATATTAATGTGCAGCCAAAATATATGGTACTGTAGGCCTACTGGTGGTGGTGGGCTGACTGGCTGGGTTAGCCTATACCTATCGCCGATGCGGTTCCCATGCACTTGCGCTGGGCTGGCACGGCACATTTGACATTCCAGTGACACGTCAGGTTTATTAAACGAGGAGGAGATTGCATATACCGTAACTCCAGAAAGACAAGTGCTGTTGGCCTGCTGTAGATTACAGTATATAGGCTACCCATGCATGTTGGGACTCTCCGCAGCTGCATTGCAACTTGCTACTTTCCAACGTCATGGAAATATTCCAGCACAGACAGCCCAAATCCGCATGTATGCGCTCATGCAAAACACTGTTTAAATGGCTTAAATCAAGCGCGATTTTAATTGTAAAGTTGGAAAGCTCCTACAAATTTCATATGACACAAAGACACATCTTGTAGGTCTATTCCTTTTTCTTTTCTTTTTCTTTTTAAACATGTGTAGCCCATATACATACAGTTTTATATTAACATTTTAGGAGTGAATACATATGATTCATGCCTTTGGCAGCCTCTCAGCTGGTCAAACAATGCTGCTCCGCCGTTCTGCGACAGAAAAACAAGCGTAAGCAAGCTGCCGACCAGACGTGGGAATTGAACGTTGTCAAGTTCAATTTCAAGCTTTGGCGGAAATGGTAAATGTCAAAAATGTCGGCAATTTCGGCGTGCACCCATATTTTGGCGTACGCACGGTTGATAAATGAGGGCCTATGTGTCTCTGATATCTTGGTATAGTGGTATAGTGGGCAGGTGGTTAGAAAGTGTAGCTCTGTTTCCACCACATTTTGTGTGCAGTGGGTGCATAGTCTTCCCTTGGGAGTGGAGTACATACTGTACCAACAGCAACTGACTGTAAGATAGGCTTTACCTTTGATTGGACCAGGTGTTCTGGGATAGGGACTGTTTGTTTCCTGTGTTTCAGCGTCACTAGAAAAATACAATTACATATTTTGTGTGAGTCAGTAAAACTATGATAGTCTGACCAAGGAAGACAGACAATGCAATAAAAGGTTAAACATCCTACTGTATGTTAATCAAGTATAAGCATTGCTCTCTTACTGTGGGTGGAATGTTCTCACTTGATTGATTTACAGAGACGATGGTACATTTGTGTATTAAGTGATGATTACTTGTGCTTCATATCAGAGAAGGAGAAGATGGTGTTTCCATAGCCTCCATAGCTGCTGTCATTGTCCCGACCCGGTTGGTCTTGGTTGGGTTGTTCAGACTTCTCCTCTCCCTCTGGTTTCCTGCGAGGTGAAGCGGTATGACAAACCCGTGAACAAAAAAAAAGCTCAACTTAAAAAGTCTTCAAACTAATTTTATAATAATAATTTTATAAGTAGTATAATACACAAATGGGGCAACAAGAAAATGTGTAGGGCCGGGCACCAACCTGAAGGAAATGAGGCTTGTGTAGCAGAGGAAGGGGCAGAAAAATGTAAGGACAAGTTTCCACACGTCTGTGCTCCTCTTCATGTCACCCCACCAAATCTGAGACAGCAGTGACTGGACAGCAGAGAAGAATGGTCTGTTTTTAGCCGTCAGTTGATTATGTAATTTGATAAGCTACAGCTCAGTGTCGTCCTGACAAAAGTTTTAATCCACAAACACTGCCAATGTTTTTTGTTGGAGCGACCGGCGAAGTCGGAGGCACCGATGCTAGGAAATTAATCAAGTGTTTTGAGGACCTTTTAACACAGTATTCGGCAGCTGAGCCAGCCAGATAGGTATGAACCAACCTGTACTCCATCGTGGCTGAAGAAGAGGCGTGCGTCAGCAGCCGTGCCCATCTGGAGGCATGTTGTGCCGCCCCATACTGGAGACTTTCTGATGAGCAGCTTGAAGGAGCGACTCTCATCACTCTGGTAACATGAACCGAACACATCTGAGGGCACAAGATAGCCCACAGAAAAGAATATTATAGAGAGCTGAAAATAAAGAAACAATTAGACATTTTCATGCAGTAGACCGTTTCCAAACTGGATAGTGTTGAAACGTAACTTCAGTTGAGTTATTACTTATTCATGATTAGATATCAAACGGTATCACAAGAGGATATCACAGGGGGAAAGTAAAGAAATTAATCAGGTTTACAATAAGTTATTTATAAAGCTATTAAAAGTTTGGTGGTGGGTCAGAGGGGCGGAGCCAGCAATGGAGTAGGACGCGTGTTGAAGAGCTCCTGCCAGACCCCTTTTAAAAGTATTATTTTACGGTATATTATTTTCACTGCCGGTGTTGAAACAGTTTTAACTAGTTTTAAAACTACTCGAGAGCAAGTCTGAGTGCTTCCAGTGCCTACTACAACTCAGGGGGCATGGTCCGACGGAATCTCCGCAAGTACCGATACACAGGCCCCGAGCCAGAGGAGTCCTCGGAGCAGAGTGCTACTGAGACCGGAGAACACCCATCCAGCCCGGGGGAGGAGCCGAAGATGGACGCCGCCATGTTGAAAGCCGACATTCTTGCTGAGCTAAGAGCGGACATTTCCTCTATACTTAAATCGGAGCTAAAGAGTGTGTTTTCTGAAGAATTCAAGTCGCTAAGGGATGAGTTACAACGCGAGCTTCAGGAGCTTAAAAACAACACGGCATCCATCCGCTCTGATGTGGACTCTATGAAGACTGCTGTTAAAGATGTGGAGGACGGCCTGTCAACATGGACGGATATTGTAGTTCCGATGGAAGCTACGGTGGCTAACCTCGTAACTGAGCTGGAAGAATTAAAAGAGAAATGCAATGACATAGAATCGAGGCAGCGTAGGTCAAATATTCGTGTGGTAGGAAAGGGTGAAGGACCTGGCTCGTGTAGCCCTACTGCCATTTCCAAACTCCTGAAAGATCTCATAAATGACCAAAAAGAGTTCCTGGTAGACCGCTCACACAGAGGCCTAGCTCCAATGAGAGACGGGAAGCCGCGGGTCATTGTCGCAAAGCTCCACTACGACCAGGACTGTGTTGAAGTCCTACGCAAGGCGCGACAACATGGGCCGTATGACTATAAAGGGCAGAAAATCAGCATCTTCCCGGACCGAACAGCGAGGGACGCCAAGACCTTCGCCTCCTTCAAAGATGTCAGACTTCGTCTCCAAAACCAAGACAATGTACGGTACGGGTTCGTACATCCGAGCCGTTTCCTCATCACACTCAACGGAGCCGCCACCAGGGAATTCAAAGACCCAGTGAAGGCAATGGAATATGTCAGTAACAACATCCCCACAACAACAAAGGCTGCTGCTGCTGCTGGATCTGCTGACTCGACTTGATGTGGCTCACTCCATTCTTTTTTGCCCTCAAAACATATGCGGTAGGCCCACTAACTAGTTATATTTTCTATTTCAGGTAAAGGACACTTTAATGACACTTTATGCCTATTTTTTATTTTTTAAACTCTCCCTCTTTGATTTTTTATAACAGATTAGATTGTATTGACCTTGTTTATTGTTTGTTTTTAGTTTTTCTTTACTGATGAGAAGGTCTAGACGTGCCTATAATATTTTCACTTTAGGAAAGGAGAGCATTGACTGACAATTTTCTATTTAATTTTTTATCTTTATTTTTGTATATTTTTTCTTGTTCATTCAACCTCCTGCCATCATTCTATTTTGCACTATTTCTATACAAGATACACAATATTATTTTGTTTTACTATTTTATTTATTTAATGTGTATGTATGTATGTACAAGTGTATGTGTGTACTATGTATGCTATTTTTTGAGATGGGAAGTTAGTTAGTATATTTAAATGCAGTAGGCTATGTGAATGGGCTACTATTTGTGGAGGGCAGAGGAGTGGCGTTGTGCTGTTCATGTTGAATGTATACATTCTTAGGAATGGCTCTTTGGATAGGCATCACTGTTTCAGTGATAATTTTGTTTTGTTTTATTTCATTCTTTTTATCTAGTGATATAGGGCTTGGTTGAACCTAGCATTTTCTGTTCTGTCAATGAGTCAATTTATATTGGCCCTCCAATACTTTTAGTTCAGATAGAGGCCCCAAGAGGGCAGCATTTGCCAAGCTTGTTATGTCTGAGGCAATCTATAGGTTGGGTTTGAAGCACAGACAAGAGTAGCATTGATTTACCTCTTTGTGTGTGTGTGTGTGTGTGTGTGTGTGTGTGTGTGTGTGTGTGTGTGTGTGTGTGTTGACCTGACTGAAATATAATATTGTGATACATATATGTCTTTTTGATATTACTGTAACAAGACCTTGATGTACCTGTCTGACATTATTATTTCATTTGTTATTTGTAATTTTAATATTTTTGTTTATTTACAAATCAAAGACATTTCATGCTAGGATTCATATACCAGCCTTCTGGTTCAGTTTGGTCGGGTTTTGGTTGCACCTGGACAGCTCTAATCTGCTGCACCGGCAGGATTGATCGTTAACAAGGATCAAATCACCTATTCTAATTCATTATTTTTATACAAGCCGTTTTTATTTTTGTTCTTTCAATTGAAGGGGGGTCGGGTGGGGTTCGCTGGACACTTCATCGATCCCCGTTACCAACGCACCGCCATAGGTTGGCTTTTGTAAGGGTTATAGCAGTCATTTTGCGCGTGTCTCTTTAATGGGGATGCTTCAGCGTAGGGAGGGAGGGGGGTGGGGGGTAGGGAGGGTTATTTGTTTTGTTGTTTGTTTGTCCTCTTGGCTTGGTCGCCCTGTCTTGTTATATTGTATTTTATGTGCTTTGCATCCAGCATGTGTTCTCAGGCATTTTTCATCCCTGTGTTTGCTGTATGACCCAACCTAGAGCTGTGCCGCAGTCGGGAGGTATGCTCAAGTTCTGTAGCTGGAACTGCAGAGGTCTAAATCAACCACTGAAATGCTCCAAGGTGATTCATCACCTTCAACATCTGAATGTAGGTATTGCTTTCTTGCAGGAGACCCATTTGAAAGGTACCAGTCATGTGAAATTACGGCGGAGATGGGTTGGCCAGGTTTATCATTCATCATTCCAATCAAAATCTAGAGGGGTGGCCATTTTGATTCATAAATCTATTGGTTTCATTTCCTCCGATGTTGTTTCAGATCCAGGTGGACGATTTGTGTTTGTTACAGGTACATTATACAACACCCCAGTCATCCTGGCTAATGTATATGGTCCAAATTGGGATAATGAGAACTTTTTTCAAACATTGTTTACTAAAATACCTGATATGTCGACACACTACCTCCTATTGGGGGGAGATTTTAACTCCTGGATTAACCCAGAGTTAGATAGATCATCTTCCAGAACTAGTGTGCCCTCGAGGTCCGCCAAAGTCATTCAGGCTTTTATGAATGAGTTCAATGTCCTAGATCCCTGGCGCTTTTTGAACCCACTTGGTAAACAATACAGCTTCTTTTCCCCTGTCCATCAATCGTATTCCCGTATTGATTACTTTCTGATGGATAACCGATTGGCTCCAATGTTACACTCTTGCAACTATGAAGCAATAGTACTATCGGACCACGCTCCAGTGGTTCTTGAACTGCATTTTCGAGAATATGATAATACACCTCCCCCCTGGCGCCTAAATAGTCGTCTATTGTCCAGTGAAACTTTTGTAAACTTTGTTAATAGCCAAATAGATTTATTTATTTCGATCAATCAGACGCCTGGGATTTCAGCATCCCTACTATGGGAGACATTAAAGGCATATTTAAGAGGTGAAATAATTTCGTATAGCGCATTTGAGAGTAAATTTAGGAAGCAGCAAATGTGTAGTTTGGCTAAACAAATAAGTCAATTGGATAGTATACATTCTACTCAACCCTCACCTGATCTTTATAAAGAACGTATTTCTCTCCAAGCTAAATTTGACATAATCTCCTCTGCCCACGTAGAAGACTTATTACTTAAATCTAGATCTAATTATTATGAACATGGGGATAAAGCTAGCAAACTACTGGCTCATCAGTTACGACAGGCCTCTGCCTCCCATCAGATCCCACAAGTTCGGACTCCTACTGGTGTAACAACAGATCCTAAGCAGATCAACGAACAATTTAAACAATTTTATACTTCCCTGTATACATCTGAGCAAACCACTGATCCCTCTGCTTATGATAATTTTTTCAAGTTATTGGACATCCCCAAATTGAGTCCAGAGGTAGCTCGGAAGCTGGATGGGCCGGTCAGTATTGATGAGCTTAGAAGAGCTGCTAGTGGTATGCAAACAGGAAAATGCCCAGGTTTAGATGGTTATCCAGTTGAATTTTATAAGAAATTCTTTGAGAAATTAGCACCTATTCTAATTGATATGTATACGGAATCATTTAATTCACACAGTTTACCACCATCCCTCACCCAAGCTTCAATTTCAGTATTATTGAAGAAAGACAAGGACCCCTTGTCTTGTACTAGCTATCGTCCTATTAGCTTGCTATCTGTGGACCTAAAGCTTTTGTCCAAGCTCTTAGCTATGCGCCTTGAATCTGTTCTTCCAACCATAATTTCGCAGGATCAGACGGGGTTTATTCAGAATCGATATTCATTTTTTAACATCAGGCGTCTCTTTAACGTTCTATATAGCCCCGCCCCCTCAGCTAGTCCGGAGGTTGTTATCTCGCTTGACGCAGCCAAAGCGTTTGACCATGTGGAATGGGGGTACCTCTTTAGTACATTGGAGAAGTTTGGATTTGGGGACAACTTTGTGTCTTGGGTGAAACTGCTTTATACATCTCCTACTGCATCAGTAAGGACCAATAATACCCGTTCAGCACAATTCCCCCTATATCGCTCGACCAGGCAGGGCTGTAATTTGAGTCCACTTCTGTTCGATATCGCCATCGAACCGTTGGCTATTGCACTTCGATCAAGTCCTCGCATAACTGGTATAGTTAGAAATGGCACTGAACAGCGGACATCCCTTTATGCAGATGATTTACTTTTGTATATTTCTGACATATCTACGTCCATTCCGGCGGTACTTGATATTTTCTCCTCATTTGGCCCCATCTCTGGCTATAAGCTGAATCTCGATAAAAGTGAGTTACTCCCATTAAACGCAGCCGCACGTAATTACCCGCTGAGCAATTTTCCATTCAAAATAGCTCTAAATGGTTTTAAATACCTTGGTATTCAGATTACAGACAAGTTTGAAGATTTATTCAAATGTAATTTTGGCACTTTACTGACTCGCTTCCAGGAGGACTTTGAACGGTGGTCTCTATTGCCTTTATCTCTTGCTGCACGTGTTAACTGTGTCAAGATGAATTCTCTCCCAAAATTCTCTTATCTTGTCCAGTGCCTGCCCATTTTTCTCCCACTCTCTTTTTTTGATAAAATTGATCGCATGATCTCAGAATTTATTTGGAATAAAAAAGTTCCCAGGATCAGTAAAACATTGTTACAAAGACCCAGACCTCAGGGTGGGTTAGCCCTACCTAACTTTAGGTTTTATTACTGGGCAGCCAATCTTAGAATTTTGCAACATTGGCTAATGTTGGAGAAATCTCCTTTACGTCCAACATGGATTGAGATGGAATCTTCCTCAGTAAGGCCTGCCTCATTAACTGCTCTTATTCATGCCCCTATTCGTTTTTCTCTTACCCCTTATTCTAAGAGTGTTATTGTCAAATCCACACTGAAAATTTGGAATCAATTCAGGCGCCACTTTGGTCTACAAGCTCAGTCCTTCCTTGCCCCAATAACAGCAAACCCTTTATTCCATCCATCTTTGAGTGATAATGCCTTCTCTTTATGGTCATCACTTGGCATTACAAAGCTCAGTGATCTGTATATTGACAAAGTATTTGCCTCCTTTCAACAGCTGTCTGGGAAATATTCCCTTTCAAATCAACACTTCTTTCGATATCTTCAGATTCGCAGTTTTGTGCGTAGCCTTAACCCTGTATTTCCAAACCTTCCAGAGGCCACTGTGGTTGATTCCTTCTTAACTCCATTGCCGAGCACGAAGGGCCTAATATCAGTTATGTACAATTGTATTTTCTCTTTGCGGCCTACTTCAATAGAAAATATTAAGAACAAGTGGGAAGAGGACTTAGGAGAAGAAATCTCAGACGATGATTGGGAAGATATTTTACGTCTTGTCCACTCTTCTTCCATTTGTGCGAGGCATGGGCTAATCCAATGCAAAATTATCCATCGTGTGCATTTCACTAAAGTTAGGTTATCCAAAATATATGGTGATATTGATCCCCTGTGTGATAGGTGTCGTTCAGCCCCCGCCACGTATATACATATGTTCTGGTCATGCCCTTCTTTACGTAGGTATTGGACTAAGATCTTTGACACAATGTCGAGTAGTGTTGGGGTACCATTTGAACCAAATGTAATGACGGCTATTTTCGGAATCTCTCCCCCTGATCTATTCCTGACAAAATACAAAGCTCACTTGGTGGCCTTTACCACTCTCTTAGCTAGGCGTCTGATCCTGATGAAATGGAAGTCCTCTGCTCCCCCAACCCATCTTCACTGGATTAGAGATGTACTCCACTTCATTAAATTAGAAAAAATTAGATGTACCCTGAGAGGCTCTGTATCCAAATTTGAGGACACATGGGGCCCCTTCCTCGCACTAGTAAATGACTTGCAGTTCCAAGCAATTCCAGATTGAAGGAGATTAAATCTGGATTTGAGCATGCTACTACTGTAGATTCCCGACGCAGCTGGGTTGTTCAGTATATTTATTATTAGGAGCCATGTGTGGATGCACTACCACGTCGATTATGTTTTGGGTGACCAATGACCAAGCCATGTTGTCTTGTCTTGTCTTGTCTTGTCTTGTCGTACGTTTGTCTTGTTTTTGTTTTAAAACTTGACTCAGGTTATGTGGTTTGTATTCCATGTTAGCATAGGACTATGCAACTTTTTATTTTATTTTCTTATTTTTATTTTATGCTACCACAATATTTCGTATACGGACTCACAATATTTTGTTATATTTTATACGTTTCATATGGGTGTGTCACATATGTCTTTTGATTTACTGTATACCCTGGATCTTGAATAAACAAAAAAGTGAAAAAAAAAAAAAAGTTTGGTGGTGGCAGTACCATATCCACAATGCATTGTGCAATCAACCAGAGCAGACAGGTGACTTAACGTAAAAGGTTGAAATGGTTCTGTTTAGGCATTAGGATAGAAATGGGTTTTGTGCCGTTAAGGAGCTTGTAGACATAGGGGGCTGTATTTTGCGTGTCTTAAGTACCAGATCTTATTCCCTAACTTGAGTAAACTAAAGACCTGGAGGCGTGATAAATGCCATTTGGCTATTCTGAGTGGCCAAAGAGCATTGATCACGCATCCAGGTCTTTAGTTTACTCAAGTTAGGGAATAAGACCTGGTACTTAAGACACACAAAATACAGCCCAGGGTATCAGTTGAGGAGCAACAACCTAAAACATTAGTTTCAGTGATTTGTCTCACCATGTGCCAAGTTCTCAAACTTCTGTGCCAGCTCTTTCATAGAATGTTGGTTCTCCGCCTCAATTTCAACCTTCGACATCTCCCTTAGCATCTTGCAAGCACTCAGAGAACTCAGCACAGACTCCCCTGCCTGGAATGAACAGGGGGACAGAGGGAGAGAGTACATATGACCCAACATAACATATGTACATACAAATGTGTCTGCATTCTCTGAGCATTAGGTGTTTTACCATCTCCCAGAAGAAGACAGCCATCTCACTGCGGTTCTGTAGGACTGCCCAGATAAAGAGAGAGGCCCAGGGGTAGCGACAGAGCTGGTCCCTGTACACACAGTCTCCACGCAACAGCTTACTGGCACGCTGAGGAGGAGAGAACAGAACTATGAAGACGAAATGGGAGACGGGCGGTACAAACACAATCCGGGAACATATAAATTAGGGTTATTTTTACATACATTTCTTAAAAAGTTTGATTTGTAGATGGAAAATATACTACTTGGAACTATCTTACCCTATCATCTCTGGCATCAGCATTTCTCCTAAAGGTATCTATCATAAATATAGGTCTGTTTTGTTTACCACCATAGACAACATACATTAAAATGTTAATATTATGAGTCAATCACCTGACCTAGAGATTAAAACATACCCAGGGCTATTTGTTTATGTTTATATTACGAATCAGGCCTTTCAGAAAGTAACTGCGATAAGTAGCACAGCATTTACATAATCAAACTGAAGAAATGTAATACTGTACAAAACACATGAGCCCTAGCTAGCATCCCAATTATTGGTGTGTCATAATACTGTAGGTGAATATTCAGCAAAATTAGCAGACATGTGAGCTTGTAAATTGCCAGAGAGGTTTGGTGTAGAGGGAAAAAGGAGGGGGGCCATGCTCAGACCCCTAGTGAATCACGGTAAACAAGTATATAGGCATAGGGTTTAAGAAGATAGTAGTTAGTATTCTGAAGAGTACCCTCAGTGCCCTCCGGTGGGAGGTGAAGTCTTCTAGTCCCAGAGTAGGGAAGTAGAACGGCTTGCACACGTCGCCCATTAACATCTCCAGGACACGAGACACCTGGAGAGGTAGGGAAATGGAAACAAGATATAAGTGAGGAAAGAAAGCAAACCTATGACAAAGGCCACATTTCCTGTGCTTCTGTCAAACTCCTGATTTATTTTTATTTTTTTGCAGAACGATTCATAAAACAGATTCCAATTATCATGATTACTGTATATTATTGACCAATGAATTACACATTTGTTTTTCCAACTAGATTGCCCTCCCCGAACCTTATTCATCTCTGCAGTGCCACTGATCAATCAAGGATCAAAAGCCCTACCTCAAACAGGGTGATCGCTGTCGTTGGTCCACTCCGAGGGTTTCCCGATTTCGACTTTGCAGGCGAGTCTAGCAGGTTACCCACCGAGCCTGGGATTCCCTGTCGCTCCACCAGGCGACGCTGTAGCAAATAGTAGGCCAGCGTGCCATCAGCCACTGTGCGGTAGAGGCTCTCCAGCCTGCCGTAGGTCAGGTAGGCCATGATGTTGAAGCCATTCTCAGTGAAGAGACGCACAAACTGGGGCTTGTTGTTGACCAGGGCATCCGTCATGGAGTCCTCCAGGTCCTCGTCCTGGTGAATTAAGAAGACGGGTCATTTAGCCCAGGAAATGAAATAGATCTCATTCAGGTCTATACGTTTTTTCTGTGTAATTGCCTATACTAGCATTAAAACAATATTGTACAATATAGATTGTGTGACAATGTTAGCATTTATAAAAATACAGCACTACTAATAATACTTAAAAATGTGTTATTGTGTGGGAGCCCCCCACAATAATGCATAATGCAGCAGGTTGCACTTGGGTTGAAAAATTGTTCACTCTGGGGCTACAGCTGATGCAAATGTGTTTGTGTGGGTTTCTCTACCTGCAAAGAAAAGTATTTCTGCCTAATTTCACTTTAAATTTCACTTCACAATGTTTCTTTCTTTGTTCTTTACCATTATACTCTTTCCTTGAAACTACAAAATGTTGGCAGCTTGTACAATAAAGAATTTCACCAACTCTTTTACTTGTGTGATGTGACAACATGTTACAGGTCAGTGAATCTGAGTCACTCAAAGGAACTCCAAAATCTGCAGTGGTAACATGTCACTGCCACTAGGTGGTAGTATTTACATGTATGAACTGAACCTGTAGTGATTATATTCATTTCTATGACTTCTTGTTGTGTTGGTTCTCACCCTCCAGTGGATGTCGCCATTGAAGAGCTCACTCTTGGCGATGTCCACTCTGTTCCAGGTGACTGCAAGTTTCAGCTCCTCAGTGTATGGGCTGTCATCACATGATCTCTTACTGGCTGAAACATGCGCACACAGACACATGCGCGCGTTACAGCAAAATCACAATATACAGTGTGCCACTTTATTTTAACCTCCCGGAACCGCATGTATTATAATATTGTTCTATACCTCGCACCAGGGCCTTGAGTAGGACTGTATCAAAGTCATCTGGCCCCTCCTGCTCTCCATAGTAGACTGTGATTAGGTCTCTGTTCTGGTAGATGCTCAGAGCCTGAGGATCAGAGTCAAGGGTCACAGGATGAGGACATTACCCATTTCCGCAATTACATAATCAACTGTAAACAGAAACCTGTAAGACTATTTTTCTGCTCCGTTTGGTACACTATGGGAAGCAAGATAAAGAGTTTGACTTGCAGTCATGAAGCAAATGTCATCAGCCAGATTCAAAGCTGTGACATATGATATGCTGTACAACCCTGGCCACTGAGTCCACAGCGTGCAACAGGCAGACAGACACTTTGCAGGCCTTTGAAGTTTCCCGACTATTATTAACACCTTGAGGGCCCGGGCCTATTTAATCCATTAATAAAATGTGCCCATCGTCAGCAAGCGCCTCTAGGGCAGGCTGTGTAGAGCGATGCGTTTTCATAGCACTAATTTGACGGAGATTATCAATCTCCGTCTCGGGCACATGACCGTGCACTTGAACTTGATGGTGATTTACGTCATGGACCCCGATGGTGTTAACCGGAGTTATGCAGACAGTATTCCTATGCTCCTTTAGAGCCGTTTACATATAATCTGCAAGCACAGACATTAAAAAAGACATTCATGACCATGACCTTGTCTGAGTCTGGATAAGTAGGACAAAGTCATTTTCAGCTAAAACAAACTTTGCATTTGGCCACATGAACCCTAACAGCCTTGTTGTGGGCATTCCAAATTATTTTGGGGGGTCCCCAAATTATTATTATATATAAAAAAAAAACTTTCGTTTTTTTCAACTGAATGGCTGGAAAATGGAAATGAAGAGTTTACATGGTACACATAGTACATGCATACACCTCCCTAATGATTATGGTATATCTGGATTCAGTATTTATTTATTAATTCATTATTATATGGTGTATTGTCTCTATTATTAAGGTTATTGTAGCAGTCAATTTATATTGGGTGTCGGGAGGGGTCCCGAGACATTACCAAAGCATTTCCGGGGGTCAAAAACATTGAGTACCCCTGGTGGAGAGGGGAAAAAGAGGTCTCTGTGGGGGACCCTAGTCAACAAAGTACATACGGTGTATGTGTTTAAGCATCAGTGCTGGCCATTGACCTGAACACGGAAAGGAGGAACAACAACAGACAGGACAGACACAGACACTTAACACCCGTAGACCTATCCATGTTCAGAAAAAGCTCATTGACTTAAGGGTGTGTTGAAAGCGGTAGTTTGCGCCACCAACTGCACTTACGTGTTCAACAAGTTTATCCGTGTCTGCTACAGAAGGGAAGTGTTTCCTGACCCGTTCCGCCACCTTATCCTTCAGATCACTATGACCTGCCTCACCATCTCCCTCATTGGAGGACTGGGCAGCAGGGGCAGATGATAGGTTCTCTAAAATGCCAGTCAAGAGATCAGCCACCCCTCCTGAACCTGCCAGCACCAACCAGGGCGTTGATTTCCTCAGAGACAGATCCACCCGCTGATGAAGATATTAGGGGAGGAGGGAAAAGGAGAAAAAGATAAAGTGAGGGGGAGAGACATATGCTTTTTTTTCCTCTATGGGTTAACTTACTACTTTTAATGCCTGGGTCTTATTTCTTTACATAGCCCTCCAATTTATAAACATTCTGATGCCTGGAATGTTAGCCTGTATGTGCCTGACTGATAAAAGCCCAGTTATGTAATTCATTATATTGGATGAATGATTATTGCATTAAAAAGCAGTGACTGTACCTCAAGCGTTGCCGCCTCTCCCGATATGAGCATGCAGAGAACAGGAATGTCAATGCTGCCACTGCCTGCAAGAATAAAGAATTAAATCACAACTCAAACTGGTAGTTTATTTATAGCTACTAGAACACTGCCCGTTGGGCACCGGCCTACTCGTGAATGATTGGAAATGCATGGCACACCCAGTTATGCAATTCTTTAATGCAGAATTATGTGTGTGTATTCCTTTTCTGGCCATACAGTATATGGAGTACTGTAATGACATGAGTATATGCCAGGGGTCGCCAACCTTTCTGACATGAAGGGCGAGGCCGTGCGTTCATTGTGAACACCGGGCAAAGCACTCTGTGGTGGTGTGGAACATGTGTGGGGACGAACGGTTCTCGAGTTACGTGGATTGCAGACGTACGTACATACACACACGTAGAGACTTTGCGCATTTATAGATAGATAGCATACTGATGTTGTACTGTAGCTACATCAGCTCTCTTTTCTTTTTCTTTTTTTAAGATATTTTTTGCGGCTTACGCCTTTTATTGGTTTTTTGAAGGGACAGACAGTAGGCTGACCGGAAACGGAGAGAGATGGGGGAAGACATGAAGTAAAGGCCGTGTCGGGTTACGCCACCGCCTGGGCTACATCAGCTCTCTTATGTGAATATTTCCACATTTTGTTTCATGTTTTTATTTGTATATATTTATTTGTATTTAGTACATTTTAACCCTTTAATTTGGTGTCAACATGGCTCTCTGCACATAAGACAATAGAGCTGTGAAGAAATGACTTTCCACTGGAGCTTTGTGGACCGCTCTCTACTTGATTCTACATGTTGAATAGCTCAGCCTGAAATTCAAGCAGCAGCATGCAATGGCCAGTGTCCAATCAGATGCCTGGTCTTAATCCCATCAATTCCTACATAGAAAACATGCAATAACCACTAGGTCAAAATGAGTGAATCTGAAGTGAATGATGTTTAGGTCTTTATGACTTTATACTCATTTAACGAGTAATGCAAAATTCTGTGATTCAGCTTTCAGCCGCAACAGTTTCCCCACAACCACTAGGCCTACTTGAAAACTGCACTCCTCTGAGGCCTCTTTTAGACACAGACGGTCTCCAGATGAAACGGTAAAGTCCCGTTGCGTTCTCATTTTTTATTGACCCTTTACACGAGAACGCACACTTTATGAAAACGCTATAATGTCGTTAGGTGGCGGTACCGGGCTGCCAAATAGACCAGTCACCCACATATAAGAAGAAGAACCAGGTAGATCCCCCTTGACGCTTCCAGAACACAACGTGGTTGTGGCAGTCGCTCACTGCCTGCTTTCACAGACAGGCTGACAGGCAGCCCAGGCATGCAGGCAGAGTGCGCCACGGGATGGTTATATATTTTATAATACATTAGGCTACATAAACACTGCTGCCGCCTATCACATTTTATTTACATCATGGTTTTACATCCACCATCGTTGATGAGCAGCACTTTTTAGGCGAGGAGGGATGGCTCTGCATCAATGTAATAAACATATGCACTGTGAGCCAACGTGAGCCATGATGTCCTAAGTTTTGCGGATTCACCGTTTTGCCCGTTTACACGGAGAAGGGATAAAACGGCATTCTCAAAGATTTCCACTCTGGGAGGTGGTTTCACTTTGTTGCGTTTTCACCTCCTGAAAACACCGTCCTCGTCTAAAGGGACCCCAGCAAACGATACTTTATTTTGCCTTTTCTTATGAACACCGTTCTCGTCTAAAGACCACCTCAGAGACAAGTAAACATGATGGTTCTTCTAGCAGTTTGGAAGAAAGGAAGGGAAGTTCACACACTGTAGCTCCCAGTAGAGAATTTATATTAGAGTTTCAAATAACATTTCGACCACTGTGGGTCTTCATTAGCCTCATGTAGCCATACTGATCACTGGCACTGCGTGATCTGCCTGGGGCAATATGCATTGCAAAGGCAGGCTAGGTCTTCATCAGTTCTGCTGTGACCTGATGAAGACCCACAGTGTGCGAACTTCCCTTCGAAATTGTGCACAGAGCACATACACAATGTACATTTTAAACAGGAAAAAATAATATATATGGGCCTATGCAATGTACGTATTGTTGTTCAGCACCTGAAAAGTTTTTGTTGGGGTGGCTTTATATGTATGTCTACACCCCATCCCATCTTTTAACCCATTTTGGGCGGGAACCCCTTTTGGTGTTAGCATTATGTTACGCTTTAGCTAATAAATAGCAGATCTACGAGCTTGTAGGTCTGCTATTTTTGAAAAATCGAAGAACGACTGACATAGACATAACGTAGCTTTATCAGAAAACTGTCAGGATGTAGAAGACATTTTTAGAATCTGATCTCAGGTCAAAATGGGTTAAGTCACTTTTATTCAGTTTTTGACCTGGTCATGGCAAACAATATCCATGATTATTTTAATTCCACTAACAAACTAATTCTTACATGCACCACCATCCCTTACCCCAGATGCCTGTGCGTTGGTGTGAGATGTAGTCCTCTAGCTTAGCCCTAAAGCTGGTCTCTCCTCCTCTGCGACCTACACTCCCATCGTCCACCAGCAGGAAAGCCTGGTAGTTGTTGTCGAGGCTATAGTTGTTCCCGGTTTTGTTCTGGATATAGTACCTAGCAGGGAAGCTGCCCTGAGGGAGGAAAAAATATATATAATAATAATAATAAGTAACTAGAACTGCACTCTGCCGAGTGCATACTTGCTTGTTGCACACTAGTAGGCCATAAATGGCCTACTAGTGCGCAAGCAGAGCGCGCAAGTACTTTCGACCGCTGGAAAGTATCACATCTCAGTATCTCTGTGAAGGAACGTTTGAAATGTATAATCATTACGTGTAACTATTTGCTACCTAACTACTTTTTTACAGAAAAATGAATCATTGATATGTGATGAAAAAAAAAGTAGATTTACAAATTACAAATCACATTACAAGAGTATGTAGTTGTAATTTGATTAGCAGTATACTGTGGTTACTTGGTTCCAAAAAGTGAAGCCAAGTTTTTTTCAACCGTAAGTCTGTGCCTGGTTTGCTGGGACCAGTTACAACATTACGTCATCGTTGAGAACTGGGACCAGAGTACATGGTGTGTATATGTATGACTAGCTCTCAGTGATGACGTAAGAGATATGGTCATCTGTGTAGTCTGGTCCCAGCAGACCAGGCACAGATTTACAAATTACAAATCACATTACAACTACATACAGAGTATGTAGTTGTAATTTGATTAGCAGTATACTGTGGTTACTTGGTTCCAAAAAGTGAAGCCAAGTTTTTTTCAACCGTAGGTTTGTGCCTGGTTTGCTGGGACCAGTTACAACATTACGTCATCGTTGTGAACTGGGACCAGAGTACATGGTGTGTATATGACGTAATGTTGTAACTTGTAACTTGTAACTAGTCCCAGCAAACCAGGCACAGACTGTATGTAGTTGTTCTAGTTACAACTAGAACTGCACTCTGCCGAGTGCATACTTGCTTGTTGCACACTAGTAGGCCATAAATGGCCTACTAGTGCGCAAGCAGAGCGCACAAGTACATTCGAGAGAGAAAGTAGTCTGCGTAGTCAGTTCTGTAGAAAAATTCTCTTCTCTGAAATGGTATGGATTTCTGTCCTTTATCCTAAAGTTCTGTTTGGTTACAAATTACAACTACATACTCTGTATGTAGTTGTAATTTGATTAGCAGTATACTGTGGTTACTTGGTTCCAAAAAGTGAAGCCAAGTTTTTTTCAACCGCAAGTCTGTGCCTGGTTTGCTGGGACCAGTTACAAAACTGTAACTTGTAACAGTTACAACATTACGTCATATACACACCATGTACTCTGGTCCCAGTTCTCAACGATGACGTAATGTTGTAACTGGTCCCAGCAAACCAGGCACAGACTTGCGGTTGAAGAAAACTTGGCTTCACTTCGAAGAGACCAAGCGAAATTATTACTTGCGCGCTCTGCTTGCGCAAGTAACTACATACAGAGTATGTAGTTGTAATTTGATTAGCAGTATACTGTGGTTACTTGGTTCCAAAAAGTGAAGACAAGTTTTCTTCAACGGTAAATCTGTGCCTGGTTTGCTGGGACTAGTTACAACATTACGTCATCCTTGAGAGAGTACATGGTGTGTATATGACGTAATGTTGTAACTTGTAACTTGTAACTAGTCCCAGCAAACCAGGCACAGACTGTATGTAGTTGTTCTAGTTACAACTACATACAGAGTATGTAGTTGTAATTTGATTAGCAGTATACTGTGGTTACTTGGTTCCAAAAAGTGAAGACAAGTTTTCTTCAACGGTAAATCTGTGCCTGGTTTGCTGGGACTAGTTACAACATTACGTCATCCTTGAGAGAGTACATGGTGTGTATATGACGTAATGTTGTAACTTGTAACTTGTAACTTGTAACATTACGTCATATACACACCATGTACTCTCTCAAGGATGACGTAATGTTGTAACTAGTCCCAGCAAACCAGGCACAGATTTACCGTTGAAGAAAACTTGGCTTCACTTCGAAGAGACCAAGCGAAACGATTACTTGCGCGCTCTGCTTGCGCAAGTAACTACATACAGAGTATGTAGTTGTAATTTGATTAGCAGTATACTGTGGTTACTTGGTTCCAAAAAGTGAAGACAAGTTTTCTTCAACGGTAAATCTGTGCCTGGTTTGCTTGGACTAGTTACAACATTACGTCATCCTTGAGAGAGTACATGGTGTGTATATGACGTAATGTTGTAACTTGTAACTTGTAACTTGTAACATTACGTCATATACACACCATGTACTCTCTCAAGGATGACGTAATGTTGTAACTAGTCCCAGCAAACCAGGCACAGATTTACCGTTGAAGAAAACTTGGCTTCACTTCGAAGAGACCAAGCGAAACGATTACTTGCGCACTCTGCTTGCGCAAGTAATTACAGTGTATATCAACTACAGTACATGTAGGTCATGACCGGGAAATGGGTCAAGAGCATGTTCTGGTGTGTGCGCGTGTGTGTGTGTGTGTGTGTGCGCGTGCGTGAGAGAGTAGTGAGTACACTCAGTCAAATGTCAATATAGGAAAACTACTTGTAAAGTATGCGCGTATACCTGAGGGTTGACCAAATGTTGTCGGTTGTGCACGAGGCCCCAGGGAGCAATGCCCAATGCAACGACGTTGTTGACAGAAGATGCTGCGGTGGCGTGGTCCCTCACCGCCTCTCCTACGCATCGCCCGACACCTTCACGCAAGCCTGATGTCAGTATCCAGGCCCCTGGGTGTAAATATGTGAAATTACTAGACTTCTTGAGCCAATTGGAGTATATCTCTTTGAAACATTTTAACGTCTACTCTGGCTTTAGTGTGCACCCCAGACAGTGTGTACCACTACCATTTTCAATTAGTCTTAACATAGTTGAAATGGAAAATTAATTTGAATGGGTCTTGTATAGGAGGGGGGCAACTATCTAAATATTGAATCAAACAACTTAAAAACTGCACACAAAAGCCAGAGTAGATGTTGAAATGACCCCAGAAGTGTTTTAAAGTGAAATAGCTTGCCTTAACCCATTTAGGCCTGACCTCAATTTTTTCCCCAAAGATAGCAGACCTACAAGCTCGTAGCTATGAGCTTGTAGATCTGCTATCTTTCAATAGCTAAATTATAACATAATGTTTAAAACACCAAAAGCCCAAAATGGGTTAAATCACTTCCAACGTGGCATCGTTATGTTGGGCATGTCATTTTTATAGGCAAACATTTTTCAAAACCTTTCAGATTTTCAACTAATACTCAAAATAGCAAAATGGCAGATGTACAAGCTCACATGCTATCGCATTTGTGACAATGCAATTCACAAAATGACAATAGTATAAAGTTAATTGGATTATGAAAGCTGAAGTAACCATTTCATTTTATCATTTATTTCTATTAGTGATGCACCGAATATTCGGCCACAGAAAACATTCGGCAGAAAATGGCTAAAAATGCTTTTTCGGCCTATTCGGTTTCGGGCCAAATAGGCAGAAAATATATCACTGAATAATGAATGCAATTAATGCATTCAAAAGAGCTGAATAAATGTTTTATGGATCCATAATAGTGATTATCATTTAAGTTACGTTTTGCCATAAACATAACATTTGTAGAAAAACTCAGGTCTTAATGGGTTAAGTGGGGATACTAAAACAGCGATATTCAGTTACACCAATTATACTGTGCGGGTGTAGGTATGTTAAAACCACTTTCAACATGGAATTATAGGCAAAAGCTTTCTAAATCTTTAGATTAGAACATCTACAAGCTTGTAGGCCAACTATTTTTGCTATTTGTTGTACAACAAAGTATATAGTGCTTAAGTGGCATTCTGGACTAGACCTGTCTGGCTGGAAACATTGTGGTTGCTAGGACTGCACTTCTGACCTTTCAGCTACAGGACTGTGTCACAGTCATTACCAGGTGATTGAGAGATTATTTATTCTTTACTTACTCTGTATAAACATACTATTTAATTAATTAATTTAAGTTAAGTTTTGCCATAACCATTTATTTTGCCATAAATCAGGTAGCTTTAAGGTACGGCCATGACAGCAATGGTAGGAAAAATATTAATCATATTCGGATATTCGGTATTCGGTTTTCGGCCAACTGTTTCCTATATTTGGTATTCGGTTTCGGCCAAGAATTTCCCTTTCGGTGCATCCCTAATTCTCTATCTACAATAGAAGATAATAGAAGACAATAGAAGACTCTGGTGCCATAAATGGGATAGGACACTAGTATGTCGTATTTATATAGACGAGATTTGTTTCTTTTTTTTTTAGATAGGTTCGCCTGTATATTATACACAGTGTATGTCTATATGCAGTGTATCTATATTTACTAATCTCAAGAGGAGGGAAGTGAAAGAGTGGACAGTTCTCACAGCACTGTACTGCATCCTGTGTATCTTGCACAACATCCACAAAACTCTGGTAATGCAGTTGTGATGATGGCATAGGGGTGGGTGTGTGTGTGTGTGTGTGTGTGTGTGTGTGTGTGTGTGTGTGTGCACAAACTCATGCGTGTGTGAAAGCAAGAATGGGGGTTTACTATCACAGTGTGCTACCTGGCCTTGGCACATCAGTTAGGAGGAAATGGTCATTGTGGCAACAAACTGGGAACAGACCCCAAGGAGTCGTGCAGCGCAAAGCTATTTCTACATTTTATTGCAGCTGCAATGCTTTTTTTAAAATAATTTCTTTCAAGGATTTTATTATTCAATATCCTTGGAGGGGTTGGGCAATTTAGTTTCAGTTTGTTTTTGGCAAGGATTTCGTTTTTCCAAGAAAATAATATCCTTGGAAGGGTTGGGCATTATAGTTTCATTTTTGTATTTAGCAGTGTGTAGGTTACACACTTCAAGTTCCTTCAGGCAGTGCTGGCCCCAAAAATGCATCTCTCTTTCATGCGTTTTGTTCCGCCAAGCCATGTGTATCATGACCACTTCGGAGCTACGCTTTCAGTGTTAAATTAAGAGTTAAATTAACACTGAGAATTTTTACTGTGTTCTCCCTTCTCGGTTTTTCACTCCGTAGCAACACAGAGGATGTACCAGACAGGTTTCTTGTTTAAAAATGTATGTATGTATACGTGTGTATATATGGAATAATGGCTAATAAAATGTAATAGTTACAGACTTATATCGCACCTACCTGTGCTTTGTGAGGCTTTGACCAGCCCCTGCCTGAGCACCTCCCGAACCCAGGTCTTGACCTTTGAATTGCCTTCTCCACCCACCACAGACACCACCAGGTTGGGTGAGGGCAAACCCCAATGGGTTGTCATCAGGGTGTAGGCCATAGAGGGGTCAGTGTTCCATGACATGCGCAGGAACTAGGTGAGTAAATTAAATAAGATTATTACAGTGATGGACACAACCAACCATTGACAGGCTAAGGTCTAGGCAGGTGTATAGACCAATTGCTGCATTATAACTACCCCATATTGATCAAATTGAAGTAATCTGTGGGTTTGTCTGACTGGACTATTAAAACACAGGCCTCAAAACAATTGGTGCCTATTGCCGTGTTGTGGGTTTTCCGCTTTTGCAGTTTCTCTTTCTCTCAGTTTATACCAATGAGTACAGACAGACAGAGTGCTGCCATCATAAATCGGCTTCCAATTCTCCGACAACGGGTACCACCATTCAGACAAGCTGATCAGCATTATCAACTCTGTGTTAATTGAATCCCGAGTATTTACTATGTAGATGCGGTGTGGCCAGGATTTCAAGCAGGGCCAACTGTGGTAGTCAGGTAGGGTAAATTATCATTAAATGCTCTGTGTAATGAGCAGCTTGCAGACGTGTGTGTGTTGGTGAAATATACTCTCATTCTACTAACCAGGTCTAATGAGATTTTGCGATCCATTTAGAGGATTCATTTTCCTCACCCTCTCGGGGGTCTTAAAGCATAACCAATAATCTCAGTAATATGTTGAAATTCACCCACATAGCTGTGCCTCTTGCTGGTTCCCGCAAAATGCAACTCTCCAAAGGCATCGGTGGGATATTCAGAGGAGTGCTGGGCACTGTCCCAATGGTTGACGATGGCTGTGCTGAAGTAGTCGCCGAGAGCCACCGATTCATGGGCATCCCTCCGACCCCCACACTGGCATAGAACGCCTCTACTGATTGAGACAAACAGGGAAAAACATCAAAACATGATGTCTACGCAATTATAAAAAAATGCTGTATGAGCTCTAGAAACAAGTTTTATTTCCCTTTTTGCCATTTTCAGGTAGGCTATTGTTTATGTTTACCTGGAAGAATCTTCCACAAAGGTGGTGCACACTCTTTTCTTGATGAGTTTGGGTATCCAGCTCTGAGAACAGTTTTCACAGGTTATGGTTCATTACAGCACACTGCAAAGTTATGACATTTTCTGATGTAAAACATGTAACATGTAGTGGAGAACAGGGTAAGATGAGCCACCCCCTTTATCTTAAACTGTGTCAGCATGTGACCTTGCTTAAATCCATCCATCATTTACACCTGGCTGTGAAGTTGGGAAGCATATGGGGAAAATAGAAAACATTATTTGACACAACTTTTGTTTTGTTGAGGGGCGATAACCTCTCCTATGTCCAGCTTTTGGTGTGTGTAACCCAAATTTGTCCTAACAAACATTAAATGCCACTGACAATGAATGGACAATTTTGAGTGTTTGTGTTAACGGAAACATTGCTTAACAAACATTGAAGACAAAGGTGAGGAGTCAAATTCTGATTGGCCGGAATGAGATGATGTATGATTAAGCCCCTCACTTCACATGTGAGTGATTTAAAAAGAAATTGTAGGTAAAGTAAGTATACAATTTGCAGGTCAATGCAAGATTTCTCTACACGGTCAGGTAGAATGACTGCTAATCTGCTATATATCAAAGCTAATTTACGTAGGTCTAGAAATGTATACCACATCACATGTTGGTGATTTGCTAATGGATAAAGCCTAGCCCCTTTCGGGACCCTGGTTTACCTTTTCTGTATTTGGGGAGACGGTAACAAGGGTCCCTTGATGGTAACAACAAGGGCCCCTTGAATGTCACTCCCCATGGTATGCACCCATACAACTGTCTGGTTAGTGGTTGCGGACAACTATAACGTTGCTTGAGTGTGATTTTTCAAAAATGCGTCATCCAATTCACCTAGGTGAACATGTAAATATCAAAAAACTCCTGTGGAAGGGTCATCATATGGTACTTTACTTAACCCATTTAGGCCTGACGTCGAAATTAAAAAAATGTCTTCTATGGCTTTGCCTACTCATTTGGTAATCTCGTCTCAAACACTCCTGGGAACCCAGATTAGGTCATCATAGCCCACAGTTGGAGTTCTGGCTCATGGACTTATGTTGGTATTTTAACAACTGAATACAGCCTTACCACTGACCTGACCAGTAATGTAAACCAACCAGAATCTCAACTGAGAATACAGGTTCTGTTTCTTGGCCATGCAGTTCAAACCTAGCTGTCACCCTGCACTGAGCCACTATAGACCTCATAGACAGCAGCTACAGAACAACAGGAAAGCCCTCGATGCCCTTTTAGTGACCAGAATCAGATCCAAACTGATGTCTCACATTTTGTTTTAAATGCAAATTTTGGTCATGGGTGGTATGACCGACTTGGTACCATAGCCTAGGGGATATTTCTCATGTTATTTTAACAGACATAATAATAACACATCTTGCAGGAAAGAAGCAAGAGACCCAACTATTAGGGGACTAACTATTCAGACATTTCAGCAGTGAGGCCTGCCAGTCACAATGTGGGACATGGTCTCAATTTGTGGGACGCCTGAAAAGTCCTGGCAATGAGGGACTGTCCCACGCAAAGGGGGACATCTGGTCCCCCTAGGCAGGACATCGGAAGTCAAGGAAGAGAGAATTTGAGAGAAGATACATTTATATAACGGCGATTCACACAATCTCACCAACACTCAAGCAACATATTTGTCCGTGACCAGACAGTGGTACAGGTGCGTAACAGGGTGGATAAGATTCATGGGTGACATTCAAGGGACCCTTAATGTTACCATCTCCCCAAATACAGAAAAGGTAAGTAACCCTGGCTGAGTCATGAGGCCCATAGAAATGGTCTAAATATTATTCTAGACAAAAATGTTGGCTCTGGGGCAAAATGAACCCAATCATGCATGCGAGAAAAAAATGTAGTTGTATTTTTTGGCTTAGCTGGAAATGTACAATTAACTTTCTTGGTTGTTTGTTCTTTATTGTGTTTGCAGAAACATCTGCAAATATTACACAGTTCTGAATTTATTTGGTTTTATGTTGTTTCAATAACTGTTAAGAAAATAAATAAGACTATTTGTAAAATGTGTGTCAATTTACCCCTTGACTTGGATCAATTTACCCCCAACCTGGGGCAATTTCAGCAACATGACCACTTTTTATTATTTTGATGGCCCTTTGTCAACTCATCATTTCAATTGATAGAAGACATGAAATAAAGGTAGATGTTTAGATTTGACTGCCATGTAACTGCCATGTCCAGGACAACTTAACTTACGGTACTGAAAATTAGTTCATACAAACTAAAATAAAAAAAACATTTTCGATACGTTTGGAGCATAAATTATGATTGATGGTGTAGCTGCAGGCAGGGTTTTACGTTTGTTTATCCATATGTTTACTTTGGCGCAATGGTGGCTAGGTCACGGTGCACAGGGCTGAGTGAGGAAGTTATTACCTGTCATGTCCCTGTATTGGGCAACTCGCAACTGCCACTCTAGTTTTATAAAAAATAATGCGTAAAGAGTTAAATCATTCTTTGTAAATTCACTTGCATACTAGAGAGCATACACAAACACCAGCCCGCTGCCCGTACATTCCTGCCTGCCATATATTTACGTTTATAACTTTTCACAAACTAAGCATTCGTTCAAACTTCGTTGAAAGATATTATATTAACCGTCATATAAATAACTCATCTAGGCTAAATGACTGCCCACCTGGTCCTTGTCAGATTTAGATATTTTGCCACCGGCGGCGTCTTCTTCTGCTTCCTTGTCGCTCATGGTCTTTTTGGTGCCGTGAGTAAACCAAACGAACTTTAATATTCTATTGCATTTCCTGCTAAATGTTAACTGTATCGAGTATGGGTCCAAAACTAGTAAAATGACATTCCCTGTCGTTTTAACGCCACCTGAGCCTGAGACGGAAACGAAGGTGGGGAAGCGAAGCGCCGCATTGGGTGTGGTGGTTCAGCTGAGAATCTAAAGAGGTGAAGAAAACAGAAAAGTAACTTCAAAGAATCCAGATAGACAAACTTGGGAAATGGGAGGGACCATCCACCGTAGTCTGCTCTGCTCTGCGATGGTAGGCTACTGTACTAACCTAATTGGCTATACTCCAGCCATGTCATGACTCATGATGACTGCACTTGACAAAAAATAACAGATGGTAGGCTAATTAAAGAACAACACAAGCAACAACACATCATTAATAAAGTTAAATATTTAATTTACAATGCATTTAAATATTGGAACGTTTATATAATTTATATGGGCGCACAAAAAATATATATGAATAGGAATTTCATTCGGAAATATCAGTCAAATAATTCCTCTTGCGCAGAGCAGTACCAGTCTGTCTGCAAATGCATTAAAAGGACTGAGGGCCCATATGTGCCAAAGTGTTCCTTTAAGATATCAAGTCCTTTTCTTTTGGTCACTATCGACCATATCCCTGTGGATCATGAGCGTTTTTCGATTCCTCTTTTCCACTGGTTTTGCCAATCTGGTATAATGTGTTGGCCAAGTTGTGAAGCTGACAGGTACCAAGTTGGCATCCACGCGGGGGCGAGCGCTTTGGACGTGGCACTGGTACCACAGCGATGCTGTTTGAGACAAACACACAATAAAGAACAAACAACCAAGAAAGTTAATTCATACATTTCCAACAGCTAAGCCAAAAAATACAATATTCAAATAAATCACTGTTTCATCCATAAGATTTTGCATAAATAGCATTGTAGTTGTCTGAACACTTCAGTTACCATAAGGTAAATAAACATCTACTATAACTACACCATTAAGCTCACACTCAGGCCTACCTGCTTCTCAGAGCATCCATGTCTTGATGTTTTTCTTCTGAATGGAATGGGATAATCCTGAGTTCTGGAACATGGCTGTCTTGTGTTGCCCTTGAACTTGTGACCTCTAATGTCTGGGCACCGCTTTGTGAAGGAAGGCTCTCTGACTGTGTCCTGTAGGTCCATAAAGAATGAGACGTTGGCGATATACTTGAAGGTGTGTGTGTGTGTGTGTGTGTGTGTGTGTGTGTGTGTGTGTGCACGTGGTTGTGTGCATGTGTGAGAGTCGAGAGTGAGCGAGAGAGATATTATGGTAAGCTGTATGGTGCCATGGATTTCAAACCAAACAGGATAAAACGAGAGAGAGAAACAAGAGGATCCACGCACACAATGGTAAAACGGAGCTGGAAACAGACTTTATTAAAATAAGGCAAATCCCAACATGTTGGTCTTCAATTCTTTATCAGGGCGATGAAGACCGATTGAGATTGAAAATGTTTAGACTTGTTTTAATAAAGGCTGAGTCCTCCGGACCATTTTACCATTGAGCGCAAGGATCCTCTGTTTTTCTCTCTTGTTTTATCCCGTTTGGGTTTGACCCAGGAGAGCACCTCTGATACTGTTACTACCACTTGATTCTCCTGGGCAACTGGTTGTAGTGTGTTTTCCGTTGATATTTATTTTTTGTCATATATATCTATTTGATGTATTGTAGACCTGTGTGTACTAGGAAGTAAACAGTTGACAGGGTGAGTAATGTGATGATTGTGTTGTAGACATATCAGTTAGGTTAACCTACCTGTGTGAAGGTCTGAGTGGAGAGGCGCTGGTCAGGGGCACAATCACTAGTAGCAGTATGGCTATCTCCATACTGTGTTGGCCTATCGTGTAGAAAGAAATTAAATTAAATTAAATTCATGTATATTCTTTAAATCCACACAATTCTTATTTCATGCATATAGTTAAGTAAATATTTATTTTAGATAGGAGACAACCATTTGCACAACAAAATACATAACAAAATAATCATACATTTCCATTTCACTTTGAGTTTGTAGACAATTAAAATGGCAAACACGTGCAGAAGCTTACCAATAAGAAAAGACAAAATCCCACAGTGCGTCTCTGAGTGAAGTTAAGATCCTGCTGATGGTTTGATCTTTGAGTCTCAGAATCCCTCTCTGCTCATTTATAGGATCAGAGAGAAGGTTGTGGGTGTGTCTAGGAGTAGGAATTAGTCACTACACTCTTATCCACTCCCGTTCTTGCCATCAATCAATAACCTTGACATTTTTATTGCCTTTTTACAGGAGCGCTGGTAAACATAAACAACTATGTATAGTCTCAAACATCACATTGTAATTCAGCTTGTTTACATTGAGTAATCCTATGTTTGGTTCACCTTTTGCACTATACCCACACCCCCTCCCCTGTCTCTCTTTCACCAGCCCCCCGCATCTCCTCCAGAACTCTAAACTTGCTGCTGAGCAATTGTTCCAGAAACGAATCTCTCATTTCCATCACCTGCAGGAAGCCCTGCAGCCCAAAATAAGTCCTCCAAGCTTTTTCTTTAGCTTCCCATTTTTTCCTGCCCCTTCATCCCTTGAGTCACCCTTGCCGTCACCGTGTTTATTCCTGAAATGACCTTCAACAACACATGCACGCACGCGCACGCACGCACACACACACACACACACACACACACACACACACACACACACACACACACACACACACACACACACACACACACACACACACACACACACACACACACACACAATTTCCAGAATACATCATGTGTCTAGGACACAACAATAGAAGAAACAATCAGGTGCTGCTTTCAAGCCTGGTGTGTGGTCATATAGTAGCCTCTTTCCAGGAAATTGATCCATTAGGCTTTACCTGTTAATAACAGGTCCACAGGGAGCTAATGTCACATTTTAAAGTTCTCAGGTTGTCTGGTTCCACCTCCCTAACAACCCCCTCTCTTTCTCTCTCCCTCACAGTTTCCTGTCTTGCCTCTATTGTGTGTACCTTTCCTGTAACTAACATCTGGCCATGTTTTGCAGCCAAAATAGCACATTGAGTAATCATTGGCACGCATGTCCAACTGACCAAGACCAGACAGGTTGCCTTGTGGTTTTATTTTGATGATTAGGCATGGAGTCCCAGTTGATACTGAGCCCATATACTGTCTGTGTGCAACCCAGGATAGACATAGAACACTGGTTCCCAATCCTTTTTCCTTGGAGCCCCCCCTTCTTTACTGTACTGGTACGAGCTGAGCTCTCAACTACACACACACACAAGCACGTATGCGCACACACACATGGCGAAAAACACATACAGTACGCACACTTGTGTGCACGCATCCGCCTGAGTGACGGCAGACTGCTGGGCGAGCACTGGCTCTTTGGCATGGTCAGATCAGCATAATATGGAATGATATGGATGACTGGCCATATATGGAGCGTGCCTTGAGTGTACAGTGTTTGATGAGGTCAGATCAACATATGGAATGTCAAAATGCAATCCATTATTATTATTATTATTATTATTATTAGAACAGGACAGTTCCATATATGGAGATCTAAGGGTGGCAGCGGAGGCAATGTCTTGAGTGTACAGGGTTTGATGAGGTCAGATGAGGTCAGATCAACATACAGTATGTAATGATTTCTGTATTGGCCATATATGGAGCGTGTCACGAGGCGAGGTTTTGCAGGTGTTCACAGTAAACTGTGACCTACGGTCGCAATTATGATTTTGTGCAACATGTTTAACATTTTGGACTACCTCCAAACAGACAAGGCCTTGCTCATTGCTCCCCCAAGGGAGGGGCGGATGCCAGGTTAGGAAACACTGAGGTAGTTACAGTAGCTCATCGTCCACGTTGTGTGCTCACACTGCACACTCATTCTCGTAATTGAATGACTCTATCCATTCAGTCTGACTAAACCATCAGATCAAATCCTGTACACGTGCTGCTTTGCACGTTGTGGGAATTTCCAGAAAGAAAAAAAATTCCGGAACAAATAAACTCCAAATTACTAAGGCTAAATCTTAACACAAAACTCCTATCGTTTAAGTGTATTTCTTAACCGGTCTTGTTTAGTCAGCAGATTTAAATGTATTTATTTTTTCATACAGGTTAAATCCCATTGCAATAGATCTCTTTTTCTGAATGTAGTATTGAATGTAGTATTTATGTGTACCATTTATTTTATTCATGGCCTTTAGTCATTATCGCCTTATATAGACAACTTAAATGATGTATGTGAGACAATTTTGAACTGTTGGGCTAAATGTCCATCTGTCAAGTGGTTGATACAAAAATAAAGGATTTCACACCCCCCTCCCCAGGGGGCCCCCGACCCCCTGTTGAAAACAGTCAGTTTACGCTATATACCTTTAAACACCACATTCCCATACTTATTTATTTATTTGACACTGACTAACTGTTACTACCGATGTCATGATCTACAGTATTACAATTGATTAGTAACTGGATAGTTTTCTTCTGAATCATCGTTTCTGGGAGAACTCCCAGAACCATTTATCCGGGCTCCCTTCCATCCTTTCCAACAGAGCATCGCTGCATTCTGCAAACTGTGACCTCCACCAACCCATCCAGACCCAAACAGTAAAGCCCTAACCACACCAAAGGGATCACCATGCAACTCCTTGGGTCCAAACGGTTGCAAGGATTTAACGCTAAGACCGTCTTGACCCTTTGGTGTGGTTTGGGCCATTGAATTCCATGCATTGAATGACTAGGGTCAACATGGGTCAACGTGCAACAAGACATATCACACCGCATCCAGCATATGCGCCAGTGGATATTGCAGGTTTATCCCAGTGGAGTCATTCAAGTTCATAAAGGTCACGACTCTACATGCTCTGGTTTGTTATGAATCTAAGGTCTCAAGTTCCTATGGATTCTTCAAACGTACAAATTGACAGTTTCCTAGTATACTACTATGAGAGGACTTTGTCAGGACTTGTCTGCCGTTGCTCCCACTATCGTCGCTGACGCAGGGCACATCCTGTTGTTCAAAAGCTGCCCCCACTCCCCCACCCAGTTTCCTTTACCCACAGGGCATAACAGTAAGCATCCTGGCAGGAAGACCTGTCACACACTTCCATGTCACCCTCTCAGAAACTTCCATGTCACCTTTCTCACATGCAATATTTGACTCCTGACTCCGGAGTACCGGTTAAACCAAGGGGATGAAAGACACAGTTAATTGTGGAAGTATAGATTAAGTGTTCGAAGGAGATAGATGTACTGGACAGGGGAAACAGGTGTTTACCAGGAAAATATTTAAGAATATCAACAAAATAATTAATAAATATTTGTTTTCTTCCATTGTTACAAGACGTCTTTCCATTGGCACTACTCTGTTTGCGCTTCTGTTTGAGAGTGTGATTTAAAAACTTACTCAAGAGGAAACATTATAACACACCTGGTTGGTAAGAAATAACAAACGGGTTGGCATATAAAGATGAAATGACTCCATCTAGTGGAACTGAAGATTAAGGACATGCATATAATATGACTCCATTATGTCATTATTCCTTTGATTTAATTTAATTTTTCAATAAAATACATAAGGCACACGTGTGTGCTTGAAACTAGCAGCTGCAAAAGATAAATATTTTGGGGATCCTGCATCTCTTAATTAGGGCTGTCTGTCAATAGCTTCAATTAATACGGTTATGCAATAGCTATGCAGGCATTGTCAACAAAACCTTAATTGTTATTTTAGTGATTGTCAGGGGAGTGAGAGATTTCCGTTAAAGATGGTGGATATGATAACAAAAGAGAGAGTGTGTGATGGAAAATTACAATGTTTTTATCTTTGCTGTGCTCAAGTTGTTGCTTTTGTAGACAGAAGCATAGTTCAGTCTTATCTTGTGCATGTACAGTAAAAGAGACTGTATCAAGGTAAAGATAGGTCACAGCTATATGGTGTTCAAAATGTGCTGTCTGTGAGACACTGAGACACTAGTTAGGGCTTAGGGGGGTGGGGGTAAATATGCTGAGAGATAGAATTAAAGTCCATTAGTGGATTATAATCATAACCACTCCATGGTTCCTGTATCTCTAGGATTAGAGGGACGAAGAGAGAGAGAGAGAGAGAGAGAGAGAGAGACAGTGAGGGAGAGAGAGCGTTAGATTGCGTGCAGAACAGCCATTATGTATTAGAATTGAGCATATTTTAAAGGGAGATTTACACAAACAAGTGTGAGTGTTGAAGGTGGTACTAGATACTGTACGTCGTGGTGAACACCCGCTCATCCACATTTATCTGATAAAGGTAAGATTACATGAAGTTAACATACTGTATGGAGTGATAACGTGTGTGTGTGTGTGTGTGTGTGTGTGTGTGTGTGTGTGCATAATCCCGAGCAAAGAATCTGTCTTTGCTTAATGTCTGCGTTGTAATAAAAAAAAAGACTTCACAACATTCATAGGAATTACATGAGTGCTAGGTAGTGCATCCTTTTTACACATTTTTAATCGTGGTTAAATAAATAATTAATGAATGAAAAGCAAACAAACAGTCTATGTTGATGATGTTCTTATTGTTATTATGCTCAGTTTAGTGCCGTCTAAACACAGTTAACAAATCCTTCTGCAATGTTACTTTTGTTATGGCCGGGATTCACTTCCCCTATGTGTGTGTGTGTGTGTGTGTGTGTGTGTGTGTGTGTGTGTGTGTGTGTGTGTGTGTGTGTGTGTGCGTGTGTGCGGGTGCGTGTGCGTGTCTAGGAAGCATGGACTTGGACGTGGAGAAGATAATCCTATGCATCAGGGAGGGGAATGGAGGTGGCGTTCAAACACAACTACAGGAGTTCAATACAGAGGTCAGATGCATGTGTACAGTGTACAGTTGTACACACACACACACACACACACACACACACACACACACACACACACACACACACAGAGAGACACTGCAACCCAGATTTCTTATTTCCTCGCTCCTCACTTGAACCGGAAGTCATACTGGTGCACCATTTTCAGGAGTGAGGATCGAGGAGGGGGGATACACAAGAGCATCCTCCCAGGAAGACTTGCCTTATTCTATATTATTAGACCTGTAATATTCCAGACAATTCTTTGTATGATTACAAATATTTATAATTTGTTTCTTTTAGTATGCTCAGTGCTTCTTCTTCGACGTAGAGGAGAGGGACCGAAGAAAAGTAAGTATGGTTCACTAGCTGTAGAGTTAAGAAAAGGTCAGAGGGTCACTCAAATAGACAGGGTACATCCCCAGGAAGCATGAATCTGTCCGGCATGTTTCATGGCAACTATTGTCCATCTGCTTGTTACATTTTGAGATGTTGAAATTGTGGCCTAGTGGTAGCATGATTGGCATCAGATGGAAGACCATGCATGGGGGCACCAAAAGTATTAGGCGTCATTTTCTGGGTATCATGAAGGTGTACAGGTGAACCCATACGTTTTCAAGATACAGTATGTTGTTTAGTATCAAAGATGGGGACCAACCAAGCACCACCCTGAGAGCCCTGCTGCTAATGGGGCTAAAAAGCAAATACAAAACTGGAGATGGTGTCCATGTTGTGGAATTCTGGATCAACCCGTAATTATTGATGAGGCAATGGGAGTCTGAGACAACATTCTAGGTTGTCATGGTCATGCTTTAATGTACATGATATCATGGGGAGAAGTACAAGGAGCACAGCACAGGGAACAGACACTATTTTACTAGCTGCTTCAAGGACAAGCTGAACCATAACAAGACAGGCTGAAACCAAAACAATAGCTATAAGGACTAGTGGAGTATGGTCAAATATAAAGGATAGATATAAAAGCAACCATAATAACAACATAGTATAATGAATAATTATTCTGCAGTCACCCACCCCTCCCACAAAAGAGGCTCCTCCCACCCCACCCCTCCCCAAAGACATCATCTGTGATTAATAGTTCTGCTGTATCAGTTGACCCTGATCCCCTCTCCTTGCATGCTCAGGCAGATTAAGCGCAACCAGTGTTATTGAATTAGTGAACATACTGTACTATGTGTTGTGTCTTTCCTACACTCTCAGCGTTATCAGGAGCTCCTGTGAAGTGCTGTCATTTATTGCCATGCTGCTAATGAACACCAATATTGTCATTGCCCCCCCCCCCCCCCCCCCACCCCAACCCATTACATGCCATTGCTGACTGATAATGGACTGTCTGTCTTCTGCAGCAAAGAAAATTAGATGAGGTAAATATTGTTGTTGTTTACAAAACATTAACCTCAAAGAGCATAGTCACTGTCAGGTGCAAACCGGTAGTATCTTTTTTTATTTGATATATTATTTTTGCAAAGAATAATACCATGTTTTATACTTCCACAATATGTCGCGATGCAATGTGTTGAGAGCTTGTAGATGTGCTATTTCGTGAAGGTTTTGAGGAGTATTAAAACGGTTTTGGACATACAAGGTTTCTGCCAAACAGATACGATGAATTATGCAGGCCTATGTTACACACGCTTATGCAAGCCTTAATAATTGATTTGTCTCACATGATCAGTTCAGGAAGAATAAAGTGAGGAAGTATGTGGAGTCAGAATTTGACAGTGATGAGCATGACGAAAAGGATCACAACCTCATCCTAAGACAGGTACCTGATGATGTCACTTCCTCCTGTTGCAAAGTTTAACCAACAAAAAGATAAAAGATAAATTAACTAGCCCATAATATCAACTTTTCTCTTTGTGTCCTCAGAATTTAGCGGCTGTACTGGTGAGGTTCATTCGTGCAGGAGTAAAATCTCGTCTGCTGAGAGTTTGTCTAGTCACATTACGGATCCTCTCCAGGGATAAAAAAGTTCTGAGTCCCCTGCTCACCGACAGCGCTCTGCTAACACTGACCAGGCTGGCTGGACTGACCTCCAGTGACAGCGCTGAAGAATCTGAATCTGACAATTATGACGACATCATTACCGCCCTCGCTGAAGCTAAACAGGCACACAATAGTGATGACCATGAGGGTGAGATTAGGGCTGCAACTATCAATTATCTTCTTAGCAATCAATTACTTTTTTGATTGATCGATTAATCAGGAAGCAATTATTATTTATTTATAGATCAGCGAATCAGTTAACTAAGACCTACCTAAAATAGTGAAAATAGATAATCTACAAGCACGGAATGTGTTGCTTGTGTAGACGTATTGTGAGCTTGTAGATAGACTATTGTACATTTTTGTCAACACTAACATACCCAAAATATTATTGACTATTATTCGATAGTAATCATTATAGAGTGTTTGTTCTGTAATACAATTTCCATTTGTCAGCTTCAATTTTATAGTGTTACAGTTCCAATTTGTCTGCTCATTTCATTCTGTCATATCACTTCCAATATCATGTGTTTAATCTGTATCCTGTATAAGTTCTCTCTCCTTATTGGTATCAATCAACAATTGGTATCTTGACCTGAAATTGCATTTATGTTTACCGGTAATCAAGAGCTGGAGAATCACCTGTTACTGAACAAACTGTGTATACCAATGCTACGGTACTATCAGAATATAAAGCAATTTAACACTTAGTTTGGGTTTTTTTAAAGAAAAAAACATCCGTTTGATTAACTGTTGCACCCCTAGGTGAGATGGAAGACGGTGAGGAGGATGACGAGTGCTTTACACTCGACGCAGACGCCAAGAGTGACTTTAGCAACAGCAACAACGGAGACCCGGAAGGATGTGGCGGGTGTGGTAGCCAACCTGCCAGTTTCAATGACACACAAAGGGGCAGCAGCAGCAACCACAGGGCCTTGGAGAGAGGGAGGAAAGACCGCCGAGAGAGCAAGAAGGACGAGGAGGAAGAGGTGGATGAGGACAGAGTGACAGCAGAGGAGGAGCTGAGGAAGGAAGCGATGAAGGTGTTGTGCAATATGATGTACAACAGCACCTGGGCCCAAGAGAGGTTCAGCACCCTGAGGTGGGGTCATGGGGCCACACACACACACACACACACACACACACACACACACACATGCAGCCTGCATCCCAGATTTATTATTTCCTCACTCCTCACTTGAACCCGAAGTCGTACTGGTGCACCATGTTGTGTTTAGAGGACTGAGGATCGAGGAGGGAGGATACACAAGAGCATCCTCCCCAGGAAGACTTGCCTTATTCTATATTATAATTAAGCTATATTCTATCTTATTGTAATATTCCAGACACGGACGTCTCTCACGACCTTTCACTTTGGTATCATGATATTACCTGGCTGCCAATTAACGCCTTTCCTTTTCCCCAGGATTCTGAGTGATCTTACAGAAAGCCTGTCTAAAAGCGCCTACCTACCACCCTCCAGTGTTCAGTTCTATGAATTACGCCTCATGTTCCTCATGACTGCACTGCGGCCTGAACTGAGAGTTCAGCTTCAGCAGGTTATATATTATTAAGTATATTATTAAGTATTCTTAACACTGTATCAACTATAAAGTCGTTATAAAGTGTCAATCTGCTATTTTTTTTAAACATGGCATATAAAATATTTTCAAATGGGGTCCGCAGACAAATACGTATCAATTCCTTTGACATGAAAATGTTCTCTCCCTGTTGTATTGATCCAGGCAGGAGGGGTGTCCATCCTCACAGCGACTCTAGAGCATTGTCTTGAGATAGAATGGAAGAACCAGTATGAGGCGGTTCTGGGTCCAGCAGTGGCCCCCATCTCTTTCGAAGCATCTCAGCGTGCTGTAGAGATCCTCAAAATCCTCTTTAACATCACCCACAGCGCTCACAATCAGGAGCTAGAAGCGGTCAGTGGATTTCTAACTGAACAGGGGTTTAATTCTCAGTTGCTGTTAAGTATGGTGGTTTAAATCTAGTTGTATGGTGGCTTTACCTTCTTTCTCAGGAAAACGCAGATCTCTACCGACACCTAGTGGCAGTACTTCGTCTCTGCATGATGAGGCCTTGCGTGCTGACAGACGACACTGATGAACTGCTGGGGTGAGAGAGTGAACAATGATTGAACATGGGCGACATAATCAATGAGAGGTTTATGATATACTGCCAGATCTCTGTGGCAAAGGGTATTATCAATCTCAAACAGTACAATTTGGTTAGATGAAGGTTACATCAAAGGGCTTGTCGACACCTCAGGTGGCACTGTCCTGTCTTGCCAGAGCCTAATTAGCTATCCTTTGTCGTATGATCCACACAGTGGTGGAAAGTAACTACTGTATGTACTGTATTGTGTAAAGGTTGAGGGTTTTTTTTATATATTAAATGTTATACTTTTCTACTCTACTAACACCTCAGAGTCAAATACAATGTACTCCACTACAATTATTTTATATCTTTATTTATACTAGCATTGTAGATTTTGATTAGTAATAGTGATACATTATGTATTGTTATAGGTTAAGCTACCCAGCAGCACATACAAATAATGCATTTTTTGTTATGCTCCTTCCTATCTGTTCTCCTTGCATGGCCCCCCCGCCCCCCATAGCCACACAGTCAACCTGCTGTCAGCTGTACCTCTACAGTGTCTGGATGTGTTGTTGTCTACCCCCCCGGCTCCCGACTCCCAGCAGAGCGAGGGGGTGAACATGGACTGTGTTCTCCTCCTCCTTGAGTTCATGGAAAGACGTCTGGAATTGGTGAGGTTGGGCAGAGAGTGAAAGATTAGAAGATGTATTTAGGATGGGCAACAGTAGAAGATGGAGCAAAAAATGTAATAAAAATAAAAAACACCATCTGCGTTGCGCCATACATAGTACATACAGCTTTTGTTGCAAAAACAGAAAGGCAGGTAGCAGCCAATGTGAATGGGCAAGCTATTTTACTGCAGTATATGACACAGACACTCAACCTTTTTAACTTGGATCCCCAGTTTCAACTTCTCTGTTGGGTGGAAACCTCATTTGTCCAAAACTGTTACTTTTCAGGATTCCAATTCCAAAATAGCAAAAGTAGCAGATATAATGTAAGTCTCCCGAGCCTGTGGATCTGCTACCCCTCTACTTCTGTGTGATGCTTTATAGCATGATCAAGTAGATGGAAAAAATCCCAAAAGTTAGAATATGGAGATAGGAGGTTTGTGCCTGACAGCAAAGATATGCATTGGGGCATATGAAACTGGGGGTCCTTGACTGGGATCCATCGCCTAATGATTAAGCCATTTGGCTTATCTACACTATCAACACAAATCTATACTGTGTACAAATAGAACCAAATCGACCCACCTGTTAAGGGTCCATTTGGTTCTCTTTGCTCTATTGACATACAGTACATGTCTGTCTGTATGTCATATGAAACACTACACACACACTACAGAGCAAGCACACATATTTAGGGAACTTGTGTGTATAATATGGAGGAATGATGGGCGAATATTGAAATAAGACAGATGCGTGTTGTGTGTTACATGTTTGTCTGTCTTTCAGGAGGACAAGATGAAAGAGAATTTGACCCCTGTCCTCAACCTCCTGATTGAGAGCTGCCGAGCCCACAGAGAAACACGACGCTACGTCAGAAACCATGTAAGGCAGACAAAACCACACAGCCTGTCAAATAGACTCAGCTTCACTGCAGTGCAGTGACAGCGTTTTTCACATTCAACTTCAATACATTGGTACATTAGGTTGTTGGAGAGGACCGTGGGCAGAAAATGGACCGAAATATGGGTTATGGGGTGCAGGACGGTCTGACTCTGTACAGCCTATACAGCTGAGGCTGTTGGCTGAGGATGTATTTTTCCTTGCAGTCCAAAGCGACACTGTGTGAGCTTGTAAGTCGTCTTATTTCCGGCAAATCGGGATGCTAGGGTTCAAGAGGTTAAAGAGAAACACTATTTTGGCTGTAATATATCAAATGGGGTTAGAACAAATATACTGTGTGTGTGTGTGTGTGTGTGTGTGTGTGTGTGTGTGTGTGTGTGTGTGTGTGTGTGTACACTGTATACACAGTATATAGTGAATTCAATTGCAATCCTACCCTGGCTTTCATCAGATCCTGCCCCCACTGAGAGATGTGTCTGTGAGGCCAGAGGAGGGAAGTACAGTTAAGAGCCGTCTGATCCGCCTCATGACCCACGTGGACACAGACCTTAAACACTGCGCTGCTGACCTCATCTTTGTTCTCTGCAAAGAAAATGGTGAGACCATCACTCACAGCAAATACAGTACCAAAAATTCACTGTACAGCTCCAGACAGGCCTCTAATGGCTTTGATCACATTGATCACACGTTGAAAACACATTAAAATCAGAACGATTTTTTTTACCGATTTGTACGTCATGATTCCATAACCCGCGGTTCAAGTTATTGGCAAACACTGATGTGTCCTCGGTCCTCCTGTCATAGCGCCACAATGAAGCCAATCTGAAACAATTTGGGTGGAGGTTCTTCCTTGGCCTACTAAGAGTGTGTGTGCAAAAACATAATCCCTGCCCGCCCCGCCCCGCGGCCCCATTCCGGCTTGGCGGACATAGTGACCACTAGAGTTTGTGCATGTTTTCTCAAGCACCACCTTTTCCCTCTAGTGGGCCGTTTCGTCAAATACACGGGCTATGGCAACGCAGCAGGCCTGCTGGCCACCAGGGGCCTGCTGGGAGGTGAGAGGCCAAAAGGTTCCAGCTCCACGACCCAGTATTCCAGCGACTCAGACTCAGACACAGAAGAATACCGGCAGGTCAAAAGCCGCGTAAACCCAGTAACGGGGCGTGTTGAAGCGGAGCAGCCGGACCCCATGAAAGGGATGACGGAGGAAGAAAAAGAAGAGGAGGCTGAAAGGCTGGTCACGCTTTTCAGTAAACTGTCCAGGTCAGTTTTATACTGAGGAAGCTTTTATATTAGAGATACACGCCTAATAGACGAGACTCCATTCATTTACTGCATGTACAATTTGTTGGTAACTGGAACGCTCGTCCCAAAATCACGCTCGCCCCCATGTTTTGAGCTCTTCCCCAGCAGATGACTATTCGTCCCACCTGGGTGAAACTCTTGCCCAACTAACTGTTCCGAGCTCGCCGGATTTGACTGGGGCGAGTAGACCTTGTTTGCCAGACATACGTGGGTCTGACCGTTCCGACGTCTTTCACCAGAGACGAGCTTATTTTGGGGCAACCGTTTTTTGTATTCAACTTGTTTCTCCCCATGGTGATACAACAATCCTTAAATGGAATACGTGGATTAGAGATCCATTTAATAAGCGAATATTGGTTATGTAAGTAATACATCAGTTAATATCCATTCCATATACACCTACAGTATGGGCTCGGTAGTCGGTAGTGCTGTAATGGGTGGCACATTGTGCATAATACCGTTTATAAAATCTTCATTGAAAAATAGCTTATCTACAAGCTCATGTGTTTTGAACTTGAATATTTTCCAAAGTTCTTGAAGATGTTCACCTACAATGACATGCCCAAAAAAGGCACACCCGCGGGTTCAAGTTGTTAACACGAAGGATTTGTTTTGTGAACTGTGTCAAAATTAAGGCATAAATTGGAGTTGTACTGTTTATGATTATTATTACTATCTTATTTTATGGGCTTATCTGTTGCGTTGGCAGGGAAAATATTATCCAGCCAATGAGATTGGATGCAGAAGGAAAGCTTGTTCCCATGTCAGGCTTGAGGAACACCTTGCTGGCTGAGAAAGAAGAGTCTGGCGCCGACAGTGACACAGAGGCAGATGAACGCCAGCAGGAATGACTTTTATCTACTGTATGTTTTGTTTTTGTTGGTTCTTTTCTTTTTTATATAAATACCCTATACTGTATGTATATAATAATATGTTTCTTTCAGTATACAATACTTTTGGTTACTGTTTTATATAACTGTTCTTTTAAAGTTATGGGTAGAATCTAAGGAAATGTTTGATGCACACAAGAGAAAATACAAAACATTTCAATAATACAAAAATATTTGTTTTATTTGAATACAGACTCGATGTGTAACACCAATCTGATTGCAAAACGATTGAAAAGTGGTTGAGGACCACCCCATAAGAAAAGGCAAAGTGTGACAGACATATGAATTGACCAACCACAGACCTCCTTAGACCAACCGCGGACCAAACAGTCCATGTTACAGTCCAGTCAATAAGAGGCTTCCTGGCCTTTTTCTCAGGCAAAAGCTGGACACACTGACACAGTGGTTCTCAAAGTAGGATCCAGGAACCCCCAGGGATCCTTGGGAGATTTTGCCTATTAAAAAAATATACAAACTTGCAATGCAACACGTAGTGAGCTTGAAAGCTTGAAAAATGTTGGAGAACAACTGATTCAGACGCTACACCATTAGACCTACTGACCACACGACACAAATCTTAAGAACAAACTGTATGTTATAGTAAATTAAGCTGTTTGCACACAGGTGTGTTTTTTTGGCCGAATATCGGAGTGTACTGTACTGTCACACCCGAAATCATCATATATACAGTTAATGTGTGTGTGTTAAGTTGCGCAACAGTGACACTTGGTGGTGAAAACCAACCAAACGCGTGCTCGGACGGACCCAGACAGCCAGGGACACACAAAGCTCTGCAATGGAGTGGTCAAAAATCGACCTATTTTGACAGTTATACGATATACATACCCATATGTCTAGTGGGATCTAGTGGAGTGATAGCCATTAGCCTACTAAATGGTAAATGGTGCATTTATAGCGCCTTTATCCAAGGCGCTTTACATAGTGCATCACATTCACCCATATTCATACACCGATTGTGGCAGAAGCCATGCAAGGTACCAACACATACAGCACATTGGGAGCAATTTCGGGTTCAGTGTCTTGCCCAAGGACACTTCGACATGTAGACAGGAGGAGCCGGGATTCGAACCGCCGACCCATAGATCATTGGACGACCTGCTCTACCTCCTGAGCCAGTCGATACTTTTGGATCCGCAAAACGCACCAGTGTGCAACCACCTTTATCTGAAATGTGAATTCAATAATGTGGAATCCTTTCAGCAAATTGTCGTGTCTAGTGTCTACCAAGACTGCAGTTTAGCTGCTAAACTGTACTGATGTTTCTTTTGGTAGACATGACAATTTGACATACAACAAATATATTATGCCGTAGTGTTTGTAAATCTGCTAGATTGTTTATTTTTTAAATGCTTTTTGCTATGTCTGCTAAATTATTGTAGGGTGAAATCATCCATCACCATTAAAATTTAATTTTATGTGTAACTGTTTCCAAAGATCCTTTGTATTAACTTGAATGATTATAATGAGTTTCATATATAGGGTGGATGAAAAGAAAATACTTAAAATATGTTATTTGAGAAAAGTGCTTTTTGTAAGAGTTTGTTTTCAGTTTGTTTTCTTCTTATTATAATGTAGTGATACTCTTGAGTTGATGACATGAGTTAAATTTCACGGCTACAATATTGTCATTTTATGAATATGTCATTACTATCATACAGTTCTTTACTGTTTCTTTTCTGCTGGAGCCAGCACCAGCAAGTTTTATCTTTTCGATAAGTTGATTTCACTGTGCTTTACATTTGTTAAGTGGTATTGTAATTCATTAATCTATTCTATTGTCAAATTAAATATTGTAAACGTGTTGATCAATAAAATGAAAGTAAAACTACCTGAAGAAGGCATAGGTAGCATTTGTAAACTTGTCACTTTCAGTGAGTCAATTCAAGCACTATCAGTTGCTTTAACACAGTTCCATCATCTGCTCTAGGGAGATCTGCAGGTCCACAGACTGCAGGGAGGAGGCGCCACCTTCCACAGCAACACTCTTCAATAAATCCAGTGATGTTAGCACCACCTATGGAATGACAAGCAGAGAGGATAGAAGAAAGATAGATGTGAAAGTGCATGCAATGTGCACGTGCATGCATGTGACAGTGAGTGTGTATGTGCGCGTGTGTGTCCAGGGCCATAAGCGATGTATTCATTCAGACAACCTTTAAGCAACATATTTGGGTTCTTATAGCAGTACTTAACTTTTTGCTGAATTAGCCCCATCTCTCCAGATCAGTATAAATATAGCAAACACAATGAAATAACATCTGTTTTAGATCACATCCTCAGTCATATACGGTACAATGTGCTTGTTTTTAACCACAATTCAGGCATTTAGCAGACGAGCCTCGTATTTTAAGTCTCAGAGCGACTTCAAATAAGCAAGGTAAATAGTCACATAAATAAATTGTGATAAATAGCAAGTATAAACCCTAATATACTTTGTTGACCGGAGTCCCCTAGGCCCTAGGGGAATATACTTGGTCCCCTGCTTCTTTTCTCTCTAAATCAAATCTCTTTGCGGAAAATAGCAGTTCTACAAAATGTAATTTTTTTATGACATGTCCAGAATAGTAGTATCTCAAGACAAGAGTTCTGCTCACACAATTTTCAAATGCTTCCGTCTGTGCAGGTTAACGGAAGCACTGAAAATGCAAAGAAATTACAGCATGTTCCTCTCCACGCTTCCATTTAGTCTTTGCAGTCATGTAGATAAGTCCTACTGTAAATAAAATTAGTTATAGCATATATCTAGGTTATGAACGGAAACGACACACAGATGACAGCCCCCATTTGCCACTTTCAGTAGGTGGAGTTACACTGTCTGTGTACTGTGTAGCATTCAGATTCTGGAAGTTACCAGAAAAGGGACACTATATGTAGTTAAGATATATGCAAACAAATACAATATTTACTATGACTATACTTATTACTCACCATTTTTGTATTTATCTAAACTCTAAAGCATAGTCTGTGATTTATTTGATTTTCGAGGAAGCCTTTTGATTCAGTTGATTTTAGAACAGTATGAAAATCCACTTCCTTGATATAGCCTACTATACGTAATCTGTGATTTGTTGTCAAAGTTGTGTTTTAATGCAAGTGGATAGATTTGAAAAGTCTAGCTGAAAATAGTCCATGGATTTATGAGTGAAATGCACACCTTTCTGACTTATTAACTGATGTTTAGCCAATATTTACTAACTTTTACCATCAATCTACATGAAATCTATGTAGGATATTATGGCTGAAACTGTAAATAAATAGACAATGGTGGTATGGTGGTCCTTTGAAAAGCTCTCGTACCTCCACCACGATTAGTTTCTTCTCCAAAGGCCTGTTTTCTGGACATGGCCACTTCTCTCCCAGACAGATATACAGGGAACAGGAAGGAGACTCTTTTCCTCCACGAATGAAGTCAATTATTCCTAGAAAGACAAGACAACACATTAAGATACTAGTTACTTTATATGTAAACAGATCCACCAACACAATACCTGCTCATTTGCAAAGTAGTATTCTTGAACAGAAGAGATAGTGTATACAGTACATCCAACAGCCTAGGTGCTAGACAAACAGATCAACAGCAAAAACTAAAAATAAATCTGCACACTTGTTCTCAACTCCTCTTTTTTATTGCTTCTTTTTAAACATTTTGATCTCAGTCGATCAGAAATTACAAATTAGTTACATTTGAAATGAAGATCGACTGAGCTCAAAACTTTTGCATTCTTGTTTTTTGCAAATGCTTATTCTACTAACCTTGCAAAAAGTCCTTGAACAGGTAAAGTGATTGGGGCTCTTTGGACATGTCCTGTGGCGTTTCACTCTTGTCATATTTGCAGAGGCTCCAGAAGGCATGAGTCTTACCCTGGCGCTGCCCATAGACCGAAGGGCCAGAGATTCCCACGTCCACAGTACCCAGTGATTCCAGGATTTGCTGGGTGAGTCCGGTCTGTATCTGATCATGTATGTCCACGGGGCTTGGCAGAGAGACCAGGGTCAGGCCTGAGACCTGATCATAGACTGGCTCGGTGAGTTCAGGCCTAATGTTGAGACAACATGATTAGACTTCACATACAGGTATATCCAAAGTTTTGAGAACCACTGTTGTATTATGCAGGCTTAAACCCATGGCTAATGCAATTCTGAGCTTTGAGACTAACTGGAACACTTGGGGCCCTATTTTCCTCAGTGCTAAACCCCTTATCCCTAAACTTCTTTGCCTTTTTTATAATTTTGAAAATATTTTTTGCATATTTCAAATAGCCGATCTACAATTTTGATCTGTTCTGTACCTGTAGACTAGTCGGAGTCCAGCCTCGTTTTGCACCATCCGTTCATAAACCCTCGCTCCTCTGTAGAAAACCGACACCTTGAAGTGAGTCTCTGGGAACACAAATAGTAGAAGATACATATGAAATCACAGTCTAGAAGGGTTTTATGTAAGCAGCTGTATTCTTTATGATGCATTTATTCACAGGTGTGAGGGACGTCAGCATGTAGTATCCAATAGCAATATTGCCAGCCAGGCAAATCATTGTATTGGCTTTAGGAAACTGTGGAGATTGTAATACCCTTCTGATATAGTCACACTTTTCTTTTTGGATGAATTACATTTAGAAATGGATAGCAAATGGATCATATAGTAACATAAAACCATAAACTTACTAAAATGATCTCCATCCATGAACTGTTCCACCATCTGTGGATCAAATGCCCCTCCCACCGCTCCATCAACTGGATATGCTGGTTGCTCAGGCAACCCGACTCCGCCAACAGCATCCTCGTATGCTATTGGATGCTGTGGTTGCTCTGGCAACACGTGTCTGGCGATCATGCCCTCAATTTGTTGTGGTTCAGAAGGCAAGTCCAAGTCAGCAATGCCAGCTATGGAAAAGTGGAGGAAATTAAATAATGACTTCCAAGAAAGTACCTTGGATGCACTTGTTTACTGCTACTGCTCTCAGCAGACGAAATTGATAAATACTGGTGATAGGTTTACCTTGTTCAATATTCAGTGCCTGTAGACACTGCTGGAGAATATCCGAGTTGATGGTAGGAAGGTCTGTAATGGGGTTTACATTTACAACATGATTAGAAATTTCGCGAACAAGACACTTCATTAGACACTTCATATTATGTATGATACAAAGAAGTGTCATAATGAAAGACATAAACAGATGTTACCAATAGTAACCAAGTTGATAAAGACTATCACCTTGAATAAATATGTTTTCTTCTGGCATGTAGATATCATCCCCAGATGTCATCTGGTCGGTCTGGACAGACACATTTATTTATTTGTTTGACTGTTGGCTGCACAGTCAAAACATTCCTCAAATGTCACACATTGTAATTCCCAAAGAAAGACATTCCACTCCAGTATTCACTTACTTCTTGTACAGGAAACAAAAGGTTTTCAAACAAGCCTGGATCGTCCTGCTCCTGAGATCCTGCAGAAGAACATGCTATGAGGAAAAAAATCAAAGTGGTTATTTTTTAGTATAGTAAGTCGATATAAGCTAAAATATATCCTTATTTTATTTTTATCATCTTTTTTTTTTTTTACTATTAGTTATTTTTTAAACCCGCCTTTCTCGTATTATGTACTTGTTTTCAGTAAAGCGTCTTTGAGTACTTGCGTGTATAAGCGTGTATAATTCTGATGCATTATTATTATTATATGCATGTTATTCATCTATATGACCCATTTACACTTTAGTATATATTTCACTTGGTTTGTGTAAATGGTGAAAAAGCAATAGGCCTATTGTTTAATCCAGTAGCAAATATGTAGGTGAAAATAATACTGACAAGTTGTCTGACTGTATGTGATTTTTTTATTCATCCTCTTTGTTAATAATAATAATAAATAATAATAATTCTAGAATTGTAGAAGAAAATTGTATACATGTGGCTTATATCGTTACCAGCAGCACTAAAACATGCATGTTTAGTAAATCCGAACCAAGAGGATGATTCAAAAACATAAAATGAATACAGTTTCAGTGATCATTTTAAAGTGCAATCTGTTTCTGTGGATAACCGAGATGCATTTAAGACTGCATTAGCTAAGAATGGGTGCTATATGGATACAAATATATCTAAAGTAGCCTATCCCTGGAAAATCAATAAGACTATGTAACAATCTCTCCTGCTAGTGGCCTGCTGGGAGGAGCAAACATTCACTAGAACAAACACAACTGTGTAACTTTCTGGGCATATTAACACAATGTCCAGGTCAATGGTATTCCCTTTTAGTACAGAAAATCTATGGGAAATACAACCTCAATCTAATTGCAAAAAAAGCAAACTCAGCTGATTTTGCATCTTCAATATATCCTGAATAACAGAAAATAATCATCACATTTGAGCAAGTTGCTATGGGAAAATGTAGCCCAATGAGTGTTTTTGTGCAAAACTAATGCTTGGAATGGCTTCAGCATCATGAAAACTCCCTAGTTTGATATGTCACATGCTACTTAAAGGCTTTAAAGCATAAGGAAATTTAGAAAATATTGCCTTATAATAGGATGTCAATGGTGGCCATACTGTACAGGCCATTTTCAACACTTTCCCCTCAGACAATTCCAGGCAACTTCTTTTCTGTTATTCAGGATATATTGAAGATGCAAAATCAGCTGAGTTTGCTTTTTTTGCAATTAGATTGAGGTCAAATGACATTATTACTGGACTATTTAAACGCCCCATGGTGTGTGACTAGTCCACAGTCAGAAGGTCAAAAATGGTGCCTTCTATGGAATTCCTGCTGGAGCCTCACCTCCCGGGGATGCCTCTTCCGGCCAGTGGAACACTTTGTGGGGGTTAGCAGCGTCGTTCTTGTTGTCAGATACCAATTTAAAGAGCTTGGCACGGAGGGCACTGCGGAAGTTCCTCTTCCAGACCGACGGGTCACCGTGAGCCTTGCCATTACCACTGACCTCTGCCCAGGCCTATAGAAGGAAGATCACGAAGGACAGAAAGAGAATGAACACAAGGAAGGATTTAACTGGTCTGCTGACATCAGAATTACAGCATACCATACAGCAAATGACATATCAACATATCAATACATCAAGCAACGAGCCTTGATACAAGAGTGTCACATTATATGATGTCAAGGCTGATGTGAAGTCATGTGAAGGAAATCATGTTATTGACGTATGACACAATAGGTTACTTTACAGTACCTTAAAGATTAGCACATCAGTGCTTGAGGCATCCTGTCTCAAAGCATGCTTCCATGGGATAGAGAATTCTGTATGCTCTGGATTTGTCCAGGCAACCCCTGGGTACATCCCACTGTTAATCTTTGTCCGTAACCAAGGAACGAGGAGTGGTTTGGAATGGGACATTTTTCTACAATGTCAAAAATCACCAGTCAGAAATGTCAACTAGGTTCTTATTTGACACAACATCAACTTTAAAGAAAACTGCTGATATTAAAAGTTGGCTATTCACCATGAGGATATTAAATTGACAGTTCTTGTTTCCGTATTGTCAATAAACTGCAAGCAGTTTAAGGATGAACTATATACATTTTGTTTAAATCAATAGGGCAAAATGTTAACTTTACTACTACTACTACTACTACTAATAATAATAATAATAATAATAATAGGCAGCAGTTGCGTTAAGAATAAATATACCGTACGTCTAATAAATAAAATACTTTTCCTACCTGCGATCGATAAAGCTTCCTCCAGGAGGTGCGTTCGAGTTATTCTACAGACTAAACAGACAGTCGTTGACTCGTTTCCTGAATCAAAAATCTGCAATGTGATACTGATACTACTACTTTGTATCTCTTAATTCTTATCAGCTGCACAACGGCCCAACAGTAAGTTTAATGTCCTCAACTACAGCTGGTACAGTACACTCCTTAAGTATCGTTCAATGGAGCCATAGGCTACTAGTCTGCTGGGTTTTCTTGGGAAACTCGACAGTTTCGTTTTCCAAATCTAATACGTCACCACAGAGAAGGCATTTCCCTGAATGCAGGGTGTTGGGGTTGGTGTTCTCATAACTGTTCTGTCAAGTTAAAATGTTCAACAACCTAACCGTCAATTAAGCATTTAACTTCCCGGTCATTGGACTTCAAAATAACAGCTAAAACTACACTAGACTAGAGTATAGAGCAGTGCTTCTCGTGCTTCTCAAGTACTCAACCTTTTTTATTGGAACCATTACAGACACTGTCTGTACTCTGTAATGGTTCCAATAAGTGGGTTCCAAATGGACCCTGTCTGTCAGACAGGGTCCATTTGGAACCCAATCAAGGAAGGAATTAAGTGGAACTCAGAGGGTCTGAGATTCAGAACCACTGGTCTGAATTCTGTTGTATAATAATATCATATCATGAATTGACCAATTCATATAACATAGATTTTTGTAGATGTTTGGGACGGTGCAAAAATGTCATTAAAAGTATACATACACGCGTTGTGTGGCAACTGGCAAACCCTGTGTGTAACTGCAGGTGACTGATCATCCATTCCATTTTACAGGGCAATGAATAGGGCAATAATAATATTGCATAAATGGACAATGTAAAGCAATTATTTGCACCTAGGTCCTAGGCTTACTGCACACTGCTGCGTTTTTCTGCCGGTTTTCCGAATAACTCGTCCAGTCCAAGGACCTTTACTGTGCTTTTCCACAATATTTGCTAGTGAAATGCTCTTATTTTGAAGTCCTCTGATCATTGGTTGGTTGCTTGATGAGCATAGGCTGACACTGAACAATCAAAAAAAGAAAACAAATCAAACTATGATTATAAAGGTATTTGTATAGTATACTATTTTTGACTGTTATACAGTTTTGTATAACTTTTTTCCGGAATAGTTGAGAGAAAACTGCAGATAGATGCATGCCACGACCAAACACAATTTGTTCTTTGCAGATTTTATTTGTTTCTCAAATACAGTAGTTAATGTACAGAAGAACAAAGAATTTTGTCAAGAACTGTACAATATTTACACAAAGACTTTCCTTTTTTCTTTCTTTTTTTTTTGGAAAATTAGATTGTTTCCAAAATAAGTCATAGTATGCACAAACATCAAAATGATAAAAATGAAATGACTATTTCCTCTTTAAATATTACTTATTTATACTCCATCCTGTGTGGGGAATGGATAGTTATTTATTTCTTTTTCTTTGCACCTGCATGGTTTTCATGACTGAACTGAAGCACTACAATGTTAAAAGTTTCAAATATACTTTCCCATTCTCTTCTTTTTACAGCCATACTGTATTTGATACTATATTTCTGTCTCAACTTCTGCTCTTTTGTATAGAAGAAAGGGGAAGACGGCTTGAATATGCGGATTACGATTGTATATTTAACCTGTGGAGAAAAGAAAAAAAATATTTAAAATGTTAGGGCAGCAAACCAGCGCTTTGTGAGAGTTTATGTTAAAAACCTCATATAAATAATAAAAATGTGTTTATATATTATCACATAGCTGCCCGGCGCTGCCCCTTATGTAGCATAGAATGAGCGCGAGCGTTAATTAACACATTTCAAGTTGCAATTTCTTTCCACCGACGTGTCCATGTTCACACTGCTCACAGCACACTCTACACGCAGTTTTTAAAAAGCATTCTCTCCCTCTTCCACTCTTTTCAAAAGCCAACCGCTAACGTTAAAGGTTTTTTCAAAAAAATAATTTATGTAAAAATTAAACAGTAATAGTTTCTCTTTAAACTATTGTCTTCTTGACACACAGTTACATGATGCCTGGCGACTCCTCTGTGACTTGGTGCTATAGCTCCTCCGTTGACCTTTCACCCTCATGTCTCTTCTTTGCACAATTGTCAAGTATCCTCTTGACCAGCTGTGGGTGACCCTTGAACCAGTGGGGGCCCCTCCCACGCTCAAAGTAAGACCTTTCTTTATCACAGTCATTGAGCAACAACAAAAAAAGAGAGGTCGGTGTCCAAGTTCACATGAATGGACCCCTTGTGTTCAATGAGGGCCCTGCAAATTCTTCCTCGGATCTGAAAGACTTCAAGGGGGTTCTGGGGGTGAGGGGGCTATACAGCAGGGTCCATCTATTCCTGCTTTCTTTCTGGTCTCTTTGCCCATTTATTTATTTTTATTTTCATAGCCTCTTCCTCTTTTTTCCTCCTTTCGTCCTTTATGCCTTGGTGCTGAACGTGAGCAGCTCGATGAAGGAGGCGAAGAGGCTGTCGAGCCAGCTCTGGTTGGCCATGCACTGCTGCACCACCTCCTCCTGACCGGGGTCCTCCGTAGCCTGCTCAATAGTGTTGGTCTGGACAATGGAAGAAAAAATGGTTAATTTCATGAATTCAGGCATGCATGAGTCCAGAACAAGAATTTGGATGATTTCAAAACTACTAAATACTTACACAGAAAAATCTGAGGCTACCCTCTCTCTCAGTTACAAATGCCTAAATTAATTTAAGGATTTTACTGTCTAGTCTATATAAGAGGTATTAAAGGTATTAAATTGTATATGATAAATATCAAAGCATAATCATGCTTGGGAGAGGGGAGCTTACCTCTTTTTTGCACTGTAAGAAGGTGTGGTATTTATAGTGATGCAGAGAGTGGTACAGACTGTAGATCCCATATGTGTCGGATGACAGCTTAAGGTCCTGAAAGCAGAGATTTTCACACATTCAAATCAAATCACACGGCTGTGAGCACTTTTAAATCATGCAGCACTGTGGCATGTGTGGCGCGTCATGACAGGCGTACCTGTGGTCTGGGAAGGGTTTTCTTCACTCTGTTGAGGGTCTTGCGGTTATACGCGTCCCCACTGAGCCGCACTCTCGCCACTCCTGTGTCCAGGCGATCTACCATGATCTGAGGGTAGGCATGCAGGACCTCCTGACAAAGAAAATAAGTCAGAGAGGAGTCAAATATCGGCACATGGTATATCATATCATATTATAGACAGACAGACAGACAGACAGACAGACAGACAGACAGACAGACAGACAGACAGACAGACAGACAGACAGACAGACAGACAGACAGACAGACAGACAGACAGATAGATAGATAGATAGATAGGTTTTAAACCTCTGTAAGATGTACCTTTGATGAAAAGAAAGTGCATTAACACAAAATCTAATTGTTACATGCATTATATAGTGAAAATTAGTATGTTAGAATAAGGGGATATATTTGTGTGCATGTAAACAGCCAAGAACAGCCCCAATGAAAGTGTAAATCAGACAGAAGTTGGATTTTTAGAGCAGATTACCTGGTGCTGTGAGCTCATGCTGATTCTCCTCAACAGCCTCCTCTTCTGTTCGCTGAGGATGCTGTCAATCTTCCTCATCGGGGGAAGGTACAGCTCATCTGAGAACCAATAGAGACAAAGTTAGACTTGTGAGTCATGGCTTCTACACCTGTCAGTACCAAAGCCAGAGGGCAGACTCAAACCAGTTCTTTCTGTGCTCCAGTGTATTAGCAGTGCTGCGCCGTGTCCTTCTACACCCTAGAACCTTGTCTGTCTGGTTTTCTGTGAGTGCCAACAACAGTATCAAAGACTTCTGGTCTTCAAATGAATCGTCCAAAATTCACATGGGACAATAATGACGGTGATTCTGTTTGGCAGGGCTATCAAGCACCATAAAACACCACTTGGTAATTGCTGGTTAGCGCTGTTGACTTACTTAGGCTCTCACAGGTGTTCAACATTACCTGGAAATGTCTGTGGAAAGCAAACCGTGGCAATGCCTCATGCCTCAGAGACAGCTGGCTCATCCATACTCCAGTCACGCACATTAGCTGCAGTATACTCTCTCACACATTTAACGATTTAGAACATCTCGCCAGTATTCAACTGGGAGCAGGCGCCCACTGGCAGCGCCTTCAGCTACTCATTCTGTCTTTGAAACACCCCTCCCCCACCAGCACGTCAAGAGCTTTCGAAATAAGGCTCAAATTGTCAAATATGTGATGAGCTCAGAACGCAGTGAGCGAACTTTTAGCAGGGATGGAGGTGTGTGTTTGAGTGTGTGTGAGAAACCCTCACCATCTGTATCCTCCAGAGCTTGAATCATGTCAGCGTCCAGGGCCGTGCTGACCAGCATCTCCACGTAACTCCTGAACATCTCCCTCATAGCGCGGTTGTTCACTCCACCTTTCACTGGCACTGTGTGCCAGACAGAAAGAGAAAGAAAGGATTTAAAGCCACCTTTATTTTCTTCCAGGTCCAGGAACACAAAATGGACAAATACAGTGAGTCAAGTTTACTGCGATCGTCTATTCTCAGTGAAGGGATATGGTGTACAGGGAAAAGGATGGGGCCTAGTATAGACCCCTGAGGGACTCCAGTCAACAAAGTATACAGGGTTTAAGACGTAAGTGCACATGTTTTGATGAATTGAATTACTGAATTGGCATTAGTGCAAAAGTGACCGATTATTAGCACCACTAACATGACCACGGAAACACTGTGGCATTATACACTATAGTATGGTTTCAAGCACATTCCTGTGTGTGGTTTGGTTAAAGTTACAGGGGAAACCATTGAATCAAATTAGCTGAAGGGGCGCGTTAAAACCACTGAATACCTCACTTCTGCCACCATTGGTGACCCACATACATCTTTATTTTTTGTTTCCTGCTCTCTACTGTCATCATCGCATCTATGTGCTGAGATTGCCAAAAAGTTGAAATAGCCTTTGAAATGATAAAACTCGCTGACTGTCATTGTATGCTAACTGATGCAATGTGGCTGCCTGGAGAAGCAACAACAGCTTGTTTATTATTGCCCGACTGAATGAGCAGCCAAATTGATGGTAATACTGTATGCAAACAAATTGACTTCCAACATCAACAGAGACAGAAACTAAAATGGCTGAATGATGGAGAAAAGCAGGTGGTCGGGAAACAAAATGGTGCCTCACTTTCGTCCTCGCTGGCCGCTTCCTCTGACGAATCAGAATCAGATGATGAAGCGACTTCCTTCAGCCACTTCTTCCTCTTCTTGGGCGGAGGTTCTGCCTTTACCTTGGCAGGCTTGGACTTGGGTGAACGTTCTACTTTCTCCCTCTTCTCCACCTTCCCCTTCCCTCGTTCTGCAGTGGCGGCGGCCCTTTTCTCCACCTTCTCCTGATGTGGTACTACTCTCTTCTCCTTCTCTCTTTCTCTCTCCCTCTCTTTCTCCTTCTCCTTGTCCTTCTCCCTCTCCCTCTCTTTCTCCTTCTCCTTCTCCTTCTCCCTCTCCCTCTCCTTCTCCTTTTCTCTCTCCTTCTCCTTCTCCTTCTCTTTCTCCTCCTTCTCTTTCTCCTTGGCTTTGGCCGCAGCAGCTACAGCTTCCTTCTTTTCCCGTTGCTCTCTTGCCCTTGTTCGTTCCCTCTGTTCGCGTTGGATGGGTGGAGTCACTCTCTCCTCTTTCTCCACCGATCGCGGGGCAACCTGGGGCGCAGGGGGCGAAGCCATTCGAGGAAGGGTCTGTCGTCTGTTGCAGTGGAGATAGGGAGTTGTGTCACGGGAGATGCAAACCACATTGGATGCAAACAGGTAGATACTGCAGACAAGTTTCACTGATGTCTACTTGCAAAGCTATCAATTTAATTTGTTAAAATAAAACACGAGGATTTCAATGCCTGTAATGCTGCTACCGGTATTGTACTGTATGTGACGATAAATAACCTTGAATCATGTATAATGTCCTATAATAAACATATGAGTTGTCCTCTAATAAACATAATAGCTAACAAATGCCAAACTGGACAAACCTGAGAGCAGGGGCAGTTTTGCGCCAGGGTCTTCTCGAGCAGACTCTGACATAGTCCTTCTTATTCACGTTCTCCAAGAATTTGACGTAGAGCCGTTGGTACCGCCTCTTGGCATCTCCAAAGTAACCAAGGTACTGAGGAAGAGAAGGGAGAGGTCCATTTAGTTGCTAAAAGGAAATCACATTTTAAATCTTTGCATATCTGCAGCGTTGACATTTGACAGATCATTTGATCCAAGAGTGCTCTTACATTGCTAGTGGCACAGAACTGTCTTTGCCCATCTTTGATCTCGGGGCTGAACTTCTGCAGCAGGGCTTTCTGCACCCTCCAAATAGGTGGTGGCTCACGACCCGTTTGCAGGGCCACCTACACACACACACACACACACACACACACACACACACACACACACACACACACACACACACACACACACACACACACACACACACACACACACACACACACACACACACACACACACACACACACACACACACACACACACACACACACACACACACACACACACACACACACACCAAGAGAGAGAGAAATGGGCGCGAATGAAAAGATCTATGTCAATTGGACATTGCACACAATGGTACACCAGTAAGACGACCTGAGGGCGAGAAGCGACCTCGCCCTAAAGGGTGACGGCAGACTGCTGGGCTGGCGCTTTGGCATGGGGGGGAAGATCAACATAATATGGAATGAATTCTGTACTGGCCATATATGGAGCGTGTCTTGAATGTATCAGGGTTTGATGAGGTCAGAACATAATGGAATGTCAGGTCAGCTCCATATATGGAGATCTAAGGGTGGCAGCGGGGGCAGTGTCTTCAGTGTACAGGGTTTGGTGAGGGCCCAGGTAGGGCCAAGCCTTAATTTTGAACGGACAGGTACAGTAGGTATCAGTCAAAAGGGAGACATCGAAGAGGAAGGATGGGTGGGGAAGGATCACCATATGGAATGTCAGAACAGGTCAGCTCTATATATAAAGATCTAAGGGTTTGAGGTCAGATGTAGAGTTGCTGGCTGGCTCTATATATGCAGATCTAGGTGATGTTCGAGTCTTCTCCATGTATGGCTATCCAGGGTTTGATGAGGTCAGTGCCGTGATCTTCATGTATGGAGAAGGGCATATATGGACACGTGATGTCACGATGTGTGATGTCACAAGGTGTGATGGACTGATAACCATATATGGACGCGTGACACGACTGACAAGATTTTTCAGGTTTTCATAGTAATCTGCGACCTACGGTCGAAATAACACATCAAGGATTATGCACCTGCGCCCTACAGATGAAATGTACACAATTGAACGCACAAATGAACACAGAATACCTTGAGAGTCCGGATGTCTTCCACATGCACCACAAACTACTACTACTAAATGAACACAGAATACTACTACTAAATGAACACAGAATACCTTGAGAGTCCGGATGTCTTCCACACGCACCACAAACTCGTCCCTCTCACGGAAGATGCCCTCGCCTCCGCTCTCACTCTCATCCTCCTCGCTCTCACCAACAATGGCAGCATCCTCCTGTTTCTCGGCCAGGTGCAGTGAGGTCTTGGAGGCTGGCCGCTCTTCTGGTGAGGCGGGGGCCTCCGGAGACGGCTGAGGGGACTCCTCCTGAGCGGAGTCGTCTGGGGATGGTGAGGAGGATGGTGGAGGAGGTGTTGCGGATGCGGGGATAGTGGCAGAGGGAGGTGGCGATGGGGGAGCAGAAGGGACTGGGCTAGGGGGCTGGGATTTTTCCTCCTGCTCCTCGGGTGGTGGAAGGGGTGAGGGGAGTGAGAGGGGAGGTAGAGGGGAGTGGGATGGCTCGGAGGATGAGGCAGGAGATGGAGGGACAGGGGGAGACTCTGAGTCTGCCGGTGCCAGGTCAGGTTCGGAGATCGAGGCTGGGAGGAAAAGAAGGGAAAGATTCACGTTAAACAATCGGACAAGTCCAGCTTGCAGTCAAATCAAAGGCACAAGACGTAATTCTTGATATACATTTTCAGCAGAGCACATAGGAGGGAAATAATTTTGTGGACCAAAAATACAGTAACAGCTCCAGCCTGAGGGAAAGAAAAATTCACTGTCATCAGCTGAGCTGTAAAAAATCAATTTAGAAAAATGGGGACAAGACAGGGAGAAGTGGGGCATGAGATGAAAGGAAACAACTTGGTCCTACCATGCCTGATGCTCAGTTCGTCTTACCTTCCAACTTGGCTGCACCCAAAGTCTCCAGCTGTGGCTCCTTCTCTTCCAACCTATCGCTCTCCTCATCTTCACTTTCCATCGGCCTCTCCTCATTCTCATCCTCGTCGTTCTCCTCTGTCTCGCCGTCTTCACGTTGGAGCACGGCGGGTTCATTTGACTGCGCCTGGACATGAGGGCTGTGCACTGTGGGCTGGGGGCTGAGAGTGGGGGGTTGCAGAGTGGGAGTGAGCGGATCAGGGCTGGGCTGAGAATGGGAATGAGGCTGGGAATGCGGCTGTGGCGGTGAAGGAGGCAGAGGGGTCTGGAGGTTGGAGCCCAGCTGGGGAGTGTCGTAGAGGGCCGATATGGCTGACGAGATGCTTTTCTGGAGGTCCTGATTCTTTCCAACCGAGTCCTCCTCGTCGGAAGAGAACGAGGGCAGGGTCTCCAGATTCCGTTTAAGCTCATCCTCCAGCCTCTTGGGGCTGTGGCAGCCGCCTAGGGCCAGCCCCCCATTACCTTCTCCCTCCCCAAATGGAGGTGGGGGTGGTGGAGGAGGATGGGCAGGAGATAATGGACGGAGACCCCCTGACTTACAGAGAGAGGCTTCACCATTGCCAGGTTCCATTCCTGGTGGGATGTCCAAGTCTGGACCTTTCTTTCCTGTCTTGAGAAAGTCCAGAAATGAGGCCATGAAACCAGCTTTGGACTCTGAGTCCCTCTCTTCACCCTGGTGGGATTCAAAGGTGAGAGGTCAATAAACAGGTGGAGATGGCAGTTTTGTCAAAGTAAGTAGTAGTTTTCTGTGTATTTTATTATTGGCTGGCACCGGGGGGTCTCGGATAGATCTAGTGACTTAGTCCCACCCACAAAGGCACCGACTGACGTTGGTTCTTTCTCCGACCTGGAACAAGCCACTGATGGGTGCAACACAAAACCTCTCAACCAAATTTTAAAAGTGGGTGAGATTAAAATAATTTGTTTTTTCTCTTCTCTCTGGGTTATGAGGCCTGGAGCCAGGCAACATGTCCAAATCCTAGTAAATGGTGCATTTAGTACAGACTGACTTATACCAAATAATAATGTAAATGAGTGTATGGTAACAAGAATTCTTTAAAAAAATGTTGATTGTGTATGTCTTGTTAAATATAAGTTGAGTGATGGTCATATGATGAAGTACATAATCGTAAATTCAAAGTTTTAGATATGCTCTCTTGCCTTACATAATACGTGGAAGATTTGTCCTTAACCACAACCTACTTACCAGCCAACAGTGTCTCTTGAGACACTGTTGGCTCGCGTGGTTTTCAAATGCTTCTGCCGAACAGTGCTGAAAATGCCAAGATGTCTGGCTTCCCCTACTGCAGTTTTTGTTTTGCAGTCGCGTAAATACATCCTACGGTCTAATGTCTATGTTTTGCTGCTTAGCAGAAATGGAAATTCCACAATATATTAGAGAGTATTTTAAAATATATCGTGACTTTCAGAAGGGGTAGTTACAGAGATTGTGGAAGATGTTCTACAATAGCCGTCTACAAGCTACAAGTTGGGAGCTTGTGGATCAGCAATTTTGTTTTTAATTTGATCCTGAAAAGTAAGAGTTTTGGACATACAGTATGTCGGTGTTCCACCCGACAGAGTGCTTGAGCCCTTACCCTTTCCTCCAACCCCTCTCCATCCATTCCATCACTGCACATCTGGTTCTTCTGCTTGTCCTTCTCCTGGTTCCTGCTGCCCTCTGTGCTGCAGGGAGGTCCAGGGCTCAGACCGAGGGAGGGGGCCGAGCCCACAGAGCCGTCCGAAAGTGCAGGGTCCGTGCCGGACAGAGAGTCTGTCCTCAGTAAAGCATCCGAGGTGGAGGACAGGGTACCGATTGGCAGCTTGATCTAGAAAGATGATAGAAGGGAGCAAATAAAATGTATTTAATATCAGTATGTTTACCACATTGAACAGTGCTCCACTCACTCACGTTAATTAACTGCTAAGGTAAACTGTGACCTTCCTACACACTACCCTCCAAAAATCAACCTTAGAAGAGAAAGGGAAAAAAGGAGGGCTTTGCTCTTTCTACTACCATTTTAACCCCCTTATGGCCACCCTAATTAACATTGGATTGTGCCTTCTACCTGCACTATTCATATTTTTAATTCATCATTTTAATGCCAATATAAATATCTGTGATATACACACTATATCTCATTTTCACAGGACAAGACTATAGTATTAGACACTGAGTCCTGATGGTGGCGGTAACTTCACCATTATGCCGATTTTGACCGATTAGAGCGAATCTGGCGATGTCCTTTCCGGTTAAACGGATCACAACATCCACAATATATTACGCAGCTATGCACATAAAGACAGCGCGTGTGCGTGCGAGAGCGTGCACGCGAGGATTTCGGACGGTTTTAGGTAGATTACATCGGCCGTTAGCCAAACTAGCCAAAAGTTGCTACAGTTTGCTACATTAAGCCCCCGATTATAGAGGATAAAACAATTATGTAATTTACGTCAAGGGCCATAAGAGGGTTTAGGGAGGGGTTCTTGGCCTACTGGCAGTGCTCACCTTCAAAGGTGGAATGGGTTCATGGTGCTGCTGCTGGGCCTGGTGGTGAAGCGGCTGCTGATGGAGTTGATGGGGGTGCATCTGGTCTTCCTTCCCGCCCATTTCCATGTACATGTCCTCTCTCTTCCCTCCTCTCCCACGGCCACCACGGCCTCTGCCTCTACCTCGCCCTTCCACGATGAACCCTGCTCCGCCTCCTGCGGCCGCTCCGCCCATCTCCCCCATCATTCCCCGAGGGCTATAAGGCTCTGGCAGAGGGCGGATGCGAGGCCTGCCTCTGGGTCTTGGGGGTCCCTCCCTTTTGGGCTTAGTAGGCTTTCGACCCCTCTTCTTGGGGCCATCGTGGGACAGCAGAGGTGGCGGGCCAAGGGAGGAGTAGCCGGAGGAGTGGTAAAAGTCAAGGTCGCTCATTAAGGGGCTAAGAGACCCACTTCCACTTCCCGCCCCACCTCCCTTCCTGCAGCTGGACACCAAGTCTGGCAGAAGGTCAGGGAGTCGCCGGCTGTTCAGGCGGATGTCAGCTGGCTGGTCGGCTTTGTCCTCGTCGTCTTCAAACTCGTACTCTTGGGCGTAACTCTTCTTGGGCAGCGTGTTGGGGTCCCGCCGCTCCTTTAAGAGATGGTAAGAACTTGACTTAAGGAGCTTCTTGGGACGTGAGGAGCAGAAAATGGGAGATTGCAGACCTCCAGAGCTGGTTCCTGTCCCAGTTGCTCCAGGCCCGGAGGGCGGTTTCCCCACAGAGTTGGTGGAACCAGTACTGGTGGATCCCATGCCCATCCCCGGGGCCTGAGACTGAATCAGACCAAGCTGTTCGGTGTTGACGGTGGAAGGGAGCTCATGGGACTTCAGTGAGTCCAGATCCAAAGTCATCGTGTTATTGTTGGACTCTTCCAGGCCATGACAGTACTGGCTATAGTCCTGCTCCCCGCCATGGTGACTCATGATGTCATAGCCAGCTCCAGCACCTGTGCCCGACCCACCTCCACTCTGCCCCGCCTTCATAGACTCTAATCCCTCTTGACCAGACTGGCTTTGGTTCATCTCCTCCTGCCCTGGCCCTGTGCCTCCAGAACAACTGGACTTGTAGTCGTCTGCACAGAACATGTCCTCCATTCCTGGAAAGAAGGAGCGGTCCTCATCCTGAAGGAGGGAGTCGGGGAAGCAGATAGAAGTCAGCGGGACAAAGCGGTTGCTCTGTTGGTTCTGGCTCGTCTTCTCCACGGGACTGACTGAGTCGAACTGGTGTTCTGAACGCTGCTGATCCATCTGAGCCTGCTGGGGAGTGAGCTGGGATGTGAGGGGCTGCTGAGGGTCAGGCTGAGGCTGGGAGTGGGCCGAGGCAGGGGGCATGTGGTGAGCGTGCTGAGGCTGCTGCTGCTGGGAGTGAGAGTGGTGGGGATGGGTTTGTTGGTGGTGCGAGTTGGGGTGCTGCTGCTGTTGTTGCTGCTGATGGTGCGGTGGCAGGTGGTGCATGTGAGATGGAGTGGACAAACCCAGGTCGGGCTCAGAGAGGAAGGAGTGGAGCTCGGATGCAGAGTGCTGTTGCGAGTGGTGGGTTTGCTGCGTTTGGTGGTGCGACTGGTGTTGCCTTTGCTGCTGCTGTTCTTGCTGTTGCCTGTGGCGCTCTGCACTTCCCCCACTGCTCCCTCCACCTCGCCTCTCCTCTGCGACCCCCGCATCCGTGTTAGAGGTCTGTGAGAGCGAACGCTCCAGCATGTCCAAGGAAGAGACCACTGAACTCTGCTTGGCCTGGGTCTGGTCGTGCTGCTGCTGCGAGCCATGGCTGTAGTGAGCTGCCGCCACCTCCAGGGCCTGGGATTGAAGTTGGAGCTGGAGCTGGGTGGCCTGGGATTGAGGCTGGGCCTGGTGTTTGCTTGAGCCCATTCGCCCATCAGTACCTTCCATGACTGCCTGCTGTTGACTAATAGAATGCTGCTGCTGCGATTGTGGGTGAGAGTCCATCTTGTGGTGCTGCTGATGCTGGGAATGAGTGTCCATTTTGTGGTGCTGCTGATGTTGCTGTTGGTGGGAGTCCATTTTCTGGTGTTGTTGTTGGTGTTGTTGTTGTTGGTGGGAGTCCATTTTGTGATGCTGCTGTGGATGTTGTTGGTGGGAGTCAATTTTGTGGTGCTGTTGATGTTGTTGGTGCGAGTCCATCTTGTGATGCTGCTGATGTTGACGATGGGAGTCCAGTTTGTGGAGCTGTTGATGTTGTTGTTGTTGTTGGTGGTGCGAGTCTATTTTGTGGTGTTGCTGTTGCTGATGCTGCTGATGGGAGTCCAACTTATGGTGCTGCTGTTGATGCTGTTGGTGAGAGTCCAACTTGTGGTGCTGCTCATCCATCTTGTTCCGGGTGGTGTGGGACAGCACTGACTGGAGCAGGTGCGGGGGCTGGCGGGCCTGATCAGTGGGGGAGTCCATAAGTGAAGCAGCAGCTTGGGACTGGGGATGCTGCTGTGGGGCTTCCGGAGTTTTGCGGGGGTACGGTATTTCGGCGCGTTCTTGAGGCTTCTTTTGTAGCTCCAATTGGCCATGGGACTGCATTTGTGAGTGCGAGGACACATGCTGACTGTGAGAGGAGTGCTGGGGAGTGAGGGAGTGCTGGGAGTATGGGTCACCCCGTCCATAGTGGACTACTGAACCCAGGTTGTCATGGTCATGGTCATGGTGATGGAGGTGGGGATGCGCTTGTTCAGCACTGCCTCTCCCCCCACTACTCCTACTGCTTCCAACAGATCTATCATTCCTTTGTTGTTGTTGATGGTGATGTTGTTGTTGATGTTGTTTCTTCAGAGACATCTCCAGCTGGTTTTCCAAGCCAGAGATGGTCCCTCCAGATGCAGCACTAGCAACTCCAGCGCTGGAGGTGGCACTGTGTGTACGGATGACACTCTGAAGGTGGTACCTCTCCTCAGAACTCTTGCCCATATCATAAGAGAGGCCTTTGCCTGCATCAGTGTTTGACGCCACAGATTGGGGCTGAGCCTGCTGCTGTTGAGATGTCTGTTGTGATTGTTGTTGTTGGGGGTGGTGATGGGCCGACTGGGGAGTAGGACTGTCCTGCGCTTGAAGAAGGTGCTGGATCAAGAAATCATCGTCGTCGTCTACTTCCTCTTGGGACCTCTGAGTGCCCACTCCTAGCATGGAAGTGTCAGACTTGGATTTGGACGAGGTAGGGTGATAGGACTGGGGCTGGGAGCTGGGGCCTCTGGTGTCAGGGTAGCCCTGCGGGGAGGCCAAGAAGGTAGGGGAGAGAACTGAGGATATGTACTTGTTGGAGCCAGCACCTCCTGGAGACTGAGTAGGGCAGGCAGGCACTGGGGAATGCAACCCTGGGCGGATGATACCAGAGTTTCCAGATGGGGAGGGACTAGAATCTGGGATGTGATAAGAACTGCCTCCACCCCCTCCCCCACCTCTCTCATTGGCCATGCTACTCCCAGCTCCTCCACCTGACCCAGAGTTCCCACCTGCTGTGTTATTGCTGCTTCCCCCGCCAGATGCTCCACTGCCTGACGAGCCACTTGACCTTAGAAGAGCAGGGGAGTGGCCTGGGGCTCCATAACCTAGTGATGGGCTTCCAGCTCCACCTAGGGAAGAGGGAAGCGAACCATAGGCAGAGTCTGCCCCATACACATCAGTGGAGTACGACTGGCTTCTGCCTCCAAGACTCCCATAGCCTTTCCCTCCAGCACCCGAGCTCAGGTCCTGGGCTTGAGGAGAGCTGAAGCCTCCATAGGACTGGGGCAGATGAGACGTAGGGGGCTGGTTGGGGGAGTATGACTGGTTCTGCTGCTGTTGAGGAGGAGTCTGACCAGTGAGGGCGGTGGGTGTCTTCACTGGGGGCACAGGAGAACCATAGCCTGAAAGGCAGGCCTTGGAGAGAGGCTGTGGTGCAGAGGTGGAGGAGGTAGGTGGGGGCTGCTGTTGCTGGGAGGCAGGCGGAGGTGGAGCAGGCTGAGGGGGGGGCTGCTGTCTGGAGGGTGCCGCGCTAGAACTGGAGGTAGGAATGGAGTTGGAGGGGTGAGGGCCTGTGGCAGCAGAAGTAGAAGAGGAGGAAGAGGAGGTAGAGGAGGCAGAAGGGGGCGTGTGCGGAGTTCTAGAGGAGGATGCAGAGCTGGCGGAGGAATAGCCGCTGCTGGAGCTGCTCTTTGTACCTTTTCCAGCTGACGAAGATGAGGAAGAGGAGGAGGAGGAGGAATACGGGGGCTGGATGATGGGCCGGTACTGCTCAGTGCGAGAGGCAGCCTTGAGATCAGAGGAGGGGCTCTGGTCCCCCAGTGGGCTGCAGGAAAGGCCAGCATGCCTATGGTGGCTGGCTATCTGCTGATACCCTGCCCCTCCGCAACTGAGATAGTGCTGGAGGGAGTGGGCAGCAGAGGAGGACAGCTGCGACTGGGACGGTGTGGGCCGCTGGTAGTGCTTAATAACACTGTCCTGTCGGGGAACGGCTCGCTCCTGGGCTGAGCTGGACTGGGTCTGTGACTGGGGCTGGGCTGAGGAGAAGACTGAGGCGTTGTACAACTGGGATGACTGATCCTGCAACTGTGAGGACAGCAGGTTAAACTGGTGTGACTGCAGGTGTCTGGCTGAGGACGCCTGGGCAGAGGTGGCACCTGTGGGATCCTGGCCACCTCTATAGGCGGCTGCGGCAGCGCCTTGCGAGGACAGGAGTCTGTCGAAGCCCAGGCTGGATTGGGAGGGGGCCTTGATGTGCAGCAGGGGGTCGTGGGGGGAGAGCAACCCGTTGGAAGTGGGGCTGAATGTGGGTGTGTCCTGCAGGGAAAGGGAGCCAGTGGGGAAGGACCGACTGGAGAATGAAGCTGGATGCTGATAGGCTGAGAGAGCTGAGGAAGAGGGGAAGGAACCAGAGCCAGGGAGAGCTCCAGAGATGAAGAGCTCAGCAGGAGCAGGAGTGTGCATCGCTGTTAGGAAAAAAGACAAATGGTAAAATTACTGAAATCCGTCAATCTGATTCAATTGAAAAACACTGACAATCACAGCAAAGTAAGAAACGATAGCCTACAATATTAATATGCTCCTAAATCAATGTTAAATAAGGGGGAGGGATTACAAAATGTTAACATCAAAAGCATTATTTCCACATTCTAAAAAACAATTATCAAAACCAGTAGGATAATAATACAGCCAAACATGAGCAGGACGGCTGCTCTGTAAATGTCATATTGACTGTGGGGCCTGCTTAAATGTCAACACATGAGGAAAGACTCATCACAGCCCCACCTGTCTGCCAGGATGGTGTGCGGAACTGGGAAAGAAGGGAGGAGGCAGAGGGTGGAGGCTGGGGACCCCGGGACTCCAGGGCCGAAATCAAGTTCATGACGGAAGCATCAGGACCAGATGGGCTGGCGTGGTGCAATCCCGTGTCAAAGAGACCCGAAAGACCTGATGGAAGCAGAGACAGCATTGTGAAACAAACTGATTGAAAGAATATGACATACAGTAGATAGAAGTTTTATTTTTAGTAGCCAATTATTTAACCTATTATTTCCTCACAATTTAGTAATTGTGCCTATTAAAAGTCCCAACACATTTGTGTTGCCACTGCAATTGGTTTAAAAGAATGAAATAATGAAGCAGTGGCGGATTAAACAATCTGGGGGCTCCCAGGAAAGCTGAAGCAGGGGGCTCCTCCCATGGGCAGGGGGCTCCTCCCGTGGGCAGGGGGCTCCTCCCGTGGGCAGGGGGCAGATGGACGGTGGGGGACGGGTGGGCGTCGGGCTACCCCTGCCTCAGGGCTCCACGCAATTGTGTGGTCTGCATGCATAGTGCAATGAACTGGAATGAAGGCCAACTGTGCCCGAAACGTCATCAGGTGACCACCTGATGAAGGCCAAATGCCGTAACGTCATGTACCCTGTCGTGTCTGCATTTTTAAGTAAACAAAAAACTGAGGAGCAAAACTGTTGTGCTGACTTATATTCTTTTAACTCTGTAGGTAGGTAGCAGGTGCCAGCCGAATTTGCAACATGAGCAGCAAAGAAGAGGAGGCCTTGTTGTTTTGGCTGAAAGTTTAACTACTCAAGCCCCAGAGCCCCCGGCTCTGTGGAGGCCCAACGAGGCCTACTCGCGATGGGATCAGTTTTTTGATTAACGGGAGGTTGAATTAATATTTTATTAGGTGCTGATCATGCCTATTTCATCTCATTATGAGCCATAATGTAAAAAAAACGGCGTGCACCTGCGTGCACGCAGGGATTTTGGCTGTTTCTTACGTGGACGCTAGCAAAAAAAAATGTTCACTCGATTAATGCCAATTAATCAAACCTCGTTCTCTCGGGCATGGCTACCAGGACAACGGTAGATTAATCGTATTATCTCGGGCATGGCGTTGACTGTTATTTTGTGTCCAGCAAAAGACCAGCAAAGAACTGGATGTGCACAACCCATTGTTTTGAACTAGCCACTGCTATTGGTACCATACTGGCTACCTGCCTGTGAAGAGGATGAAGCTCTCACGGTGCTCTGCCAAAGCACATGTACTGATGGCAGATTCGAGCCTCTAGACCAGGGGGTCTCAGCCTGTTGACCCGCAAAAATATATCTTTGGCCACGTCTTGCGGAGCAACTTCGAGCGGCAGGTGGTCCTCACTTTGAGTTCGCTCTAATCCTTTTATAAACCCGCTCCCACTGTGTTAAAATCACGCAAAGTCACATACTGAGGTGCTGTCTTCTCCTCTAAAGACATGCTGTCTTCTCAAAACATATTCGCTATTGTGCTTCTACTGAATTAGGCCTATTTAACTGGGTAAAGAAAAGTTGCGAACGGGAGCCTACCTATGTTCCCCACCATGCAAAAAAGGTTATTTGTTCCCCACTTAGAATAAATCTAAACCTAACCAGAAACCTTTAGTAATTCTAGTAAGACAAAGTATTTTAGCAACTTCAAAGTCTTAGTGTTACTTTTAGTAGCAAATTCTGATTTAAGCTTAGTCTTTGAACAATTCATTGAACTTTAGGCCTGCCTAGGCTACTTAAACTATCTAGTCTTAGCCAACTAAAACTTAACACTGGCATAAGATAAACTAAAACATAATTCAAAGATGGCAAAAACAAACATTCTTTGTTTTGTACTTATACATAGAATTGTATAGTACAAAACACTGAAGTCCTTAAACCAGAAACCTAACGCTAACCCTAAGGTAAGTGGGGAACATAGAACCTGGGGAACATAGGGATGACCCCTTGCAAACCCCTGCTCTACACTAGTGGTGGACAGGTACTTGACCCCTGTGCCACCCGAGCACCCCCAGATATAGATTTGACATTGTTGCAAATATAGTAATCTCGCAAAATCTCAACAGAAAGGAAACCATAAGTGAATGCATGGATGGTTTGTTAAAAATAATAAAATAATAAAATGTCCAAATAATTACCAAAGATGAAGCATTTTACGGTGACTATATTGTACCCAGGCAAGTTCAACCACAAACAATAATGGTTCATGACTGGGGCCCCTTGTTGTAGTACCAGGGATGGTATATGACATTTAGCTCACCCAAACTCCGTCCAGCTGCTCCCCAAGCTCCGCCTTGACCAGAGGTCCCTGGGTGGTGATTGGTGGCATAGCCCTGCAGAGGATGTGGGGTGGCGTAGGCTTGTCTGTGAAGGAGCTCTGATTCAGGGTGGGATGATCTGGAGCTCCCATACACAAGACTAGGGAGAGAGACGTCGGGAGGAAGGGGAAATGTGTGGAGGGTCATTAATCAATTCATTTCTGGGTTAATTTACACACGCCCCTCCCCCAAAAGGTGACCATTGGAGGAAAAAAAGTCCTGTGCCTGTCCTCATTAGCAAAATGTCAAACTAATTTGTCAGCTAAATTATATAAAAAATTAAATAAATCCACACAGATTTAGATTGTAATTATGACTTTTAAAGTCAATGTTATCTATCAGTCTGGTTATCATCTGAGACAACTGATCACAAAACATGCAGCCTAGCGGGCCTAACTGAGAAAGAAAATCCAATGCCTAACCAGTCTGTGGCAGATTAAAAACAAATAATTTATTAAATTCTGAGCTTCATGGGATTATATGCCCTAATTAAAGGATGGAATGCAGATTATGTTCAAATGTATTCATCTGAAGTATATAGGCTATAACTCAACATGAGTCAGTGGCATACATTACAAAAGTGATATTTTTTTTTATATTACAGCATCTCAAATTGTCATAATAAACAGCAGCATTTGTCATCTTTCCATATTGCGGAAAAATATTTATCCATTATTATTTTCACATTGAGCGTGTTGGCCAAACCCAAACCTAGTAATAACCTATCAATAAACTAGCACAAACCCTGGGATAAAGATAGAAAGGATGGATATGTGACGACACAAACAAATCGGAAGTGTTTGTAGTCCCCAATAAAAACGACCACAAGTGTCATTTGACAGTTTTTTTTCTTCTAAACGAGGACGCAAGTAAACGCTATATCTGTACTGCCAAGGGGAGGCTAGTATAGTGCGTCTAATATAAGTTTAATTGGTCTTAATTAACGTGTCAACGGCGTAGTTTTAAAACCGAAGCACTTCCGCTAGGTGACGCTTAGTTGTGACATCATTGTCTAATCTTTGGTGTATTTATATAGGACCTACCACCGCCATAGCAGCAAGGCGTAGCAGACTGACTAGGCCCTGATTCACAGACCAGTCTTCTGCGTTTAAATAAACCACATGTGACCTATGTGCAGTAGTCAATTAACAACTAAAATATCAGGGACACATTAAGTAGAGTGTGCGTGCCCATCTACTCTGGTAGTTATTTCACATGCCTACATTGCCTGTATACTAGGCCTGCATTTAAACAACGCTAGCTTGCAAGCTAAGCTAAAAGACCAGACTAGCAAGTACCTTGTGATTATAACCCAGTTAAATTCTGATCATGTCAGATTTTGATCACACTGATCATTTGACCCTTCTTTTTTTTGTCTGGGCCAGACAGGCTATATAGCATCAATCACCAAGTGCAATTCAAATTAAAACGTATCGCAATTCAATTATGCAAATAAAAAAACAAAATGTAACCCCAAAGATGAGGACCAATAATATGGAGAAGAACACGCTTGGGGGAGGAAAGAAACAACACATTTTGCGTTGCAAATTTCTAGTATGACGTCTTACAAATGTTATAACAACATCCTGGTGCCTGCTACAATGTAGCCTGTTGGTTGTTGTTAATGTGTCACAGGATGGATTGCAGTGTGTGTGTGTGTGTGTGTGTGTGTGTGTGTGTGTGTGTGTGCTGCGTCTGCACTCCAGCATTTCCTTTCAGTCACATCTATCAATGAATTTATCACCGTCCGTGACAAGGCCACGGAACAATAATTCCCACAGAAGCATTTCTGTGGAGTGTGGACAGACATATGCCCCCATTCCCCCCGTCCCCCCCCTCCCCTTGTTTCCATCATTAAGGCCACCTAAAATCCCATAGGGTCTGTCTGTCAATCACATTCAATTCATTTTCAACATTCCCCTTTACCTTTCTCCACCCCGCCCACCCCCACACACTCACTACACTGCCTGATCACTGTTTATAACAATATTACTATGCAATAATTTGGATGACAATGCAATACATCCACTGGCATGGAGCGAAAACCAACCATTTCCACACAATGACAATGTGTTTGCGTGGGTGCACGCCGTGCATTTTGCAGAGTATTTGGAGATGCAACGAAAAAAAGAAGAAGAAAAAAAAGCACATTGTGTGAATCGGATGCATACCTTGCTTTTGCCGATCTCTCGTAACTCCATCCAGCTCCTGCGCCCAAATCGCCGAATCCTGTTCCCGGGTAATTTCTATCCATTTATGTTGATGTATGTAAAAGAGGACGAAAGCAACGAGGAGTCGGAATCCCAACCGATTATGGGGGGGGAAAAACCTGTCTCCCCCCGCTCTCGATTTTCGGCTATTTTCCCGGTTTCATACGCAAGTCGTCAGGAGTGGAAAACAGCATATTGAAAGAGAAATGGAGGGGAGGAGAAAGCTAGATGGAAAAGAGGGGGGTCTACGGGGTATTCTCCAACCAACCTCCAAAAAAAATCACTCTTTCTTTCGCCTTTGCTATACTTTCCCCGTCTATCATTTCCACAAATGCAAATGTGTCCCAAAACCACGCACACTCATCGTGATGAAGATGCCACGGATTTGGCTGATAAACATTTGATCGAATGCGTCCTTTTCTATGCCTCTCTCCTCCCCTTTCTTCAAGCTAGTTTTGC